>NC_046680.1:22778771-23144406 GCF_009870125.1 Drosophila pseudoobscura | reverse complement strand
TGAGTCAGAGGAAGCTGCAATGCTATGGAGAATTTTCAATTGCCAAAACACAAACAGACTGGAAACAGAATTGGGAGTCCCCCTAGAGTCCAATATGGCTGCAAGTGGTTTCAATTAGATCTGAGTAACCCGATATAGGGATCGATAGCGATCCCTGCCCAAGACCATTTTCCCTTCCTCCTGCAATAAACACACATTAGTGGAGAACTAAGATTTACAAAGAACTCTATGCTTTATTGGCCTACGCCTTTGTTAAACTATATTTATATATATCTCATTACTACCTACATAACGTACAAACTATCGATCGTACTTTTGATTGTTATTGTAACATACTTTGCAACTCCCTAGTAGTACAGATACAGATACCAAATACCAGTACATGGAACACATAACAGTTTATGGATCAATGAATTATAATTGTTCTCTCTTGGTTCTGCAAATGCAAAGCGCTAAATGAAATCCAATATGAATACCACTTAATCTAAACATAAACGATCAATAAATATTCTTGAAATTGCATTTTAACCCCTTCCTCGGATCCTTCTGTTCTACTTCTCTCTGGCTTTCAGCGAATCAGCACTTTCAATCCAAAAAGCGCTCCGAATTCATCGTATTCATACAAAAAAAAAATTAATTTGTGTTTACCAAGTACCATAGGCGGCCCAATGTTTATTTTCTTAGTGCGCTCCAAACAACAGATTTTATGGAGAGACTCTATTTTCTCTTTCAGGAAACTTGAGACTTCCAACACAAGCACGATCAGTTTTTACTAAAAGGAAAGAAGTTCTCGAGGCCGAAAGCTTCGCTCTTCAATTAGTCTTTCGGACGCCGCCGTCGAGGAAAGCACAGAACAGTAACATTCGACATTCAACTCAAAATTAAGAGAAAAAAAATTAGTTCAGTTCATATATCCCACAAAAAAGGGGCCCGGAGAGAACTCGGCGACGAGGAAGTGCATTCGTCATGGCAAAGAACCTGGAAGATACTTTAAATGATTTGAACGGCGAACTAATCAACTTTGACAAAGACCGGAAGACGTTTACAGCGCACTACACCGAGCTGAGGAACCAGCTCTACTCCCTGTGGAAGCGCGACGAGAAGCTGGGCAAGCTGCTCAAGGGATCCACCTTGGGAGGTAACTACTAGAGTTCAATTTTTGATACTGTATATGTATGTATGTATGTACTGCTGTAGATGCAATTCTATGTGGGCCGACTGTCTCGTCTGCATTGAGTGTAAAAACATGCATTTCCGAGTGTCCGATTCTCCGCGAGAGTCTATCTACTCTGGGAACTATTAAAATCAAATTTTGAATCTCTGATAAGAATGTATCTGTGAATTCACACTCATTCACACATTCATACAATTACTTAATTAAAACAGTACACCTAATTATGTCTTACTGGAAATTTAAGGGGATTACATTTTGCAATAGAGATGTGTTAGTATATTGTGAACATCAATGCTGACATTTTTTAAACGCAAATTTTTTTTCCAACGTTTTCAAATTTGTTCCCTTATTTTAATATAAGGAACCAATCACCAATCACGGTAGATTACCGTGTAAAAACAGAATTAGGTCGATATAAATGTCAAATCCGGCCCATAAATTGGACTATTTTGTGTTTAACCAAGGGCAGATACGAAAAGAGTTTCCCCTGGCAGTGTGAGGGTTTCTTTGTGGTCTGTTATAAAACAGGAAACGCCATGAATTTCCAGGAAAAGTTTGTTAGCTTCTGATTAGATAGCGTCCAAATGAAGGTGTTTGCACAGCTACTAAATCGCTGGGTGCGCTTTCCCCCTCCCAGGAAGCTATGGCGACAACCTGAAGGTGTCGAAGCCGGACGAGTTTGATTTGCTGATTCACTTGGAGTTCCCCAATAATAACAGGATCATTGTGAAGCCGGATCCCCGTAGGCCAGGTGAGTCTCGAGAGAAAGCTCCCTCGAACGATAAACTGAATTGCCCCGAACACCGCAGGGAACGTAACGCTGGACATGACGAAGGTAATGGAGGCCATCAGAGATAGTGAACATCACAGACCCATCTACGAGCAGCTCCAAAAGTTGGTTAACGGGAAGAACATGCTCCTGGAGGACAGGCTGCAGAACTGGCTGCAGGGCCTGGTTACCCAGGCGCTAAACAAAATTGGCAACCAGATCGAGGTGAACAAAACGATCTCCAAGCTGACGTACAAGAAGTGCGGGCCTGCACACACCATCTTCGTGACAGGGCCCTACAAGTACTCCGTGGATTTCGTGCCAGGCATCAAGCTGGTAGCCGCGCAGAGCGTCCTTGCTGGAGATCAGAAGAAGCACTTTGGCAACTCCACGCACTGGGATGCGATTCCCAAGCCCCTAAAGCCTCCTCAGCCCGACAACAACTCCTTCCGGGCCTCCTACTACGTCGCCGAACACGAACTGATCAAGGACAAGGCCAACCTGAAGAATGCCGTGCGTCTCCTGAAGAAGTTCCGCGACGCGAAGCAGAACCTGAGCAATCTGAAGAGCTACTACATCAAGACAGTCTTCCTCTGGGAGGTCACTAAGCGGGATCCCCGCTACTGGCAGAGCCCCCTCCATGAGATCTTTATTGAGGTTTGGCATTGATTCTACTCTCCTCTGACTCCCACAGATCTGATCCCTTTCCCGAACGCTCATTTCAGATGATGAGCAAGTTGGCCAATGCCCTGAAGCTGACTCCGGGCAAGGGTAAGCTCCAGTTCTTCTGGGACCCCAAACTGGACATGATCGCCGATCTGAGCTCCACCCAACGCGCTGAAATGTTCAACTGTGTAGTGAAGAGCTTGTACCGATTCCATAGGGCCGAAGGCAACTTCACGGATGACATAAGGAACAACATGCGCAGCTCCTTCAGTACGCAAACGAAGCACCTGACGAACCGGTCAACGACTTACTAAACTCTCTGTCTCTCTCTCTCTCAAGGTAACCGCGAGGAACGGGGCATTGAAAAAAAGCCTGCCAAGCCGACGGCCAATCCCAACACCCAGTTGTGTGAAAAGAATAATGTGGCAACCCAGTGCCAAAGCAACCCAGGGGACCTTCCCGTTTCGAATTCCGCAACTCAAATAGAGATTGTAACGCCCAATCGTGAGTTGGTTACCAAAGAGAAGGCAAGCCCTCCGGCGAGCGAAGGAAACCCCAAGCCGAAGCCGAACGGATCCTTGTTGAAGCCAGAGCCAGACGTCCAACAGAATCCAATGCCAATGATGAATACCCAGTTGTGCGAAAAGCATAATGTGGCAACCCAGTGCCAAAACAACACAGAGGACCTTCCCGTTTCGAATTCCGCAACTCAAATAGAGATTGTAACGCCCAATCATGAGTTGGGTACCAAAGAGAAGGCAAGCCCTCCGGCGAGCGAAGGAAACCCCAAGCCGAAGCCGAACGGATCCCTGTTGAAGCCAGAGCCAGACGTCCAACAGAATCCAATGCCAATGATGAATACCAAAGATAGCCAGCCGAAGCATAGTCTAAACTCTCAGATGGGCGAGAAGAAAACTGGGGCAACCCAGAGCCAAGGCAATCACATTTCGACGCCCAACCCCCAGTTGGGTGCGAAAAAGAAGGCAAGCTTTTCCACGAGCCAAGGAAGCCCAAAGCCGAAGACGAACGGATCGCTGCCGGGCAGTGCATCCAATACGAAGCTATATCCAGAAGTCAAACAAAAGTCACTGCCAAAGATTGGCTCCCAGCTTAAGCCCAGTAGCAGCTATCTATTCCAGAGCCAAGGCAAGCTCAAGCCGAAGGAGAATCCTGCTACGAATTCTGCAGTGGAGAATGCAGCTGCAACGCTTAATACCCAGGAGGGTGCCAAAAAAGAGACATGCGAAGGAAACCCCAAGTCAAAGGCGAGGGGATCCTTGACGGGCTCTGCATCGAAGACGAAGCTGAAGCCGGACGTCAAAGTGTCATCAAACTGCATCGTGAACTAACCTAGGATATGGAGGAGCAGATCGAGGCGGGTAAGAGTTGAAAGAGTTTTATTAACAGCAAAATGAAAAGAAGTTCGATCTTCGATTTTAAACCTAAAACGTTTCCCTAGAAGGTGGTGACAGACAGGACTGGAGACTGTCGTTGTTGTCGTCGTTAAGTCGCGCGCTTACAAGCCGCCGCCAGAGCGGTCCACGCTGATCTTCTGCTTGAGATTGGCAGCCTCGTGCTTCTGTTCCTCCAGCTCGGCCATACGGGCAAACCGGGAGTAGGCCACATCGCCCGTCTTGATCGCGGACATCATCTGCAGCATTCAAATAGAGTTTCCACGTAAGAATTCAATAAATTATCGAAACAGATACATCCACCAATAAAAATTGGGACAGTGAGAGACGCACCTGTAGATACTCGTCGAGCTCAACCTGGCCGTTCATGTTGGTATCGATCTCGCGGAGGATCTCATGCAGCTGCTCGCCGGAAACGTCGCTTTCGCCGAAGCTCTTGAGGCCGCGGCGGATATCATTGATGGAGACATAGCCCTTCTTGTCCTTGTCGATCAGCTGGAAGCGCTTGATGTAGGTCTGGATCTCCTCCTTGGAAAGCTTAATGGGTATGCGCTCCTTGGAGGTGCGGTTCACCGAGTGGCCCATCTCGTTGGCCAAGAACTCGGTGGCGACCTTGATCTGGCGCTCCTTCTCCTCCTTGGACCACTTCAACTCCTCGCCCATTATGTCCACAATCACAGGAAGCGCCTCCTGCGCCGCCTGCACGTTGAGGAAGGCCAATCGCAGACGGCGGGCGATCATATCCACGGCCGTGCAGGCATATTCGCGCACGCCATAACGGATCTCGGCGTCGATATAGGGGAACTCGGGGTGAATGCGGTTGCCGATAATGGGCCACCGCTTGCCCGTCAGTGAGGCCATCTTGGAGACGGCAAAGGCGCGGTCGCCGTACGACTTGGCTAGGTGCTGTGCCACCTCGCACTCCAGCCCGAAGTCCTGCACCAGGCGGATGTACATGGTCGGTGTCCAGCCCTGACCGCCCTCGATCTTCAGGTAGGAGGTGACGGCCTCCGCCCGCTCCGGCTTTAGATTGCAGGCTGTGAATGGATGGACGGAGATACGATCAGTGATCGGGAATCTTAGGCGTAACAACAAGGATACATACCCTTGATAGCCGCATCGATGGTATGCTCGGCCATGGCGCGATAGGTGGTCCACTTGCCGCCGGCAATGGTGATAAGATTGGAGGGGCTTATGTGGACGATGTGGTTACGGGCGAGGGACTGAGTGTCGTCCTTGTTGGGGTCAGAGACCAGGGGTCGGATGCCACTCCAGGCGGACAGGACGTCGCCGCGGCGCACCTCCACGTCCGCGTTCAGGTAGTTTTTGATCTCCTTCAGGATGAACTGGATCTCGTCCTCGGTGGGTATAGGGTTGTGGGTGATCTCGCAGGGCAGATCGGTGGTGCCGGCGATCGTCTGCCGCTGCCAGGGCAGGAAGAAGATGACGCGTCCATCGGACGTCGAGGGATCGAGCAGGCCCATCTGGTCGGGGCTGTAGTAGCCGGGGAGCACGATGTGCACGCCGGAGCTGGGGCAGCAGATGCTCTTCACCGAGGGGTTGTCCATCTTGCGGATGGAGTCCGTGAAGGGGCCGGTAGCGTTCACGATGCACTTGGCCTTCACGGTGAACTCCTTGCCGGAGATGTGGTCCTTGAGCTTGGCGCCGCACAGCACCTGCTTGCCGGTGCCGTCGTCCTTCTTAAGCAACTCCTTTACCTCCACGTGATTGCAGACGGTGGCACCGTGGCGGGCTGCCGTCAGTGCCACGGCCAGGCACATGCGGGCGTCGTCCTGCTGTCCGTCGTAGTAAACGATAGCGCCGCACAGCTTGTCCTTCTTGAGCATGGGGAACAGCTCCAGAGCGTCCTTCTTGGACAGATAGTAGGAGCTCTTCACGTTGCGGTCACCCGCCACAAAATCGTAGGCCTTGATGCCCACCCAGAAGTACGGCACCTGCCACCACCTGCGTGATATATCAGTGGATTGGAATTAGTGGATCGGAATGCTGGGCGGGATCGGGTGCATTTACGTATAAACGGGCAGCATAATGGGCAGCGGATGGGTCAAATGGGGCGCCGATTCGAGCATGGTGGCGCGCTCCTGCAGCGCCTCCTTCACCATTCGGTACTGCTCAAGGTCTAGCTGTGGAAGCCGAAATGGAAGGAGGACAACAATTAGCTCTCTACGGGGCGGATAATCCGGTTGAGCGATGAACTTACGCCCAAAATAGCCTTCTGCAGGTATCGCACTCCGCCGTGGATGAGCTTGGTGGAGCGCGATGAGGTGCCGCTGGCGAAATCGTCCAGCTCCACCAAAGCCGTCTTCATACCTGCACAGAGGGGGGTTACAATAGCTTAAGACGTGCCTCTATACGGGATTCCGTCTGGACTCACCTCGTGTCACCGAGTCGAGGGCACACCCAGCTCCAGTGGCTCCGCCGCCAATGATTAGCACGTCGAACTCCTCGCCGCTCATCAGAGACTTGATCTGCTCAGATCGCATGGGCAGTGTGCGCTTTCTCTTCGGCGGTGCCACCGCAGCATTGTTCACCACACGGGGGGTGTTCCAGTGGTCGAGGGTCCAGGCGGCCAGAACGGATCCCACGGCTGCACTGGTGGCGGTCACGCCGAACTTGAACATCCGCGAAGTCATCGCTCAGGGAGTTCCTTTTAATTGTTGCTTGTGCTGCCAAGAGATCAGAGAAGCATTCGATATTATTAAAAATGTATTTGTTTGAGTATCTCCAAAGAGTATTTCTACAATGTTTTATTCTCTCTCCCGCTTTTAGTTGCACCTCACTCCAACGGCCAACTGCCAAGGTAAAGAGGGCAAGAAAGCTCTCTCCAAGCATAGATACGCTCTCCCACTCCCACTCTGACCAAGCAACAGCTTTGGCCAGAGCTTTGATGCAAACTTTTCACTCTCTTGTCTCTCTCTCTCTCTGGAAGTTCCATTGCGAATACCCGAATTTTTAGTGTGTCAAATCAATACTGCTCCATTGAGATGGGGGGCCAGACCCAGAGCCAGCTGTAGGGATAAAATACTGGACTCGCACCCGGACACGGAACACGTCCACGGACGACACTGAACAGATGTGCTCCAGACGAAACGCGTCTCGGAATCGAGTGGCGGATTTTACCTTAAGTTCCAGACCGAAAGCGTTTCGACAGTAGACAAAACCTGAATAAATTCCACAGCGAATACAACAGACCACGACGGGAGAATGCCGAGTCTGTTCAGAACATATGTATTTAGCGGGCGTAACAGAAAATGATTACATCAGAGTTTGAGTCACTTTTCGCGTCGACGGTCCGCGCGTCCGCACTCAGCCAGGGCGAATCGGGTATTGAGCTGCTTACCGTTTGCCTTCTGGCTATTGCTATTGCTATTCCGTTGCCGATGCTGTTGCTGATGCTGCGGCTAATGCTGATGCTGATACTGGAAGCGTAACCCTTTCCTGCTGCGCTACTAAGTAGCTCTCCGTCCGCTCTGTCCGGTCCGTCTCGTTCGCTGGCAGAGTGCACTGTGCAAGTGCTGGTGCAGCTTTTTGGCTCGGCAGCTTTCAGTGCAATATGCAATGCTACAATGTATGCCTTGCCGCTCGGAAATCGTGCTCGGTACTCGGCCAACGAACAGCTGTTGTAACTATGCCACGCCGCGCCCCTGTGTCTCTCGAGTGTCTAGCCAGCTAATTGGCCTGAAAGTCGTTCGTGAATCTCGCACCCAGATACCAGATACAAGATACTCTCGTGCCGCAAAATGCCGATTCCGCCCCTCTACTCGGATGCGATGCCCACCTATGCGATGAGCCCACGCCACGTCGAGTGTCTTGGGTGTGCGCTTTGTAACTGAGCGCAGAGCGAATGATATTTCTGATTGCTGATTGTTTCGCGCTCTATTCAAATAGAAGCGTTCGGCCAAGTGCTGATAAAGCGGCACTCTCCAACATAGGTGGAACGGAGGTCGAACCGGTGATTCTTCTGTGGGTTTCCATTGCGGCAGTTTCCTGAACAGTGTCATGCCCGTACCCGTGCCCCTGCTGATAACCATAATTTCACAACTTCTACGCATGGCGTAGATCTAGTGGGGAATGGAAATTGAATTCATGAATGAATCACTCCGGCAGAACCATCTTGTGCGTCGCTTGTCCAGCTATTGACCGCGCGACGTCACAGGCGAGACGGCTGCCGCAGAGTAGACAGGGAACAGACCGGCACTTGTGGGCTCGAGTAGATACAGATACGTCATGGGGGGACATGGGCAATGGGTAAGGTCAGTATCACTTGCGCAATTGAGCAAGAAGAGCCCACGGCTATTTATACCCAACAAGACCTACATGAAACGGCCAGACCTACAAATGACCTTGGCTCCCAATCGCATTCCCAAATTATAAATTCGGGCATTTCTCACGAAAGCAAGGCGCGTTATCACGCCGATTGTAAATGATACAAAGTGCGAGTAGTATATATCCGACTCTCCGTAGAGCTTGTCCGGCGCGGCGGCACAGATACGGACACGGGACGATAACACGCAGCTGTTGCGTGCAGCGCACCACCCACACGGAAATACCTACACAGACGCTCAACCACGACTACAAAGCAGACATCGAAAAGCTCCCGCGGGTCCCATAGTTACGGAGTGAGACGACGCCAGCGACGATGCTATCTCCATCGGCTGACGGCGACGCGTTCTCCGCCAGCACGTGAACACTATCAATGGACTGGCGGGTATACGTAGGACGTACATACACACATACGTATCATGTGTGCAAGAGACTCAGTCTGAGACTGATACGGTTTTCAGTTGGAGCTCCTATCTTTACTAGTCTTACCCCACTCTTGCCCTCCTCTGAAGGTGAAAGGCGTTGTGTCTGACCCCCAAAATATCACATGTGAAGGTTAGATTTGTGTTTGTCGACTATGTCTTCACTTATTAAATAAGGAATATCTCTCGTATATCATCGAATTATATCCCGAACTTTGATCTGCATATACATATACATATGTAGGGTTTCATCGGGAATGCCTTATGTTGCTTGTCATCATTTCGCAGAAAATTTGAGTACCGGGTATAGAAATCTGGTACTCAAATGATATAGGGATATATTCGATTCGGAAGCGTTTGAGATACAGGGTAATGGTAGCTCCGACTGGCTGGTTTTACATTTTGAATTTAGCTTTGAAGGCGGTTTTGTGGCGCCACTGGATTGGTATGGTGTTGCCATTGGCTTATCCGATGTTAGAACCACGATTTGTGTAGCTTGTAAAACGTACGTACGTTTTACTTCCATTTTTAATAGTGAACTGTACCGCCCGTGTAAGTTTTGCACCTCACAACAGGTGTTCATGCTCCTTCCTTGGTACATTTACCTTCGGTGGGAGTGTCCTGCTGAAACTACTGCCATGACAGCCAGCTGTTTGAATGGTGGCCATGGCAACATCCAATCCTGCCACAACAATGACAATGACTCGTTCAGTTGGACGACTCAGTCGACTCAGTACATACATGTCGCTGTTCAATGTCTGCAGCTGGTGGTCTGCCCAGTGCGCCGATCCCGGAGAGCAATACGATGTGGCCAGCCTACTGTGCGCCCGATTTGGCCTGGAGGAACAGGAGAAGGACTACATCATAGTGGGCTCCCAGACGGGGCAGCTGAGTATCTACTACCCGCACAGGCGGGGCTACGATGCCACCGATCTCCTGCTGGAGACTCTGATGCCGGCCCCAATTCTCGGCTTGTATGCCGGAAAGTTTAGCGGGTGAGTCGCCTCTGACTGCTAGAAGAATATGGTCTAACAGTCACCAACTCCTCCAGGAACGTTCGCAACGAGAACACCAACCAGCTGGGCGTGCTCCTGCCCAACGCCATCGCCATCTACAACGTCCAAGCCATCGGCGGACTGGCGGAACACGGAGCCCAGGTGCGCCTGCAGCTGCATGCGGAGCACAAATTCAAACGGGTGGCCTTCGGCCTGTGCCAGGGCCACTTCGGGCAGGTGAAGGGTCGCGAGTTCTTCTGTGTGGTACATCTGGACGGGACCTTGACTTTCTACGAGCAGGACGGCATCTCCTACGAGTGTCGTTTCCCCGGATACCGGGCACTGCCGGCTCCGGTGTCCTACTGCGAGCGCACCGACAGCTTCTTCCGATTCAGTGCCTCCTGGCACCTGCAGTGCTATAGCTACCAGGACCTGTCCCATTCGCTGATGACCAAGAGCAGCTACCAGCCCACCTGGACGCAGGGTGTGGGCGAGGGCATTGTCGACATGCGGGTGGTCCAAGTAAAGGAGTGAGTACTGAAGCGAGGGAATGGATTCGATCCGACGATGTATCCCATATCTTGCAGGAACTGCTCCTACATCATGATCCTGGGCGAGCGGAACTTCATCTCCCTGGATGACAATGGGAAGTTCATCTTTATTCTAAAGTTGGACTACGCCCCCAAGTGTTTCCACAGCTTCGTAGTGGGCTATTATTGGGGTAAGCCTTGGTCATCCTACGGAGAGCTACCTTTCCTATATATTGATTCTATATGGCGACGCAGAGCCCGGCGCACGCCTGATCACAGCCATCATTTCGGACTCTTCGAAGCTGCATATCTACGAAGAGGCCAACATCATTTGGGCGGCACAATGGCCAAACCAGGCGAACGCTCCGGTGGCCATACAGCGCTCCAATATGCAGGGCCTGGCCGGGGGCATAGTGACGCTCGGGGCCAGGGGCCAGCTCGAAGTGGGATATCTGGGCGCCGATCCCTTCACGTTTCAGGTGCAGCCGCTGAACATCGAGGCGCTGAGCTTCGCCCAGGCGCATAAGGAGCTGCAGCAACTGGAGGACGAGATCAAGGAGGCGGTGGATGTACGCGACATGGACGCTCTCAATCAGCAGGCAGCGGATCAGGTGCGTCTTAGCTTTAGCATCCAGACGGATGTCTCTGAGGATCTGGACACCCTTTTGCTGGACGTGCCCGCCGACGTGGCCGTCAAGGAGATGCCCTCGGCCAAGGGCTTGCTGCGCTTCAAAATCAAAGCGGACCTAGCGGAGCTGCAACTGGTGTTCCAGACGCCCAACGGAGTTCGCTGCAGCCAGGACACCATTAGCTTTGTGGACGTGGTCGCGGGCACCAGCCAGGAGCTGAAGCTGGACTTTTATATTGCCGAACTGCTACACATCCACAGCACCAAAGTGGAGGTGGTGGCTTCCTTTGTGAATCCTCGGGTGAGTGTCATGTGCAGGATCTGCATCCTAATTCTTTCGAGATATCCTACCCAGGGCATTCCGCGGGTCATACAGCAGAACGCCCACCTGCCGCTGGGCATGTTCTATCGCGTGTGTCAGCCTCAGAAGGCGGCGGGCATCAAGCTGACGTACAGTATAACCAGCAGACACGTCGCTCCGAAACTGAGAACTTTCTTTGGAGAGTTCCTCGAAGGACAGGCCGATGCCCACGCCCTCGGCCTCCAGCTGCTGTGCCCCGGCCTGGACAAGCAGTCCGAGGTCATCACTGTGGTAGCGGCCAAGAGCTCCAACCGCATCCGCATCCAGTCCGACTACGTGGAGACTTTTGCAATGATCCTGGAGCGCCTTGTGCAGACGACGCTGCAGCTGGACAGCTCCGCTGGCCTCCTTAAGATAGACAAGAAGAAACTTAAGCGCGGGGTGCTCAATCGGCGCGTAGAGCGGCTCATGGCCGCCCCCTTCCTGCCCACCCAGCCCATCCTCCATCGCGTCGACGTGCACCACGAGACCCAGCAGAACATTCGAAAGCAGACGGTGAGTGGCGGAGATTTCCCCATGTAGGATCATCTCTCATTATCACGTCTTCCTCTCGCTTCCTCTAGGAGAAAATGGAGGACCTCTGGCAGCAGTTCAAGACCCTCCAGCGACAGTTGCAGGAGCAGCAGGAGCAGGAGCCCAAGGAGGCCCTCACCATGCAAATCGAGACGAACTACGACCAGCTGATACTCGAGGGCGACAAGCTCGTGGATATACGGCGGGACGAGCGCAGGTGGGTGGATGGGGGCTGTGCGTGCCATGTGGAGTGTCCGATAATTACCAAGGCCATTAGGGTATTCTCCCACTATAACTTATTCCAGCGCTTTCCATTAAAATAAAGATTGTTTGATACCCTCTAAAGAGATACATAGAGATAGGGAAATGCTCCGAACAATCAGAAAACTACTCTAACTCTTTGGCAAATATTTGCCTCTCCTTAGGGGAATACAGTAAGAACATTATTACGAGTACAGGGTATACCATTGATGTCATACTCTATTTGAATTTATTTAATTATCGATTGCAGGCAACGCTGTGACCTAAACTGCGCCGTGGCTTTGGCCAAATGGATTATTCAGGCCCTGAACCTGGAGGAGCGCGTAGTCAACGTTGTAGGCTCTGTTCTAAGTGTTCCCGTCGAGGACTGGACCGAACTGGTGATTGGACACTGAGTGAAAAACTGGGAAAAATCGAACCTGATTGCCACCTATTTTCTTTACAGAGTTGGGAAGAATCGATGGCGCCCGGCATAGACATGCTGCATCACTTTGGGCCACTGACCCGCTCCAAATCGACTTCGACCCATGGACTGCTGGATGCCACCGACACCAACAAGGACAGCTTCGACTATGGTCGCTTCAGGCGGCACTTTGCCACGCTATTTGACCGAATTGTGCGTCTGGCGTCTTCTCCGCAGCCGTCAGCCGGTAGCGGCGTCGACTCGTCCGGCGCAGAGCAGCCGGTGGAGGTGGGGGAGGGGGAGGAGCAGCAGCCGGCCAAGCAAGCGGATGAGATTGGCAGAATGCACCGCATGCTGGGGGACCAGTGCCTGCCGCTGGCACCGCTCAAGCGCAAGTCCAACATGACCACCTCCTTGGAAGCCGTTGAAGACGATGAGGAGTACGACGAGGAGGATCTGCGCGAGGACGTGGGATACCGCAAGGAGTATGGCACTGGAACTGGGACTGGGACTAGCACTGGGACCCAGAAGACCTCTAGCCAGCCACGCTCCGAGTGGGTCAACGAAGACTTTGAGCTCCCTACCACCGAGGAGCTGTTCAGCGACCTAGGCATCTGGTGGTAGTAGGGCCTCCCATTGCCATTCCCATTCCTAATCTCATAGCAAGTGTCCAATAAATGCTAGAGCTGTCCCAACAGAGATCTTTATTTGGCAGCTGGGCACCAGATCTCCGATTCTGATGGCGATAAAGCCTCGTAATCGGAATTTGCATAACCTACAGCCAACAAAGATGTGAGTGTCCGTGGGAGTGCACTCGAGAGATTTGTGTGGACAGGAAAAACGGCAGGCAGCGAACTCATTTATGATGCATGGCTGCAGATAAAACAAGATAAAAATCAGACACTGATTCTGATTCAGATTCGGATGGGGATCGGGAGAGCCAGATGCCAAATGCCACATGCATGAGAGGGGAACTCTGGCATGCTCTGAGTGGGCAGCGGAAGGAGGCGCGGAGGAGCAGGGACAGCTGCTGTGATCCCTTGTCAACTCCACAGGCCAATCCCACACAGGGAGGCCTGAGTTATAGGAGTCTGCTGCATCTAGGCCTAGTTCCAGCTTCAGGCACAGGCACAGGCTGTCGGCCGTAAATTGCCAACAATTGACTGAAAAAATACCAGGCAACTCGAGCCCAACTTGATTCAGCGTGCATTGTTTTCGCGTTTATGGATGGATGGTTGCTATGGGATGAGTGTTGGTGCTGGGTGCATTCTCATTGATTAATTAACAGCTTTTTAATGTGATCCTGAGTGATCAAAAATTAATTAGCGATCGGCTGATTGCAAACAAATTTCATCACAGTGTTATAATGAATGCCGGTTAGGTCACTCACATGCAACCAGGCGTGAAATATAACAGAAAGTACACTGGGATTCAGTTCGTTTAAAAAAAAACGATTAAAGTCTGTAATTCAGAAACAGAGGCCTAGGCTATCTGATTTGACAGATTGCAAAATGATCAAAACACTATGATATATGAACATCCGACAGTCACATTCCAACGGGTCCAATGTCCAACGGGTTTTTTCGCAAAAAAAATTTCTTTGCAAGAAAATCTATTACATTTATGTTATACTTTAGTTTGCATAAAAAGTACAGTCCGAGCAAACAGTGTAACTCGTATATCTCTACGGAAGGTTCTACAGATATTTCCCAGATTTCTCGTGATTTCACGGATCAATCGAACAGATCCACTGTGCGAGAACCGCATCGGACTGTTTCCGTTAAGATTTATAAATTACGATCTGGTCGCCCGCCTGCCTGTCTGTCTGATTGGAACTGGAAGTTAACACCCAGCCGAATTTAGCAGCCGGACCGAAATAAACAGCACTTGACGTATAAATTAGAAACAGATGATTGTCTCGGGATCAATGGGAACGAAAACGATGAAGAGTTTGGTTCAGTCCTTGTATATATTGTAGTTTGGGTTGTATTTCTCCTTCACGGAGCAGAGGGCTGGATACTGCGGATTGTTGCCCGTGAGGCACTCGGAGGCGGGTAAGCCCGCATTGTAGACGGGGACGCCGATGGCATAGACGCTGGCATAGTTGCATGCTGTGTTGTAGATGTAAAGGAACGGGTACTTCGGGTTGGTGAAGCGCATCATGGCGCAGCCGACATGGGTGTTCCTGTCCACCACCGTTTCCACAAAGTGACCGTACTTTTCCCTGCCAACAAAAAAAAAACAAGGATTGTTACGTTTCTGCGGAAAACGGAAATGTGGGGGCAACTGCTCTTACAGTTTGCTGGTCACCCGGAAGTCGGTGATGAAGCTACTGTCGATGACATGGTGCTCGCCGAACCACAGACCCAGCGACTGCTCCACCAGATTGGTCACGTTCATTGGGGCACTACGGTAGCGATCCACGCCGCACAGATTCTGACCCAGATTCCGGAATCGGAACGAGTGGTTGCAGTCGTCGTGCTCCAGGTTGCAGGTCTTCAGGTTGAGCGTCGCCAGATACTCCAGCTCCTCGTCCCACACCATGGTGGCCATCCGCGTAGCCGGAAAGTAGCCCGGCAGCGAGCCCGAGGCGATGAAGTTGCGCCGCTTGTTGTGCTCATTCAGGATGAACGACCGGTGCGGCTTCAGATTCACCATGGTGGCATCCTCCGAGCAGGTCTCATGGAACTTCTATCGAGGATAATTCCTGGTTAACTCAGAAGCAGAGGGATCATGGAGATCACTTACTCCGTTGTTGTTGCACGCAATATGCACCTTTCCCTCCGGACAGAGCTGCGGGTCGCACCAAGACAGCGGCTGTCCGATCGCCATGGGCATCAGCAAAACGCTGATCAGGAGATATTTCCCAGTCTCCATGTTCTCCGGATGTCAATGCAATCACAAGTGCAGATCCTGACCACCACCAAGGCGATATTTATTCAGAAATTTTGATTTGATACCGCGTATATTTATTTTGGTTTTTATTTTTGGCAACGTTTGCTGTTTGTTTTCCAACGCGGTTCGAAGTGGGGTTCGGAGTGCGGGACCGATTCAGATTCCGAAAACCGCAGCTGCACGCGGGCTGGTCAGCCGTCCGCAGTGCTTGAGACAGGTCAAGCAACGTTTTATGAATCATTTCCATTTTCTGGCGGACGTCTCGGTCTTTGTCTTTGTCTCTGTCTCGGTCCTCACCTCTGAAGAGCGCTCAGAGCGTTAACACCGAAAGTCGCGGACGAGGCGCACGACTTCTAGGAAAACTCGCTCATAAAGCCCCAAAGTTGAGTGGAGTTCAGGCTTGCCGAAAAGTGGAGAGCGTTGGAATAGATTAGTTGTTATTTGGGTACTGTCTAGACAAGACCGATTCCTTAGGTAGGATCCTTTAAGTTACACGTATCCAATAGATCCAGTAGTCCTCTATAGTAGGTTTAAGAGATTTTATACAGCAAGATTAGCCTCAGACAAATCTAGAACTAAAAAAACAAACGCATTAAATTAGGTTATATACCCAGAGTTGGGTGAAGTTCAAGCTTCTCAGAGTAAGAATAGAGTTGAAAAGGTGTCACTACTGCTTTGAATTGTGTGTTAAGTGATGAATAATCTATCATACCCCCATTATAACCAAATCTCATAGAAATTTAACATCTATTTCTGGGAAATCTCATTCATTCAGACTCCACTCATCGAGAATCAACTCGGCGTGGGCGTCTCCAACAGTTCAGTGACTCCGGGCTCTGTGTGTGGTTCTAGATTCTGGGGCTTCGCCACTGACATTGACCCAATTGGTGAGTTTCGGCTAAGAAACTATAATATCGCTGTTGCTTTCTGGCTGTTGTTGCCCATATGTGCCGCGTATTTAGCGACTTCCAGTCGGGACAGGTTTCCAATCACAAAGAACAAATCAATAAGTTCTGCACACAAATCAACTTAAAGTCGAGATTTCCATACTCGAGGTGGATCTTCGAAGATCTCTTTATGATCTGTTGGACAATAATAAACGAAAGTTTTTTATGCCAAACCAGTCTCAAAATGGAGACGGACAAAGAGACGGAGAGCGAGACCAGACGACCGGGCGAGCGCTTTCTTTGTAGAAGCGTTTTGTTTGACTAAAACGTATACGGGAGTCGTACAGCGGCGTAGTCTTAGACGATAATTTATTTTGTGCTTATGCAATGACAGTCGGAGTCGACGGAGTCAGCCGGTCAGAAGTCAGAAGTCAGCCATGGATGAAATGAGATGGGATGCCGATGACTTTGTTGAAATAAATTATGCAAAGTTACTGGAATCGAACAAAACGTCACGTCGATGCGATCATTTATTCGTTTGTTTTTTTTATGTAAAGCTACGGGTTTCTTTTCTCAATACTTGACAGTTGGGCCTGAGTAAAACTAAAGGGAAGATGTTTAGATCACCATAGATCACCAATTAGGATCATACTCCTCGCGAGTGGAGCAGAGACCCGGATAGAAGTTGCTCTTCCCCGTGGTGCAGCGCGAGGCCGGATAGCCCGTCTCGTAGACGATTGCCCCCAAAGCGTACAGCGAGGCGTAGTTGCAGACCACATTGTAGATGTACACGGAGGGGTAGTCGGGCCGCGTGAAGCGCATGATGGAGCAGCCGATGGCGAAGTTCTTGTCCACGCTCATCTCCACAAAGTGTCCATAGTCCTCGCTAAGGTAGGATACGCATTATGCTTCAGTAGTCCCTAGACGAGGGATAGGAGTCGCCCTCAATACTCACAATATCGGCGTCACCTTGAAGGCGTCGATGAAGCTGTTGTCGATCAGATCCCACTCATTAAACCACAGTCCGATGCACTCCTCCACTAGGCTGGTCACATTCACATGGGGATTCCTGTTACGCCACACCGCGCATAGGTTCTGGCCAGAGTTGGCATAGCGGTACGTGCTGTGGCAGTCATCGTGATCCAGCACACAGGTATTTGTATTCAGCTGCGACAGATACTGCAGCTCATCGTCCCACACCTACGAGTACGAGTGATTCTACTAAGACTCTTCTACGAGCAAAAATTTAAGGGGGCTCCTACCATGGTGGCCATGCGAGCGGCTGGGTAATAGCCGGGCACTCGTCCCAGCGCCAGGAAGTTCCTCCTCTTGTTGTGCGCGTGCAGGAAGTCCGATTTGTGGCGACTGATGTCCACCTGGAAGGAATCCGGCTGGCAGCGTCTGTGAAAGTGCTAGCGGGATCGGGAGCGGACCAAAGTATCCTTCAGTTGCTGTTGAATCTTTTGTTGTTCCGTTGTAGTTACCCCTGTATTCCGGCAGGCCACATGCCGCACACCCTTTTCGCAGAGCGTTGGATCACACCAGCTGTACTCCTTGGCAAGGACCATCTGCAGCAGCATCAGCGTCAGGCAGGCTATCGAAGAAGGTACAAAATCAGACATTCTGCTAAATGGGAATGGGCACTTTCAATGGGAGGCGCGGTAGAATGCGCGTGGCCGTCTTTATTGAATGTTTCTGTCCGAATGATCTGAACAGAACTGAGATCAGAGACCGGGACTGGGACTGGGACTGGGACTGGTACTAGAGAGCTAGAGAGTGTGCCGCCTGCTAACTAACTTTTTTATATATTTCTCTCGATTCGAATGCCATTTCGCAAAGTCCAAGCCACAGCCACAGCCATAGCCAGACCAAACCGAAGCCAAGCCTTTCTAACACGTTTAGAACAAAACGGCCAAGAACAAGTTTATACAAAATAATGATAATAAATATAAATATTAATTTGAGGGCGAGTATACCCGATAAGGAGTGAATCTTCGCGGTTTCGTTTGTTTTGTTCTGTTCTGCTCTTTTCTACTATATTCTGTATCACTCCGAGACGCTTGCGTTGGGAGAAGAGAGTGCCCCAAAGTTCGTTGCTACCACGTGCTGGGATCCGACGATCGATGGATCGATCGGTTGACAGAACAGACCATAAAATGTGCGCGTTTGAATTTAATGCGATTGTTAAAAGATCCATATATACACGAGCTTTTTTTAGGTCCCTTGGATTGCTTGGGAAACGGCGTCTATACATTTCAGGAGGCGAGCAATTAATTTCCCGATTTTTATTGGCACACATATCTGTCCAGTCCCAGCAAAACTTACAACCTATTAGACAAAATTTATTGGCTTTAATATGCAAATTGCGACAACGCTTATGCCCAAAAAGGCGGCACTTAAGAATGACGCGTGATTTAAGCTTCTCTTCGTGGATTTATGACGGAGAAATTCGAGAAGAAAGTCAGACAGACACCTTATGGTGCTGCTAATTTATGGATCATTGATGGGTTGTAGCATGTGAGCGCGGGGTATCCACACTTCGACCTTCCCCCAAAAGCTTGGCTAATTAGTATTCCCTTTTCAATATCTGTGGATTCTTTTGGCACTAATTGCTGTTATTAGTGAGCGATCAAGATTGATGGGCGGAAGGCTTTCGCCAATCCACGTGCGAAGTCACAGATCACCCGCAACATTGATCACCGATCACTGCGCCATTCACTGAATTGGAATTACGATGGTGTTTGGGATTAGATAAGCGCAATTAATACCCCATACGGATTGCACACGAACAACTTCCGTCATTTGGTAGCAGCAGAAGCCGCAGCATCAGTCGGGTTTGCACAATTGCATCTGATTGCGATGGGATCTTCGTTTTAGCGAAAATGAAATGAATTATGTGAATACAGGTACAATAATCGAATCGGGGAACAAGCAAAGTTATTTTAATATAATTAATAACCAATATTGACTCGCCAAATGTACATATGTACATACATACAAATGTACATCTCAATGCGTTGGATCTGGATGCCAACCAGTTTTCGCTTACCAACAAAAACCAACGAATGCCGACGCCTCGCTGTCTGTCGAGGGGCGAAAGCAAGTGATTCTGTACGCGATAGAGAGAAAGAGTTCTATGGGAAGTCCTTCGGACAGAGAGAGTTACTATTCAAATGGCCAATATCTTGGTAATTAATTTTGCTTCAGTGGCTTCAGTGACACAAGCCATCGCCATTAGAGCGAACGCTGAATACTTGATTGCCAATTAAATTAGTCAAAAACCAATAAGAATCACATACATAGATGGATGGAGATAGGGAACGAGGGAATCTATTTATTAATTCAATAATTCATTTAGCCATCTCAGTCTCGTCTCGTGTTCATGTAAGCAACACAAATCTCCGCAGATATTTGTATATCTAATGACTGAAACTGATTGACAGCTGTGTGGAGGAGGGTTTTATGGGGGAGGTGTCGTCAATTAATAAGCAATTTACACAGTTAATTAACTATGGGCAAGACAACTTAATCTACGGTGTCAGCAAATGAAACGCAGCTGGAGAAAAATGTCGGAAATTATGCAGAAAATATGGATTTCGGAAAAAAGACTACTTATTACATTATTTAATCAGGCAGGCCCGTTTTTCATTTACTTTTGCGGATTATGTTTTCGTTTTAAGGCTCTCCAGTTTTCACACATTTTTGCTGTTTGCACCAAAACGAAAATTTTTCATTTCGTCAACGAAAATGTTTTCGTTTTGAAAACGAATAAATCTTGCGAAATGTGAAAACGGAAGCCCCAATTTATGTGTATTCAAAAGTAAATCGGAAAACTTTTGTGAATGTGAAAAACGGAGCCTGGCTGTCAGAATGGTATTGAAATTTCAATTTAAGGGAGGAATTTGATGGACGCTGTTGTTAAGGTGGAACATAAGAAGTGAGAGTGTCCACTGTTGGACACCCCGTTGCTTCTGCTTTAAGGCCAGCGCCGAAGAGTATGCTACAATTTATTTTGATTCTATGCACTCCTCTCCGTCTCCGTCTTTCTCACAATCACTCGTGTTTCCGGCGGATCAATAGCATAAATAATGCCACATTTGTCCAGTTCTGTCAACATCCCCATTTGGTAACCAGGCGTGGGCAGAACTCTGAGTCGCGGATTTTCGGCATTCCAACCTCCTTCAAATCCTTGCGGCAATGGGAAAGTACTGCCCTTCGACCGGCATACGTGGGTGTCAATGCCAGTGGAAGTGGATGCCGCTGACATATGTCTGTATGCGCTAATGGCCAAGACGATGACAATGGATGCTCCCACGCCCACTCCGGATGATTCATGCGATTCCACTCGCTTATGCACACTTAGGAGCGCTCCCATTTCATTCCATCCTATCCTCATCCTCATCATCTGGCAGATGATGCATGGCGGAGGACATCGATGTTCGCGGCTTGTCCTTGGCGGAGGCTTATCTGGACAGCTGGACATCTTTATGAGTCCTACAGCGTTGCTAGACCACGGATTGATAAATTGGGGATTTTAAGTGGTTAAGGGCGAAATGTCTATGAATTATGAGCGGATGAGAGGAGGCTGAGTGCCCCGTCACTTATGTGCCCATGTCTGGTCTAATGCCGCCCCATGGGGAATGCGGTAAACGCCACTTGTCCGACAAACATTACACCAAAGGCCTTCACCAAATTTGGCTCACGCCGTGGCGCCACACCAGTCGCTGGCTCCCCAGATCTCCCCAATGGAATGGATATGGCATCTGCACCGATATGGACAGGGCAGCGCCTGATAAGGACAGAGCACGCGTCGGCCGGCGTCTCCAGGCGATCGACACGCGGAAGCATTCAAAGGCATTACATCAGGCAGATGTCACCAGAGGCTAGTCGCAGTTGCAGTCTCAGAGCCACAACCACAGCCAGAGGCAGACCAAAGACCAGATCGAGATCGATTCTGCTGCATAACGAGCAGCGACGGGCATCAATCAGGTTGCAATTGAAATGGGAATCGACTTGTTGCTTATTCCGTGCACGTGCCTGTTGCGTAGCTCTGCCACTGCCTGTGGTTTTCCTCAATGAGCAATGAGAAATGGCCAGTGGCCAGATTGTGTTTTCCTTCTAAATCGCCTTCGATCGGATCGTTGAATTTACGAGCTCTTTGAGTGTGTGCGATGTGGCTCTTTCCAAGAAATCAACAAGCCGCTGCTTGTGGCATGTTCAAATTACAGACAAACTTGTGCACTCCGTTCTGCCATCGCATCTCCGGCGGGTATTGGGATTGGGACTGGAATTGGTCACCCAACCCTAGACAACTCTGACAATTATTGCTAAGCAAACAAGCATAAATTGGCATTGCCAGTGCCTATGGCCATTACCAGTGCCTCGTAATTCGACGCCAGCCAGACTCTGGCTCTGATTGGGTGGACTCTGTTTCTGCCTCTCGTGAGAGGTCGGAGTGCTGGATGCTGGAGTGCTGGAGTGCTGGCCCTTGGCAACTGCTTTGGACTGCTGGGAGTGCTTGCCTCACTTAACTTCCTTCCGTGACTCCCCAGACGCAGCGTCTCCAATTCTTTGTTCAGTCTGAACGGGAAATGGAGTTGGATTTGAGACTGAGAGTGCGATTGAGTCTGCGACTGTGGCGGGAGTTCGTGCCTGCGAAACCGATGATATAGCACTTTGCTATATCCCCGAATATGAACACATGTCTCGTTAGATTTTTTTTTCGTATATTTTAATTTCATTTATCCATTTGCAATTGTTGCATTGGGGTGTCCTTTGTTCTTTTCTTCTCTGTAGGATATTTCTGCTGGAAAATTTACAGATCCAGCCATACTATGGTATATTTCAAGAAGTATCTTGCATCTTTATAGTTAAGTAAATTACTAATTAAAGTTTAACTTGATTAATCCATATAATTGAAAAAATGGCAAAGAGCGTCTCCTTTCGTGTTCCTACGGAGTTCCTTTCGGATTACTCTGACGGTTTACGTTTACGGTTAAATACGAGTAGTTGGAGAGACAAGTTCATATTTAGGTAGGGATTTATAAATATTAACACAGTTTTGGGGGGTAAAAAGGTTATAAGATAAGGTTATACGCGGAATTAGTAATTGGAAAGTTCTTCTTTGAGATGGTTAAGTATTTAGTTGAAGAGTAGGAGAGTAAGAGTAAGAGACTGGAGATGGATCTGGTCTGAACGGATCTCTCTGGACTCTAGGCTTCGTTCAAGTTCAAAGTTTCAACTAAGCAAAAATACTGTTTGTGCCATTCTCATACGTATAGTAGCATTGTAGTAGTGTTAGTAGTAGATGTTCTAGGTGTTGTTGTCTGGGGGACTTAGGCGTAGGTCTTAAATTTTAAGCAAACTTTAGCTAGGTTTAGGTCTACCTCTTAGTTTCCTTAGACGCTAACTAGAGGACCTTTGAAGAGTTCTAGCAAGAGTTCAATTTGTTAATTAGCGTAACGTAGTCCACACATACACGAATACAAATACAAAAAATCAGGCACACGCACACAACAAACATCATCATCATCGTCATCATCATAATAGTACTTCCAATACAGGATATATCCATATATAGTAGGTATTGTATAGAGCCGTTTAATATAATCAAGAAAATTCCTTTACTAAAGCTAAAATAAATAAAACTTAGTCTATCTATGCGAAATGGCGACAGTTGGAGGATGAGTTTCATTGATGTATAGTGCATTACATCTTTACATCTATCTGCCTGTTCCAAAGTACTGTACGTAATGCTTCAGCGTAATACTGCTGCCTGTCTGTCGCGTCTGTCGTGTCTGTCTGTCATGGGAGCGGATTAAACTACTCTCTCACTCTCTCTAAACTCTTTTCGGCTTCCGCCAAAAGTATGCTAAGAAAAGCGGAACTCGCTTTGAGAGAATGTGCGTGCGAGTGTGAGAGAGTGTACGTGTGTGTGTGCGTGTAGTAACTTATGGCAGAGGGGGGGTTTTCTCTTTCTCAATCCACAAATCAGTGGAGTGGCGGCGGCGTACGATCCGGCGCACGCTGCTGCAACAGGCTGCTGGGGACATGCTTCTTGATGAACTCATTGTCCAGGAGCTGATTCTGATTCTGCTTCTGGAGCTGGTGTTGTTTCTGCTGATTCTGATTCTGCCTGCTCCTCTGCTGCAGATGCTGCAGGTGCTGCTGCTGTTGCTTTCGGCGCCGCCCCTTGAGAGAGCCTGGACCGGGAAAGCGCCTCAAGCTATCCCCGTAGTACTCGTTGTCCAGGAAGTTCGCGAGTGTGGCATTCCGTCTCCAGCCGGCGGGACAGTTGGTGGAGCTCCGCCAATCAGGCAGCTGGACACCAAGGCGGCGGCACTCGTGAGCGTAGGCCGCGAAACTGTCGCAGTGGCAGCTGCCCGACGGGCACTCGCAGACGTCCATGCGGCAGGAGTCGATGTAGTTGATGGGATTAAGCCTACTATCACAGTGTCCGAATACTTCCGAGATGCGCAGCGGCTGGCAGTAGAAGCTCGACCGGCGCTTGTTGCACGTGGGCAGGGCGGCGATGTTCTCGCGCTGGCGGGAGCAGGACTTGGGGCCCCCCACCTTCCAGGAGTTGGCAAAGTGCCAGACCTCGTCGTCGCCGTGCGGGCGCCCGTCGCGTCCTGTGAGATCGTCGCGCCCGCTGCCATTGAAGTTGCCGCACAGGCCGCACATCCGGTGCTTAAAGTGGGCAGGCACCGAGACCTGGAGGAAACCGCTTCCGTCCCACTCTATGGCAAGGCCCATCTCTGAGCGCAGCAGGACAGCCCCGTCCTCGGCCAGCCGACCGATGGTCACGTTCTGGTCGCCGGCTCGGCCCACGTAGGGTAGCATCACCCGCGTCCCGTTCACCTTGACGCGCAGCTTCTGGCCGAGATTGATGCGCAGGTTGTGCAGCTTGAGAGTCACTGTCTTGGCCCAGCTGGAGCGCTTCGTGCCACGCCCGTCGTTCGTCAACCGGATGTGGAAGCTGTGCCCGTGGCAGTCAGCAGCCAGCTGGTACTTACAGCTGCCCTGGAAGCTAAAAAACTTTCCGTCGAAGGTCTTAAAGTGCGGGTCCCCGAACACTGTGCAGGTGCCCGCAGTCTCCACGCACCTGGGGCAGCACTCGCCCGGCGGCAGCTTTAGCTCCTCGTTGGCCCGGCATTTGACCTCCGGACAGCGCATCTCCGAGCAGCGGATCGTGCCTCCGTTGCAGCGACAGCTCCGGCAGGGGCCCATGTTCCACGTCTCGTTGTTCTTGTAGATGATCCCCTCCAGGCTGCACTCGCTCCGCACCTCGGCCACCGCACAGCGGGGACAGCAGCCGTCGTCCTCCTGGAACTCTGGCGCGCACTCTAGGATGGGGCACGTGGCCCGCTGGCAGATGGATGTGCCGTTAAGACAGGTGCAGTTGGTGCATCGGTCCGGCATGAACTGCGTTTTGTCATAGTGGAGTTTGTTGTTAAAGATGCACTTTCCTGGAGAACGAAGAGAGTGGAGAGACATGGAACAGGGTACATTAGGGTGGCTGGTGGGTGGGCTGAGAGGGGCTGGGACTCTTCTCACCTGTCACTGGTATGAAGACCCGCTGCTCCGTGCAGCGTGGGCAGCACTCGTTCGGGTGCTGCTTCTGTTTCGTCTTGGGGCACTGCAGAATGGGGCAGGTCTTTTTGGCGCAGGTCAACTGGTTGTCGCCGCAATGGCAGACCAAGCAGCGGTCGTCGATCGAGGCGACGACCTCTTGGCCCTCGGCCACCGTCTGTCCGTTGATCTTGCAACCTGCCAAAGAGTTAAGCACATCGAATCCCGTCAGACATCAGTAATCAGACATCGGCCTATTTTATCGCATATGATTTAGATCGCTTTCCGATCTTTGGCCGCAAGCCAAGAAATTTTCCACAAGGCGAATCGGCTATCGAATGCGATCGCTGAAACGGGTTTTCAACTCATACGAGGGCCCGGGGCTCACGGACTTTCAGTCTCTTTTTGGTCCGGTCTCCGATATTGTTGTTTCCTCAGATGGGATGGGGATGGGGCGACATTGTCACCTTAATAGACAATTTAAAGCCCATAAACCAGCAGATCGGTCAGAGCCAACAATAACAGAGGGGCAGAACGGATCAAAACAGATCGGAAGACGGTTCGAGTCGAATATCGGAATGCCCCATGAATAAATCATTTGATAATAGAGTCATAAAGAAGTCTCAATGATCTTTAATCTGATTGTATATCGAATGTCAAGCATGCTTGGACTCAATCTGTGAGGTGTTTCCAAAGGGGAAGCTGAATGATCGCGCCTTACATCGACAGGAACTGAAAGTGATCCTCCACTAAGTATTGGGCAACGATCTCCTATCTATCTCTCCCTCTGCCGATCATCTTTCAGCATCCACCCGTAGAACCCTCTGGCAGTGTATCGCTTTGTGGACACATTGTTGTCCATCTGTCACTCTCCGGCTCTCTATTGTCTGGCGATTATGAGGCATTAGTCTGAGGCTGCAGCTAATTTTAGTGAGTGATGTTGACGCTCTGACACTCAGACTGGGTGGAATCGCTCGGCTCGAATCGGATCGGAGTGATTTCATGAGTGATGTTAGGTAAGGACTTACCCTGACAGGAAGGACAGCACTCGCCAGGGCGCGGTGCCTGTAGCTGGTTGTCGTCGCACTGTGAATAACACTTCTGTATTGTCTCGGTGACAACACTGGCGATGCACTTGTACGTTTTACAGGGATCCTCCGGGTCGCTCCACTCGGCGCCACTCTCATAAGGCAGCCCGCGAAAGATGCAACCTATTGAGCAAAGGAATCTCCGATCAAAGACTCCCTTCTGTAGCCATTTCTCTCTGCGGGGACTTACCTTTACACTTGCGACAACAAGGGTCGCTCGACTCCAGCTTGGACTCCAGCAAGTAGCAATCGTCGATGGCCGGACAGCTCTTGGCGCAATTCACAAAGCCATTCTGTGGAGACCAATGTGGGGACACGCAATTAATGTGGTGGCTCTAGAACTAGGAAGGACGATCCCATGTGGCGTGTGCGCAATTTTCACGAGTAAGAGATGACTTTCAGACTCGCTAAGCGTATGATTTGCATCTCGAACCCTCTCTCTGGACTAATTTATAGCCCAACAGCTGCCTGCCATTTGCAATTGCTCAATGAAGCTGTGCACTCTGACCTTCGGGGAGCCAGAGCCAGCCAGTCAGCCAGCCTCCGCTGTAATTTACGCTAGCAAATCCAGACAGGGGCGTATCGATTGCCTTGACTTTGTCTCGGATTGGGGAAACGGGGCTCTACCGGGATTATGCAGAGTGTTTCTCGCGGATTCGGATGATTTATGCTCCGGTAATTTATCCCTAAAGCTGCCCCACTCGTTAGCTGATTCCCAATCCCCTGCCCACCACCTTTGATCACACCATTTGGCTTGTCGAATCGTATGGCCTATGGCCACGAGAGCACTCGTATCTATTGGTGCATAGGTGTACCTATGTATCTGGAGTTTTTGCTGCTGCTCGTTAACGACATGCTGACAGCTGCAACGCGGCCCATTAGAATTGATGTCGATCATAAGTCAAATTGTTGCAACTTGCCAGGCTTATGCAATTGCCTTTAACCCTTGTGCGCAGCTGGTGTGTCCGACTGGTGGCTGTAACTGTGACAGGTTAAAGCCAGACCCAGTCCGGGCCCGAGTCGAGTCGGAGCTGAAGCTGCGGCTGCGGCTGCTGGGGCCGCCGCTAATTGTAAATGTATCTATAAATCTAGATAGATGTCGACCAAAAACAGGCAAAATATTTCACTAATTTGTATGCAGTTGCTCCGAACAATGTCTGGGTGTCTCGAGAGGGTTTTCAGTGTGCATTCGTATACTGTGTGTGTCTGTGAATCTGTGTGAATAATTTAGTGCAACGAAACCAGATTGGATCTCAATTTGGATAAGGGGGGAAACTGCAACGAGCAACATTTGCAATTGTTATGAAAATGAAAATTCGATGGGTGTCTGAGCGGAGGGGAGATGTTTATCATCGTATTAGATTTAATGGCAGTTGCTAGTTGGAATTTTAATGCCACTTTAGTATGGCATTCTCTCTATTTTGTGGCAGCCATAAAATGGAATTGAATATCACCTTAATCGGTTTCTGTCTCGGCTCAAAGCTCAAAAGTTCTCGAAATCTGGCAGCGACATGGAATTGTCCACAGAGTACCCTCTTCCCCTTCAGATTCCCCATTAGCCATTACCCCTCTCCTATCCCCATCTCCATCCAGCTGTTTATGTTTTGGAATTCTTTCTTTCTAATCTGGAACCGGTATGGAAAAATGTTCAGCCAACATGAAAGTTAAAGCACATTTGTGCCCAGCTCCGTTCCGCGAGAGAGGCGCCACGATGGCAACCCAAGCGATGGCTATGTAGAATGGTTGTTGCCCAGCGGCAGCGTGTGTGTGTGTGCGTGTGTATCTATCTGTGCCACAGTGGCAGAACCACATTTGCAAACGGCCTCTAACGACCTTGCGTTTGACAAAACATGATCAGTTTTAACACCGTCCTCGACTTCCTCTCCTTCTGCGTCGTCTCTGTTTCTGTTGCTGCCCCTCTCGCTCTCCATCTCCTTCTTGGCGCAAACGGCAAACGTTTGGCCGGCAAACTTGGCCAGGTTAGAGTCTCAGTCTCTTTAGACACGGAGTATATATGGTAATGACAGTCTTGTGGTTTTATGGTCATGTGTATTTTGTCACTTGTGGGGCTATGGCTCGAATTGGTCGTGGAATTGAACTCGGAATCGAATGGAATTCAAATGGAATATGCAAGAAAGGAGTTGGCAGACCTGAATATTTGGCCAGATCTGGTTTTCACTAAACAAAAACGAAATAATTGAAATACTTGCACAAATCAAGAATAGAATGCCCGCTCTGCTGCCTGCTTCCTGCTGCCTCATGCGGAATGCAATATATTGATAGTCACAATCTACTAATTCAATCTTTCTCCGTAGCATCATCCTCCGATGATTTCCATTTCCTGATCATAAGTCATTCATTAATATTAATCAAGAGTCATGCAGCTTTCACGAAAATGTCTATCGTGAACAGTTCTCTATCATCCTGAGTGGGCATCCTGACATAAAAACTGTTAAAATCATAAACCATTAGGAAAGAAATTCTGCGGATTCAGCATAATAAACGAATAAAACGAAAAATTTATTGACGCGGGAGTCAGAGACTGTCTGAGAGACAATTTCTTTGATAGTCCTTGACGGGATAAGCTTTCCATATTCGAGTATCTATGTATACATATATTCAATGAGTATACATATGTAGGTTTATATACTAATATATTTTGGACAATAAACGCCAGTAGTAAAACTTTCCCCCCCTTACCACCCTCCCACCCATGAGTATTCGCACGAATAATGAGTATGCCAGTGGGAGTGGAGTACGGGTACAGTCGCGCTGCCATAAAGTATCGGGTTTATGCGTGATTCCCCCAAATTACAGCTGAAGGCTTTGCACACTTCATTGGGGAACTTTTTTGGCAGCCCTAAAAGAATGGTGGAGGGAGCAAGAGAGCTTCTGATGGGGAGAGAGACGAGGCGAGGCAAGACGTGAAGAGTTAAGAGAGGTTCAAACGAACACAAAAATTCAATTCGATTTCATGAACTTTTAATGAGCTGCGCGCCGACGCAACAGAGAGTATCGACTGTCGAACGATCGGAGCGACAGAGATGCAGCATGGGCCGCCGCGCTAGAGTGGGACGGCAGGCTGGTCATGGCGCCTTCCCAGTAAGGTGGCGCCAGCATTGTGTTTTCTGCTGCTTTTTAATTTCGGTTACGCCCACTTGACGACGACGATGGCAGCGACAGTGGAAATAATAATCACCACGAAGCTTAGCCCGGAGCGAAAGAGCTTCGACGATCAATCGATCGGGGGGTCGGTCGGACGAAGCGAAGCGAAGCGTAGCAGCTCCCGATCGGATGGCATCGATCGGAATGATCGGCGCCAGCTTCGACGGCAGCGGCGGCGGCGTCTGTCGGTCAAATTGGAGCAGCGGCGTTTAGCAGCGCTTAGCGTTAAATTAGCGGCAGGCAGACCCACTTGCAGCTATCTGGCAACCCTAACCAAGGCCTACCTCCCCCCTCCCCCAAATGAGCACGCGCTGGCTTAATGACGACACGAAGCTCAACCTCAAGCTCAAGTCGGGAAGGGAAGCGGGGCTGGAAGAGTGGCGGAGACCCGGGATCGAAGCCCGTCGGTACCGGCTCCAAGTGTTTGTCAAACGATCGCTAAGCCATACTACCTCTAGCTCTACCCATACCATCCATACCCGTCCTACGCTGTGGTTAACGATTGTCATGTAGCGTCGAAACCCGTTTGACGACCTTGGATCATAAAAACTCAAAGGCGAGAGCGAAGGAGATAGAGAGAGAGGGGGAGATCCGTAGAGCGAGAGTGAGCCAGAGAGAAGAAGAAGGTGAAGCCAAACAAATGCAAACCGAGTCAAACATTTTTTTCCGGTTCCGGCCAGATCTACAACTCCTGCATTTCTTCGAGAAATAACTTCAGCCGGCCCCTCCATAAAAAGACAGCTGGCACACACAGATATGTATGGTGTGTCTGTCTCCTCTCCTCAGGTGGACAAACGGACAGTCCCATGTACACAGACATTTAAAATATTTTCTGAATTTTCATTTTGGCAGGCAGCTAAGGATTCTATTTCAATGAAATGTGTCTGCGTGTGGATGTCCTGCTGGCTGGACACTGGCGTCACCTCATGCAGAGAGCCAGACAGGGCAGAACAGGACAGGACAGTACATGAGATTTATTTCAGGACTGAGGCCGTGTTGGCCATGTTATGTTATTTCACTTCATTCCACTTTAAGTAACTTTTTATCGAGGCCAAAGGACAAGTCCTAGTCCAAGTCTTGGCAAGGATCCCAGGAGCCGCCCAGATTTGGGCTGGGGATACGAATGGACGATCTTGAACTGGTACTACCTCCGAAACTTACCTGGCAGATGCACTTAAAGCACTTGGAATTCTGGATACCCGTCAGAACCTCCTCTCCCTCGACCGAGCAGGACAGAAGATCGCCTGAAATGGGAAATACATTTTTTTTTAGTGATTAAGATAGTGAGAGTTGGGCTTATCGGGGGATCGTAAATCGCCCGTCTCCATCATTTCCTGCCTCTTGACGTAATAATACTCGGCAAACACACACAGATTATTCATTCATGCACAAACACGCAACGAGAATCGCCGGAAATCGCCCACTGACGGAGAGATGGTATCCGAGCACGTGACCCAAAATGAAGAATGAACCCCTTCCCCTATCCCCCATCACCATGCAGGTCAAAGAGATTAGGGCACTTATCGGAGTAGCCGTTTGAGAGTGAATGCATGCTTCTTTGTTTGTTTTACCTTTTGGGGCTCGGCTTCCTCTGCTTGTGCCGCTACCTGCTGATCTGCCGCCGGCGCCAAGTCAAATGGTCCACTTATACAGGGTGAGGAATTTGAATCGTTCTTAGTATTGTCTTTGTCTGTTTGCCTACGACTACTGAGAGTCCTCTGGATTGATGCCTCACCTTTGTATGAATACACCTTGACCAAGCAGTGCATGTCGAAACATGTTCCAGAAAAACAACAGAGCAGCAGCAATGAAAGAGGCAAACGGAAACCACAGAGAGTGAGAGAGGGAGACGAGGTGACCCGAGCCCAAGACCGAACACTTGTTCTTTTTGTATTGGTGAAGGAGGAGGAGGAGAGACCACCTGCAATGTGCTGATAAACGCACACACACAGAAATGCAAGCGGCCACTCTCCTTCCCTTTCTCTCTTTTGTGTGCAGTGATAAATGAAGACGCCGGCGCTACAACTGAGGGAGGGAGAGAGCATGCATTTGAGCAACCTTTTTTTTCATCTGCTGTTGCGCTTAGTGGGCGGCTTTAGGACTTATCCACTGCTTGATCCCCCGCTTCCTCCTTGCCATTGTGCAATCTATATAATTTGTTCCCTTGTTTGTTTGGGGTTCTGCGTCGAGGGAAAGAAAACCCTTTGATTATGGACCTCTGGATTGCCATGTATTTCTTCTCTTTCCTGCTATACGATTGTGTCCTGCTGTTTGGATCCCTTACCGCACACATCATCCCTAAACCCTCACCCTTTCATAAACAAATCAAGTGGAATATTTCCCCTCAACAACCAGAAAAATTTCTCGTTTGCCGGCGGGGACTTTCTATATTCCTTTCTCTTTTCGTCGCTTCATCGTTATCGTTCCGTTCCGTCGCTGGGGGACAGAACAGTTAATGAACTTGGCTCAAGTAACCCGATCTATCGGCACTGCAATATATCTAATTTATGCGATTTTTTATTTCATTTAACACACTCGAAACCCGATAAAAAAAAGTCCACTCAAAAATGTTTTAGAAGCCGAGAGGAGAGCGGTAGCTGCTCCCGCCATACCCTCCCCTCCACCTCCCCTTCAGCGGCTGGCGTCGGCGGCGCCGTTTGCTAATTAATCACAGTTCGCAGATTAGGCGCCAGCCACAACGGGAAGAGACCGTGGGGAGTGGAGGCGGCACGTGTTCAGGGGAGCGTGCGCATAACAACAGGAGAGCGAGAACGAGAGAGATCAGTTAGACCAACAACTATTTTCAGAGACAAAGTACAGCCGATTAAGGGCAGCACCCAGCGAAGGTACAACCCTCCAAAGTCGATCACAATGTCACAATGCAGATGATGACTCAGTGACACAATTGCGTGAAGTTCCCTGGAAAAGTGATCGGAGTAACTAAGCCGATGCGATCAGCGAGTATAATAGCTCCAGATGCCAGCTGCTTGCTGGCAGCCGAAGCTGTTATAAGCTCGTAAAAAAACAGCTAAAAGCAGTTAAAGTCCATGAATCATAGCCATAACACATAACTAAGTCTGGAGAGAGGGACTGCTGAGGAGGAACTCTTGGAAATATTTTAATAATATTTTTAAGTTCTGGAAGAATGTGTTGAGCTCTCTCGAGGTGGATGCGGTTTCGGTTTCAGCTTCAATTTCAGTCTCGGAGTTTTACGATCAGATTTGAAATGGAGCTTATGGCCAGAAGATTGCCAACGACAAAATTAGTTGTAGGTCCTCGATTTTTGTCTTCACGTGCATCGTAACAAGGATCATTAATAGAGAAATCAAAATGTCCTATATGGAAGCGGTTTTATAGAGGGCTTAAATTGAATCCAGTTCCCACAGATTAGACAGTTCCCATTAAATAAGAAAATAGTTCGTAAATATCAAATGATCGCTTCACGCTCCCATCAGGCCATCTTACACACACACACGAGTATTTACAATACATTAAATCGATCGATCGCCACGATCATGAGAGCACTCACCATGGAGACTATCCCCGACTCCGGCGGCAGCCGTCTGCAGTTGGAGGAGCATCGAGAGCAGGATCAGTACTAGAATAGGGACGCGAAATGTTCTCCAATGTGTTTGCCGACTCAATTTGGATGCTGATTCTGGTGGCAGCTGCTGCTGCTGTCTATTGGGAGATGGAGACGGCCCACAAGGTTTCCACTTGCCGCTTGATTTGCAACACATTTTCACAATTCGATCGAGTACTTCAGAAATCTCTATTAGTTTTCCGCTCTCCAATGGTCTTCCTTGGGGGGTGTGGTTGTTGTTTCCCCGCGGCGATTCCTGCGAATCCGTTGTTACTGTATCCGTTTTTTGCTTTTCCTGTTGCTGTTGTGGTTGCACTTGCTCCGGTGAATTATGACTGGAGGAAATATATTGTTTTCGGGGGCGAAATGAGAAATGAAAGATCACAATCAAGCCGGTTAGATTAAAAATAACAGCAAGCGAGTCAAAATATAATTGTTTGGATATTGAGCAGGTGCTTTGTTGCACGAGTACCACTTTGTACCTACAAATACAAATTTGTTGTTTGTTCCGATTAAATTTAGAATCCGTGGCAGGCTGTGCTGTGTCTGTGTGCGTGCCACAACTGTTGCCGCGGCTCTGGTCTGACCTAGAGACTTTGCACTTGCCGCCCTTGAATGAAATTTGGCCAGTAAATCATTTCGTTTTGGAATTTACGACACCAGTCTGTACTCAGAACATAAGATGATGTCCACAGAGATAGAGGTATAGATTTCTCTGCCCGAATCGCTCGAAGCTAGCCCATGGGTTCGTTCTTTCACCGACATACGAATTCTGCGAATCATCAGCGCAGCCTCCGGCCCGCCCCTGTCATTCCCCGTCTATCAAGAGGTGTTAAGACAACTTGGACATTATTAGTTTTGCGATTTATGGGTGCGTACTGTCCGTGTCTGTATCTGTATCTGTGTATCTTATGGCTGCCGGCTGTCGGGTGTTCAGGTAACAACAGATATGAGCCTTATGTGTGGTGGCTCTTTGTTCGGGTGTCGGCGATCATAAAAATGTTAATGATCTTTGACTGGCTGGCGCCAGCTACGGAATATTGTAATGCTTGTTTGAGTTATAATTAATTTCGATTGCTGTTGCTGTTTCTGTAGCCGCATAATTTTTTATTATTTGTCTTGAACAACCGACCAACAACCAACCAGTTACAGCCATCGAATTGGCCAAAGATTTTTGGGTTTCTTTCAGTTTCTCTGTTGGCACTTTATTGACTTCTGGCAGCTTCAAAGTGGCGCCAGTCAAACGCTGAACCAAGCCGAACCCAACGCGGATGCGAATCTCTCTGTGGCCATAGAGCTCTATGTATCATTTAATCCCACCAATCCAATCCCCAACGCAGCAGTCCCCGATCACATTGCTCAAAGCATCGATCAATCGAGCCGAGTGGGAGAAAAATATGTCCAAATAGGTGGGTGCTTGACCTATCAAATGTCAGTGAAGCGAACAACTACCGAGGATGTAGGAAAAAAGATCGACTTGGGTATACCATTGAGGCAGTTTTAGAGAGAAAGCGAAATCGATCATCCCTAAACTCTATATACCCTTCTTATTCTAAGGCATTGGTCACACACACAGACACAAATGCACACACAACTAAGCGACTGATAAGAGTACGAGTGTACATATATATGTATATATATGACTATATAATGCTCTGAATAATATGTTAATTTCTGCAATTGATAAGATGTCGTACACAAAAACACACAAATGCAGCAACGGCAACGCCGATCACCGAATACGTGCCCATTGGACCGGATCGGATCGGAGCGGAGCACCGAGATACGCCGCTGTTCTTGTTCCCGTTGACTGTTGATTAGCTGCAATTTGTCAAGCGGTTCACGCAGTTGACAAGGACAATCCTCGAACAGCACAGAAGTTGCAACTACCTATACAATAGACGCTGTAGTACGTTGGAAAATGCACAACTAATACATTCATTAGTCAACCAACGGGAAGATAACTTCTGGTTCTGCGGCATTATGTAATGCTCGTGTTCGTATCCAACTTCAATGTCAAAGTGATTTCCCCCCGTTCAAGAAACATTATTCCATTTTAAATACAGTTCTTAAAGAACATTGAAGCTGAAGTTGATTTCAATTGGATTGGAGATCGCTGTGGATCGCTGTGGATCGCTGTGGATCGTTGTCGAGCTTTGCTTTGCTTTCGGCTTATCGTGTGGGTTCATTGTTCAGGCTCATAAAGATGATGTTGCTGCTGTTGCCGCGGCTGATGATGATCGTGCCACATGTGTGCTGTGCCATGCGGCGTACGCAGTTTCTGAATTGCCAAATCAGTCGAGCGTCTGGCTGGGGTTAATGTGCGATCGAGTGACAAGTGTCGGACGCTTGGTCGATTGGGAAATTGTCAAGAGCAAAAAAAAAACTAAGCCACTTTGACGGCAGCTGTGCCTAAGGTTGGGGCTATAAATAGGTACTCCTAGTGGGGCAATAGTGAGAATTAGCGAGAGCCATTTAATGAGAAGTCGAGCTTAGATCTTGGTTCTCTGTTCTCTGTTCGGTAATGTGTATAATTGAGCGCCCGGCGGCGGCATTGCATGCTCCCAGACTTTGACGATGTCGTGCCAATTAAAATGGCTGAGGGCCGACTGCTGAGGGCTGAGAGCTGACGGCTGAGAGTGCTACTTAAGAGTACCTCCACGGCCAGTGATTATACACTTTGTCCTCCCGACTGCGATTTCTAATGGTTCCGACATGGCGTCCAGCGGCAAGGCCAGAGCAATTAAGCGAACTCCACCATGGCTCTGGGGTTGCATTGCACTTGAAGGGGAGCAGGCAGCAGGCAACAAATTGGTGTAGCTCTGGGTCTGGGTCTTCACCCGAAAGGGTTACGTTACACATGGCACGCAGACGGCGTCTAGACGGGGACCCCAATAATGCGCAGTAGGTAGTCGCTGGACGAGAAGGGGCCCGGCCCCGGGAGCCGAGAGCCAAGACAGGCCGATGGCTTATCACACTCTCCATCGCAGGTTCCACTTTAAAAGCCTGGCTAGAAGTGCAAGTTGGCTGTGGCCCTTCTGTGGACTACCTCCTGCCAATTACTCTCGGAGTGGACCATGTCGCCGACTTAATTCAATTAACAGCGGAATGCACTGGCTCCTCTTACAACATCAGCGGCCACATCAGCATTGAAAGCATAACCATTAAGGCTGAGAGATCAGTCGTAATCCCCCATTCAAATGACGCCAAAGCAGAGCCAAGAAACTCTTTAGCGAAACAGGCAAATACCATAAGAGCGCGTATACAAGACACGACTCCCAGCTACAACTCCGACTCCATCTCCAGCTTAGACTTTGATTCGGATCGTGCTGGGGTTTGTCGGTTGTTGGTTGCCTGGCAACTAATTTTAATGTATTTGCATATCGAAGTCTGTGTTTGCCACAACAATGAGATGGCTAAAAACGCACATTTGTCAAATGGCAGGCCTTCGGGGCAAGACTCGTTCAAGTTTTCAACTCTATTTGGTACAAATTCACATGACAGGCAGACGGATTCGAAACCGAAACCACACTGAAAGTTGGGGGAAACGATTACAACTGCAGTTTCATCCATAGCCCCAGTCCCAGCTCGAGCTTGAGCTCCAGATGAGGACCAGGCCCAAACGCAGACCCAAACCCATACCCAGCCTTAAGTCGATGACGATTGCCCAAGACAATGGGCCAGCCCAACAACAGCCACAAAAGTCAACGAATTTGATATGTCAGGAGCAGAGGGGAATGCGATTGCGAATGGGAATGGAATGAATGAATGCATCGACGACATAATAAAGTCACAACCCAGATAAACGTACAGACAAGAGCTAACAAAGCTATTAGCCATCACCATAATCATCCTCATCGATGTGGCCCATCCCATAGCAAGAGAAAATAGCTGAGTGCAAGGACCACAGTGAAGACCTCCAACCGGTCCTGGAGCAGGGAGTTTCTCTCGCAATGGGGCAATGGTAATGCGATTTTAATAGCGCTCGAAGCACTGCGAACTGAACCCCCAAATGTGCCGGAGTAAGAGCTCCATAAAAGTCACACATCATATATCGTACTTTAATTAAACGGGATTTCTCCCATGAGAAACGGCTTTTCTATGGGAGAATGAAGTGAAAACAATTTATGGATCTCATCCGATTGATTAAGACTTGTTAACCCCGTTTTATTGGCTTCGAAATTAAGACCTTAAATTTGACATCGTTTTTCCAAAATCAGTTTGATTGGCTGGCGATACCAAAAGGAGCTATCACTCGATCGATTGGAACTCATATTCGCGGATTTCCTTCTATGGATCTGTGAACATATTGATCTGTATGCTGATTGCCCGTGGACTGCCTGGCCAATCAGCATTAGCAGCATCCATTCAAGGCCTTTTTTGCAGCAGATTACTCCGATCATCGTCGCTGATCAGCAATCTCCTCCGATTCCTGGCCAAAATATTCATATTCGAGCACATTTACTATTCAGATGAAGATCATGCTGAGTTTTGCCATGAATCATGGATCATGTGGCATTTCCAACTGCTCATTGTGGACGGTGCAGACCCAAGGCTTCAGGGTGCGGGTGCGGGTGTGTGTGCTGCCTCGCTGAAATTTGAGTATTATTAGCAAATTTACCACAAAATCTATAAATAGCCCGAGACAGCAGAACATTAATTGATACACAGACATTGCCCCCTAGGCCGCAGATATGCAGATCAACTATACATATATATCTACGTCCAATCCAAAGTCAAACTTTGAGCAGAGCAAAAAAAATAAAAAATAAACAGAAATTCCAAACAATTTTTATTGTGCAATTATTTAGGCGAAAGTTAATAAAAAAAAAAACTACGTATACGAAATATTTGTGGCCTCTGTCCCTGTCCCTGTCTCTCCCACTCTCCGTTTTAGTTTGAAAACCGGATTTATTGATCGAAGATGACCGCAGCAGCAGAAGCAGCAACAACAACAACAACCATTAAGACCTCTGCTGTATAGCTGTAAACAATTTTTAGAAACAAAAAAAACCACCTCAAAATGTGGGAAGGGGATGGGTTGGGAGGGGGGAGCCAAAAAACAGAGCCCAAGAAAACAACCAAAAATTTTGAGCACACGATTTACGGGAATTCCAGCAAGTGACGTGCGAAACCCGAAATTTGTTGTTTTTGTTACTGCCACTGCCGGCGGCTATTATTTGTTGTTATTATTTCTGTATCGGCGACGCTTTTGGCACATTTGTTTAATGACAATATCGAAAAAGCCAGGGGAACGACTTAAAAATTCTTAGAAGAAACTCCCCTCTACCCCTACCCTTAGCCAATGACAGTCGCCAGGGAAAACAAGTCTCGTCTGCCAATGAGATTATTTTGCCAAAGAGTATGGTGGAACGAAGGAGGTACCTAAAGGTATTCCCCATGAGATTCAGATTATCTTAATTAAATCCCTTAGAACAGCAAAAACTATCCTTCCAATCTGAATGTTTCGTGAAGGGTATCTCAGCTGCGGTATGCCCCCCATCCCGCTATCCCCACTCCTCCGGCGATTCTACCAGTAGTTCCGTTTGATTCCAATCATCAAAATGGTTTTCACAGGCAAATTTATTGATTAGCAAACAAATACGAATTGTTTGAATATTTTCGAATATCTTGTGAAAAGAAAAAATATCATAGGAGGAGGAGGAGGGGGGTTGGAGTTATGGGTCGTCGCACAGGTGCCGGGGGGTAGCATTTCAGGCGCCGCCTGATACACTGATCCACAGCCCGTTCTGTTGGTGACGATTCTCCGGTTGCCGCCACCGAGACGCGCTAATATTTTTGTCGCTCTCTGCGGCTGCCTGAAACCCGATATGGCCATAAAAGATATTACCTCCATTTGTGATCTGTGATCTGCTGTGCATATGCAAGCGGTGGATGAGAAGTACGGCAGAAGGGGGTAGCATGGGGGACACGAAATTCCTCACCCATGATTCAGATCAGATCGTGTCTCTACTTCCGCTTCTACTGGCTCTTCTTGGGTTCGTTTCTAGAGTCTTTCGTCTTTCGTCTGGCGTTCAGTGTCGCTCTGTCTCTCTGTGTCTCTGTTTCTGTGGCAGGCTGGCAGCTAGGCACTGCCTCTCCGGTCTCGTGTTTGGAGATCGGCTATCTCTTAACGTGTCTGTTAATTCACGTTGATGTGCTCATATATCTTCGCTCCTCGCTCTACGATTTCAGTGTTCGACTTGACGATTTGACATGCAATCGTACGGATCGTACCCCGTGTGCTCTGATCTGTTCTGCTCTGTCCCTGCCCCAATCAGAGTCGGGTGGCATTGTGTTTTCCACTGCAGTCGCACTTGATCAGCTTCGTTCGCGTTTGACTGCCACTCTGTCTGTCTGGCTGTCTGTTTGTTTGTTTGTTTATCTGTCTGTTGCTACTGTGTCGTGTCGTGACGTTGAATATGCCACCGATCTCGAGCTGCTGCTGCCTCGTTGTTGTTCTCTGTTTTGGCCCGGTATGTAGGTGTTAATTCAATTACGGCCAACCATTTCCGACCAAATCGCGGCTGCTCTGAATTCTAGTCTCAGGCCCAAAGCTAATGAACATATCTGTTTTTATACCGAATCACTTGTGAAAGGGGGATTCTAGTTTAGTTTAAGCTTTCCTTTTTGCTTTTCTCTCTCCGGCATTTTCTTCCGAAACCCAGACCCTTATTTCGGTCATGTTTTCCATCGCTATTGGCATTCCATACCACACATATATTAGTATGTTTATGTGTGTATCTTTCGGCAACGCTGATTTGAAATTAACATATGATTATTATCACAATCTTTGCTTCCATATTTTATGGGCAACTCTCGCTTCCCTACATACATATCTCTTTGCTGTGTGTGTCTCTTACATACATTTTGCATAGGAAATACATACATAAATGCACATTAATACATTTCCATACGAATGGCCCACAAAGACCCGCCAGCAGCAATCGTATCTGGTGGTTGGTGCTTTGGTGCTTTGGTGGGAGGGGGAGGGGGAGGAGTCACTCTAGTATCTGCATAATTTGTGTGAAATTGCGACTACAAATTGCTCATCTAAACTAAACCGCTGCTAACCCTTCCCTGCAAACAAATGAAACGTCTTTTTGGACTTTGGTTTTCCACAAAACGCTGTATGGGCCGTAGAGCCAGAGCCACAGCCAGAGGCAGGGCCAGGCAGTGTCACACGAGCGCTGTTATCAAGGTGCTTTATGGCGCATATTTCTCTCTCTCTCTCTCTCTCTCTCTCTTTGTCTCTCTACAGATACATATATGTTTGTTCTCCTTGCAGTTGTCATACCCTTTCTACAGGGTTTTACGATTTAGGTAGAAGATGTGAGCTGTGATTTTGATCTAAATCGGATAACTATATATCGTGTATCTTCTATCGGAGTGAGGTATCTGGAGCTTCTTGTTGCTTTAGCTGTTTTTTCAACTCCTCAGCACTGCCAAATGGCGTTTGACATTGCCTGCCTGCCTGCCAGGCCCGCCCTGGGCTCTTAAATAAATAAATATTTTAAACAAATGTTCGCTTTGTGCTGTCTTGGCATATGCGAACCGAAGCGAAGTAAAGCGCTATCGTTGCTATCGTTTTCTGTTGCTGTTTCTGTTTTTGTTTCTGTTGCTGGTGCATTTGTGGCTACAACAAATGAGCTTGTCAAGTTAAATGGCACGCACCAAATGCTGTCAGCAAGGTTGCACACACACAAACACACACACACACATACACACGCACATGTGTTGGCTTGGCATTGCCGCCATTTTGTCTGGCTGCACTAAGTAAATTGCTGCAATTGCTGACTGTAAATAAGCAAGCACAATGTGGCACAAAACGGCGTATTAGTAATCTAGCTTATATCTGACTCTCTCTCTGTGTGCGGCAGTGTGCTGCAGTATGGGGCAAGGCAGCTCAGCTCAGCCCCAAGGCAAGCTGGATGATGGGGGGGGGAAAGAGTATATGGGACTCTCTCATATCAATTGATGTCTGCTTCCATTTCACAAATATTTATGCTCCGCTCCACTTTGGGTGGGAGGCTTACAGTCTGGGAGGGTGAAAAGCTTACTTTTCTGCAGTTTCCAATAAAATAAATTACTTTCTGGATGACAAAAAGTTCTAAGACTTCACAAGACTCCCCCGAATGCCAAGGAGACACTTCTTTGGAAATTGAAAAAATGTCTTCTCCGAATAGTGTCTCTTATTTGGAATTGTTTTTTTATCTAAAAACCCTAGGACTAGACCGATTTGATGATGCTGCACAGGCTCATTTAATGAATAGAAGTATCTTCTATGCGTATGGACAGGGGAAAACCGATTCGAATCAGACAGAACGCTGATTATTCAAGAACTGATCCAGCAGATTACAGCCATAGCCTCCATGGTGTTTCAATTCCTCCCCCTCTAGTTTCTCCTATAAATCTCCACTCTCCAATTATCGCATAGCCCCCGCCGCCTAGTCTAGCACATCCAGCAGATACAAGATACACCAGATACCAAATGTATGTGGGTTTCTTTTGACTCTATTTTTAATATCTTATCTGAGGAATTTTTATTGGCTTTGCATTGTTCTGTAAATATTAATTAGTTTCTTTGATTGTGTGCAAGAACAACAACAAGTATCTGTGTGTGTGTTGCGTGTCATGGCGAAATTATCACGGAATACTGGGGGGCACACTGCTAGAGTACGAGTATGTGACGCAGAACTTCCTTCCCTCTGTGTGGCGGCTGGTGAAATTGCACTCGACGGACTCTGCTGTTGGCGCTGCTGCCTCTAACCTGCGATGACGCATGCCCCTTCTGTGTATCTGTGTGTCTGTGTGGGCATAGACATATGGCGACAAAGAAGCTGACGTCATGGCCATGTAGTGGGGAGAGGGGTGTTCACACGCAGGAACTACCCCCGAAATGCGTGTCAAGACTTTGGACCCGCCAAAGTGAGCACTTGGCCTACTTGCCTATCCCTCCCCCTTCTCTTTCCCCACAACCATGCACAGCTGCAACATCCACAGCAGGGGCAGTGGCAGTCCCAGCAGCAGCTACACACAGCAGCATCCCACGCAGGCAATTAAGAGCCCGACTTGGCTATTGGGTTACACTTAAACTTCACTTCCATTCCGTTTGGCATTTCGTTTGCAGTCAGCATTTAAAATTATTTATTAGAAGCAACAGTCGGACAGGCCGTGTCAAAGCGCGGGAGGAGTGGGAGAGGTGGAGCGGGAGGGGGGAAGAGACAGGGCCGGCTGTGGACCAGGCCAAAACGGAGAGCGTATCAAATGATTTTTTTACTGTTCATTTTTTGTTTTCTTCTGTTTTGGGTTTTGCCAAAACGAAACGAGCCAAGCCGGCCCCAGTCCCCGGACTCCGGTTCGGGCCAGGTCCAGAGCAGGCAACACGTTAAGAGGGTGGGGGCAGATAAGACTGCTCTATCGTCTGGCTCTTGGCGACAGCAATTTACCTTCGCGTACGCGTAGAACAGCAGCAGCCATCCCTGAAGAGCCAGAGGAGGAAAAAGTGCCTCCAGGCGAACAGGCTTGAGACAGCGGAGAGACGGGAAGTGAAGAGGGGAGCGGGGGAACGGGAGGAGCGGTGAGGAGCAGACCTAGTCTCTCTCTCTATAAATAAGCCAAAAATTCAGAGCAGAGCAGAGCCCAAACAAGCTGAACCATAAATCATAAGCAGACGCACGAGTGTGGAGTTATTATGCGATCATATTTTAATTGCCGGATTATTATTATGCAGGCAGTGTCACAAGAGTCCCCCCTTCCCCACCTCTATTCCATGCATGCCACAGCAACAAGCACAACAACAACAACAGCAGCAGCATAATCAAGCAACTGTCCGGCAAACAAACAAAACACCTGCAGAGTCTCCAGTCACCAGTCCCCAGACCCCAGATCCCATTCGACATCGCATGGCTGTGGTGCGGAGTGGAGCAGTCCTGAAGACCCGCTGAAGATTGTGGATCGCAGATCGCAGACCGCCTGGCTCTACCTTGGACAGGTGCGTGAACGGACGCAAAGAAAGAGAGAGAGAGCTCTATTATGAAGGAAGGCAACCCAACCCGAATATGGAATGCTCTGATTGTGGGATCCCATATCCACCCGAATCGAATGTTCTATCCATCTCCTTTTGGGGGAGTGTCCTGGCTAATCCTTAATGCTGCACAAACAATATTATGCACTGCAATTGCTGCAATTACCTTTTGTCAAGGGTATCCCCACTTGCCACATACTACTCTATACATTGGAGTATGAGTACTCCGGTATGAGTACGAGTACGAGTATAGTTTTTTTTTTTTTTAAACCAAATTCACATGCAGTTTGTGGTTGTGGCTGCAGTCTTTGCAGTTGCTGTTGTAGTAGTTGCCGTTGCTGTTGCCGTTGCAGATGGTGGGCAGAAGGGGCAAACGAGTTGGCCCCGCCACTCCACTCTCCTGAGAGTGTGTGTGAGTGTGTGCTGTGTACTGTGTTGGCCGTTTGTCAGTTGTCTAAAACTGGTATGGTTGCATTTTTATTATACAGCGAACAGAAATACAACAGCAACAGCAGCAACAGCAACAACAGCAAAAAGGCGACACCTAGGAGTACCAGAGAGTCTGTTCTGTTCTGCTCTGTCCGATTGTCTATGCCGAGGGAGTGGCGGGAGAATGGAGGGTACAGGGTGCATGGTGCAGGGTGCAGGCTGGAGAGTGCCACTGCAACTGTGGAATGGCACTGGCACTGGCACTGGATAGGTACCTGGGACTGTCATCTAGGCCTAGTGTCGCCTGTAGTCGGTCGCTCACTGCTGGCTCAGATATCTGCTCTACGGACATTTCATGGACGCATCCACATCCACCGCAATGTGTACATTCATATTAATCTGCTGCTAACCCCCCTCCTCTTGCTAATCCTCTCCGCACCACAGTCCTCCTGCAATACGCAGTTATTACCAACATTTCTTACGTTTTATTGCTTCTTCTGTTTGCTTTTCGGTTTGTGTTTTGTTGTGTTGTGTCTTGGCATTGGCATTACCCCTCGTCGTAATTTGTATTTGTGTCCTGCCATTCAGCTATTCCTCTGCCACTCAGCAGCAGCCTCAGTCTTCGGTCTTCGGTTTTCAGAGTCTTCCGAGTCTTCGGCCGTCAGTCTTCAGTCCCTTCCCTCCTAATGAGCCAACTCATTGTATGCCCTGCTCTCTCTTTCTCTGTGTTCGAGGATAATACTCGTGCTTTTTTATGGTTATGTCAATGTAATACAGGAAATTGCCGGCGATTAGGTTAGTGACAATCCCAGTTGCAATTGCAATTGTCCGTGGCAGTGGCAGTTGCAGCTGCTGCAGCTATTAATCAGCCAGAGGGGGGGACTTGACACATCGTTACTAATTGGATAAACAATGCGTCTCACGAGTGATTCATGCCACATTCAAAGAGCGGTACTGCACTAGAGCCTCCTTTTCTAATTCCTCTTAATCTCTCAATAAGAGAATTTACCTAAATTGGAGGTAACTCTTTTCAGCGGAGTAAATGATTAATCACAAGATTTTCACTGGAAAATCCTCTCCTCTTCTCTCCTCTCCTGATTCATTCCGAGTAAACTTTCGAGCAGCTTCGAAGAGTAAATTACGACGGGGCAAAATTCTATGCAAATGTTTTATATTAATTACTTTCAAAGAACACACACAGACACAACATACATACATACGTACATATGTGCACATATGTATATGTTCGAGTGTACATACATATACGGATACGGATCGGACATAATTTGGCACATTTTTGTAATTTGAGCTGTTTCTGATTCCGTTTTGCAAGACACTCCCGCGATGATTTGTCGACTATAAATTCCATACACATAGGTACATATTTACATAAGTGCATATGTATGTACGAGTAGTAAATATGTACATCAGCATGTAGAGGAGGTGCATGTCCAAGTGGGTGTCTAGTCTTTGTGACTTCGAGAGTGGTGTGGCAGAGGGGCACCGACCAGGAGAGCCGGACAGCACTGCCGGAGAGCTGCAGAGCGGTCCGAATGTGATAATAGAATTCAAACAATTCAACAATTTTCGCAAAATGTTGAAACAACAAAAGGCAGATAGCACGGACACACACACATACACATACACACACACACACACACAGATACGGTGGGGATGGGGACGGAGACACGAAGTGAAATGAAATGTTTATATGTTTCTCATTATAATAAAACAAAATCGCACGCTCTCAGTCAGCGATTCCCATCTCCATTGCTAAGAGAGCAGCCAGAAGGGAATGGGGTGGCGGTGGGGGTAAAGATTAATTGCAAAAAGAGAAAAGTAAAGACGCAAAGTTTACCCGTAATTACACTTCCAGATCGGGGGCGCTTCCAGACCCAGACGGGGGGGCGGTGGCGGCTAGGGCCAGGAATCGGCGGCAGTGCTCGTAACAACAGAATCGGAAATTAATTATGCTTGACATGTTGTTGCTGCCTTCGCCTCTCGCCTGTGGATCACTTCTGGGTTGCGGTGAGTGTTGGGGTTTGAAGTGCGGCTGTGGGTTGTTGGGTGGCGGGGGGAGGCAGGGCAGGTGTTGTAGCCCAGCGCAATTGTTGCTTCTGCTGCTGCTGCTGAGATTGTTGTAATTGCTGGTGTACTCGTAGTTGTAGTTTTAGTTGTTGCTTTTGTTGGTGTCGATATGAATCGCATTTTCAATTGGCTTCTGTTTCAGTGCCTCTTCTCTTTGGCACAAGAGAGTGTGGCATGAGAGGGGGACATGGAAACGGACACGGACACGCACTGGGCACTCCACTCCGCTCAGAGCTTCACCATGAGAAGAATTCTCTTAAGCAAACGCATAATTTATTGGAGACGGCGCGCGCCTTTCATTTCAATTTCGATTTCCACGCGGAATATTTCGTACCTTTTTTCACTCACTTTTTAACCTCCTCCCCTTCTCATAGAGTACCTCCTCAGCCTCCCTGCAGGCGGCTCCACAGATTACGCATACGACACGTTGTCTCTGCTGCTGCCTCTTTCTGGGCCCCTGCCGCTTGTCAAAGGTTCAATTTGTGTGCGACGAGTGCAATTTGCATTCGGAATTAAGATTGAGATTGAGAATTGTGAATCGCGGGGAGTGTATAGTACAGTAAAATGAAATTGCGCGCCAATTTGCTTTTGTCGCCGCGCACAATGGAAATGCCTCGATTTCTCTCTTCTTTGTGGAACTTTGTGGCGCTCTCCTCTCAAATCGGGAAAATTGGGGAAAATCAGCAACAAACAACGCAGAAATCACAGCTGAAACACACACAGCTTCGTTGATAACGAATTTCGCCGTCGCCCTTTTATTGGCAAATTTGATTGTTGGATTTAGGTTTTTTTTTTGGCGGAAATCTGATTGTGGGAATTACTTTTTGTGGTGAAACGTACTATATGGCTATGGTACGGGTGGATCGGCGAAGATCTATAGATAATCAGCGGAACGATCAGCGTTTGACACTCGGACGCGCGCGCAATTTTCAGCCGTACAAAGGTTGTGCAGTGTTTTTCCGGGCCAAACCAGCGACGACGCGACGACAGTTTCTGGCGCTTCGCTTCGGTTTTCTTCGATTTCGCTCAGGCACTTTTCAGGTTTGGTTCCGTTCCGTTCGCCGGTTCTCGTCGAACTGAACGAACTGGCCGATGCGGACCGAGCCTGAGCTGCCGAACGTGTTGCCTGCTCGTGCATCGTGTCTGCTCGTGTCTGTTTCGCCGAAGTTAAAGCAGCGCTGTTGCAGCGCGGCAGCAGCGGATGTTGGCTTCCTTAGTTTTTGGGGGCTCGAACTTGGTCCATTCGACCCCGGGCCCGGGCTAATACTACACACAGCCTCTTCTCTTTGCTGTGCTCTGCAGTAATTAACGGCGAATGTATGGTATGGTATGCCCGCAGATAGATTGATAGAACTCTCGTATGTAATTGCCAAACATCAAAGTCGGTGTCGGTGTCGGCATCGGTGTCGCATTCGCAGCACAATGATTGGAGAGTGAATTGAATTTCAGTCCGCAATCGCACTCGCATTCCATTCCATTGCTCGGGGAAATGAACACCTTGTCGGTGGCAAAGTGTTAACAAGTGGAACATAACCTGCGCCCCCCAGCACCATGGCCTGGGCTCAATTCAAATTCCCAGAAATGTTGCCAATTATTGTATCCCCCGTAGAATTTGTCAGCTGGCATTCCGTGATGTCTCTTCTTCTTTCGCTCGCGCTTCTTATACCCGATACTCAAAATGAGTATTGGGGTATATTAGATTTGTGGTAAAAGTTTCCGACCCCATAAAGTATATATATTCTTGATCAGCATCAATAGCCGAGTCGATTGAGCCCTGTCTGTCTGTCCGTATGTCCGTCTGTCCGTCCGACGGTCTGTCCGTCTGTCCGTCCCTATCAGCGCCTAGTGCTCAAAGACTATAAGAGCTAAAGGAACGACGTTTTATATCCGGACTTCTGTGATATGTCACTGATACAAGTTTATTTCAAAAGTTTGCCCCGCCCACTTCCGCCCCCACAAAGGGCGAAAATCTGTGGCATCCATAATATTGCAAATTCGAGAAAACTAAAAACGCAGAATCATAGATAATGATCATATCTATCAGATTGCTGAATCTGGATCAGATCAGATCATTTTTATAGCCAAAAGGAACAAATCAATTTTCAGTGGCTACGCAGCGCGCGACGTCACGCTCAGACTGATTTTTTCCGGCGTCTGCCGGAGGAGAGCCATACTGACTAAGTATCGGGTATAAATGTAGAGTTACGGTGTCCGCAGCAACTCACAACGTTCCGCCTCGTTTTGTCATGGGAATGGAATCAGGCAGACAGGCAGGGGGTCATTCTGGGTCTTTCCCCACTCTCTATAAAACTCTGTGATTGCTATGAGCAGAACTTTGGATGTTCATTAGGTCCCCCCATACGTAGTGTCGATTAGATTCAGGGCACTCTGGTGCTGGTGCACCGCCATTAATGAAATGAAGTTCAAGAATTGGCACAGTCTACGACTGTACGAATACGTACTGATAAGAAGATCAGCTTTGAATGGAATGGAATATGGTACGAGGCACGAGGTATCGTGGTATCGCACTTAATGACTTATAGGAGGCGGTACTTCACCGCTTACGAGTTGCGACTTACGAATATACAGTTCCCACAATTAGCAAGTACACTTCGCATATCATATTAAATGCACTTAGAGGTGCACTCTGCTCTGTGGCATTTGCTTGCGTCAGTTGCAAGCTCTTGGCTCTTAAGAGATACAGATACAAATACGAAGCGACGGGCTTCGGGGGCTTCGGGCGATGGGATAATTCACACTTAACCGGCGGCCAAATCAAATAGCCAGCCATTTGACATTTATGCCGTGGCTGCTCACAGATGTTGGAAAATCTACTGCTGCTGCTGCTGCTGCCAGGTAGGAAAATGCCATGGCGCTGCAGCTGGGAGATGATTAATGCACTCATTGTATGTGTGTCTCGTACTCGTTGGAAAATTGCACTTATCACGAACGATGGATACTCAGCCAAGCTTTTGGTTATGCTTTTGGCTGATGCTAAGACTCTACAGCTGGGTTTCCCAGGCCATACATTTTGTCACAAGAGGTTGCCTAGTCATTATTTATGAGGCAAGTCAGTCGGAGTGGAGATGAGAGGAAAGGAGAGGAGAGAAGGGGAGGGAAGAGCAGAGAACCACAACCGAAAGCGACGTAAACCATCGACGGAGTGGAGCTGCCAGGTTGGAACCGTGACGCAGTATGCGATTCACTTGAAAATTAAATAATTGCGTTTCATTAAACGCTATTTGCATTTGCATAGCGTTTGTTCGCGTCTCCGTACCCCCTTTTAACGTGCAAAGCAATTCGGCATAAACATCATTGGGTCTAGTGGTAGGTTCGTGGGTGGAGGCGACTCTGCCCGCCCCACAATTTTCCACGCCACTTGAGCGTAATTAAGCGTTGAGCTCCTAAGCGTTCAGCAAATAAGCGAAACCGCAGTCTCCAGGTATCTCCACAGATTGGATGCTTACGAGAATATATATATATAGAACTGTTACCGCAGCACATCGATGTTATTTTTATATGGGCAAATATTTGCAATGAGCCATTATTTGCCTTCGGGCCGGCTCCACTCTTGACTCGATTTCGGTTTCAGCCGCGTCCATTAGCTTAGCAATTTGTGGATCTATTTTTGGGCCAGCAGTCGAGTCGGGTGTGGATAATCCCAGGCCAAATATCGAACCCCGATCCGATAGAACCGCGACCAGCCAGAGAACCAACGCCGAGGTCTGGTCCCTGGGCTCCTAGGGCTTTGGTCATTATCCAGAAGGTTATCACGCACGCGGCATTGGCAAATGGGGAATGGAGCGCACAAACAAGCTGCTCGAATTTCCCTAATGGCCAAAGTTCATTTGCCCCAAACAGAATGCCGCCTGCTGCAAAACAGTGATATTGATACCCGCAGCACTTGAGGATTGGAGGACTGGTGTTCGAGAGGAGGAGCTGGAACAACAACTGATGTCTGCTGTCGAAGTCAAAGTCAGACAAAGATCAAGTGCTGCTGCGTCCCCTCTTGCTGTTTACACAGGCGGCACGACTCTCACACTGTAATTATGTGGTGGATCCATAGACCAGCCCCATTGCCGTTGCCATTGCCATCCATAGCCACAGCCACAATCCCTCCAATACACATCAACAACTTATTGTCAACTTGGCTAATTGAAAGGCCAAGCCACATGTCCACATAACAATAAAGGGGGCGGTGTATGGTGGACGATGGGCGTGGTAGTGGCCGGGTCAGTGCATTGCCAATTTGACAGACCATTGTAGACGCTGTAGATGTGGGGGAGGTAGGCAGAGAAATGGAGTATTATTTACCGTTGGCCCTGTCGACGCCTAACAAGGCATATGCGCCATTTGTTGGCCCAGAGCCGCGTGTAGTGGCGACTGGCCAGTGGCTCTAAAACTGTTTTTGTAGCGTAAAGTTTTTTAGTGAACTGTGTTTGGGGGTATTTCCTTTTGGATTTCGGTTGCATTTGGAACACTCATTCGATACGAGATAAAACTCAACTTGAACTCAATTGAAAACATAATTAAAACGCATCGAATTACACGCTACCCCATCCGAGCGGGAGAACGGGACTGGAGATTGAGGATTGAAGGCGTAGAAGCGGCTTTTTGGGGGCCATGCAATTAAATCGAACAAGTCGCCGGCTGATGCGTCGCCGCTGATTATTTCGGAAATGCCAATCAGATGAAAGGGCCAGCAGCAACAGCAGCGATCCGCAGTGTGTGCGCCTTGTCTGAGCATTTCGCCAGTGAGTCAACCCGGCGGCTGGGATGGCGTCGTGCTGCTGACCAATCTCTGTCACGCTGAAAATGTTCGACTGATCAAAGTACAAGTGTGGCCAATTATTTTGTCTGATAGCCAAGAAGTGTGTGTTCTTGGCTCGCTAAAGAGTGACATACGCAATTTCCCTGGGATTTCGCAGCACCCCTCTCCTGAAGATGCTGCTGCAGAGGGACGGATAGTTCAGACAATAAAAGCCTATGGGGCCAAGCAAAATGTTTAAAATCGTTATTTATATTGGCAAACAATTTGTCTATAGTATGTGGTGTGGCTACCACAATTACAAACGTCTAGAGTTGTATATGTATATGATGTATAGTATATCCATGTACAGAGGTAACTAAGACTAAATAATGCAACTTAGGCTACGAAAGGGAAACGGGGCGCTGGGTTGGGTTAGGTTGGGAGAGTGGCAACAATCTTTACACTTATCACTAGGGGGTACGTCGTATCGTAATGCACTAATCTGAGTTTAGCAGTCGTTGCTTAGTGTCATAAGCCGAATTTAAGATATAACAATGACTTAACGTGATCTACTGTACACCAAACGTTGTGCTTTCTTAACCATCACCAGTCGTCGCGCGGCAGTCGGTACGTCGTGTTGTCGCTCCGCACTATGTGGATGCCTGCCCCATAGTAGGGTATGACGTAGGCGGATCCGTCGGCGGGCCCCACCACCTGCAGGGCGATGAGGACGATGTCGATCAGCTGGCCCAGGAACATACCGCCCAGCGTACAGAACTTGAGCAGGCCGATACCCGGGTATCCCAGGTAGAAGCGGTCCACGCCGAACATCCCGAGGAACACTGACAGCAGTAGTGTGGTGTCCAAATGGTAGCCATTCCTGTGGAGCAAAAGAGGTATATGTCAGTAATGGGTTTGTGTGGGCAAGTCACACACTAACGTCCACTTGCAGGGCACCTCCCGCGTGAAGGTCGCGTTGCCCGTTTCCGTGCAGTTGATTTCGTCGGCGGCAATGCACCACACCCGTGCTCGGCTTTCCTTGGTACAGCCGCGCAGTTGCTGAGTCTTGGGATCGATGTGATTCTTGGCAGGATCGGGACACATGAACTGGCCCATCATCTGCAGTTCGTTGCAGTCGACATTGACTTGGTCTGATTTCGTTGTTAAGAAGAGCAGGAGCAGCGTGACAGCGCACCAGTACATTTGTGGCTTTGGCTGAGTTTGGCGTGTGTCTTCGTTGGTCTGGTACTTGGTGTTCTTGGAGATGATATTGTGTTAGCAGTGTTGCGATTGCAGTTTGCGCTTTCACACGATTCGTTTTGTTTCGATGTTGATTTTTGTTGGGCAGGCAGGCAGGCACCAGTGTTGTTGTTTGGACTCATTGGCATTTGGATTAGAGTGTGACCGTGCACTCGTGAGCGAGGTGCGACAAATGGGCTGTTAAGTGCACATTCAGCTTACAGTGATTGGTGTGCACCAAATGTGCTGTTAGGCGCAAAGTAGTTATTTCGAAATCAAATTAATTTTTTTTTATTGTTTTATCCGCTAGAACTACTGCACAGTAACGTTAAATCATTGAAACAGGCCCGCCTGTTTATTGAAAACATACTTCTTGCAATTTAACAGCACCTGCAAGTCCCTGAATTTTTCTATCGTCGAGTCCGAAAGAGCTTCTCGGAACACAATGCAGACCTTGGAGGTCTGTCCGAAGGTTCGCTCTATGCAGCCCCTCTCTCCGGTGGACAGCTCGATCCACTTGCCCACGTACATGTCCCGGTTGGCCTCCTTCTTGAACAGGTTCTGGACAATCACCTCATTCGCGTTGACCACTCGCTGGATGCTTGCCACTTTCTGCTTCCGCTTGAAGACGCGCAGTTTGGGCAGGACGTCTTGGGCGTAGTTGGTGTCCTGCGTCTGCCAGGCGATGTGGCCCCAGAAGGCCAAACGGCAGCTGTTACTATGTGCGTCCATGTCCAGCTTGGAAGCAATCAAAGTAGTACCCAACGTGGTCAGGACGGGGCTTTCGAACTGCAGGAGGGCAAACACGACACCGTAGGCCGACATCTCCGCTGGAAGCAGCTCCTCCACATACTCATACTCCCTGCCGAGATCGAATTCGGGCGATCGGACTTCCTTGTCTTGGAACAAGGTTATATTGGCCATTACGGTGTCATGGCCGACGGTAATGTGGAGCTTGCTTTTTGACCTGATGACGTGTTTGTAGTAGCGGATCGGTCTCAGTTGCAGGCATACGGCAAACACGAGCTTTAGGTAACCCGGCTCTGCAATCACACCGCGCTCCAGCAGCTTGGCGTTGAACTGGGTGACACAGAGGCCGATCCGATCACCCATGGAGGCGCTGCTCACGTTCTCTCGGAATATCTGCATGGCCTTCACCTTCCGCTTCTCGCCCAGAGCCGGCAGCTCCACTGTATCGTTGACCTGTATGCTCCCCTGGATCAGTGTGCCGGTGCAGACTGTGCCTTGGCCCTTGATCCCAAAGCAGTGATCAACGTACATCAAGAGTGGAGCGCTCACATTCCGCTGCGGTTGAAAATATGCATCACTCAGGCCGGCACGCAGCTCAGGAATGTAGATTCCCTCAAGGGCAGAAACTGCATACATGGGAACTTCGCTACCGAAACTTGTGGCCGCCAGGGTCTTGACCAGACGCGCGCGTAGCTTCTCCAGCTTTATTTCCCTCTGAGCGGTCGCGAAGGCGTCGATTTTGTTGATGACCACAATTAGCTTCTTCTGCAGCAGCTCCCCTATGACTAGGCACTCGGCTGTCTGCGTCTGAATCCCCTTCTGGGCATCTACCACGAGCAGCATTAGATCGATGATCTGGGCACCTGCAGAGCGTCATTGATTTACACAAAGCTGCACATGGATGCATGGATGCCTCCTACCTCCTATGATGGTGCGTATGAGACTTGCATGGCCGGGGCAGTCGACAAAGGTGAACTGCAGCTTATCCGTTTGCGGCAGATTTGGCGGTGCATCGACGAGCAGGCCGCTGAAACCCAAGTCCAACGTAATGCCCCGATCTACGGACTGGGGATTCTTATCGAAGGCTGCTGTGCTCGAGATGGAGCTCAGAGCTCGGGCTAAAGTGGTCTTCCCGCTGTCCACGTGCCCGAGCAGACCAACATTGAAGTTTTTCGACATTTTTCACTGGCTAGCGAACATTATAAACAAAATGCTATAGGGACGGTAGAGTTTCGATAACAGAAAATAGAAAATATAAGGGTAAATGTTGCATATAAATATGTACATAGAAGTGATTCTATGTTAAGTTAACAGCTGATTTTCAAACCACAATAGAATTACAGCAAATTTGCTTATCTGGAACAATTATAGTTATACGAGGTCGCGCTAACAATGCTGATAGCCTTAAGTGGCAGTTGGTGTAGATTTGCAAGACATCTTTTGCACGTATGGGTGCCGTTGTCTCTACTTTTGTGCCCGCATACATGCACAATCCGAAGTCGAAAGAGCAAACGTCCAAAGTTTCTTGCTGGCTTGCTCTTAGTAAAAGTGAAATCGTTGAGCGGTGGGCCCCATTTAGCCGGAACAACAAGAAGCAGCAACAAGTGGCGATCGATTTTTTTCTCGTAGCGCATTCAAACAAAAGAAAATGGCACCATCTGTAATCCCAACTAGCGTCAATCCCGATATCCAGAAAGAGCGCGATGCGGCCAGCTTCAGCAGCGAAGAGTTCGCAGCCTGGTGGTCAGGTGGCGAGGAGAAGCTAAAGTTCAACCGGGACGTGCGTACGTAACAAAAACTTGCACCTACTTTTGCTAATCTTTCGGAGCCAACAAACTCAATTACCTTCGAGTGAAAATCATGCTGACTGTGCTAAATTGGTTTTGGCTTTGCAGGAGAATACCTGCAAAAGGATATGGATGTGGAGGAGGTGCAACAGTTGCACAACAAGTCGCACGAGGAGATCTACGAGGCTTCCAGCAAGTGGGCCATTCTGGCGGCCAAGAAGCTGCAGCGGCTGCAGAAGGAGCGTAATCCCGGGGGAAACGACTACTGGCCGTAAGTGGATCTGCTAGATGTATCTTAACCGATGATAATTAATTGGTTTTCTCAGTACACTTTATGACAACCAGGTCATGTGGGGCCTGATTCCAGGTGGCAATCCCTTCGGCGTGATGTACGTGATGCTTGTAAAGGCACTGCAGGCTCAGTGCACCCCCGAACAGTACGAGGAGTTCGGCAAGCGGATAGAGAACTTTGAGGTCTGCGGAACGTATGCCCAGACAGAGCTGGGGCATGGCACGTACCTTCGCGGACTTGAGACCCGGGCTGATTTTGATCAGAATACGGACGAGTTTGTGCTGAACACTCCCAAGATATCCTCCTACAAGTGGTGGCCTGGAGGCTGTAAGTGCAATCAACTGTACGTTTTTCCAATAATATGTAACCAAGCTTTTCCCACAGTGGGGCATAGCTCTAACCACTGCATGTTGATGGCCCAGCTGTACATTGACAATAAGCCAAAGGGTCCACACATGTTCTATGTTCAGGTGCGCGACGAGGAGTCGCACGAGCCTCTTCCTGGCATCCACATCGGTGACATCGGCAAGAAGATGGGCTTCATTGGCGTTAACAACGGGTTCCTGGGCCTGAAGAACGTCCGCATTCCCCGTACCCGCATGCTGATGCGCCATGCGCAAGTCAATGCCGACGGCAGCTATGTCAGTAGTCCGGCGAATGTCCTCACCTACTTCGCCATGGTGCGCACGCGCTGTGTTATTGCCTGGAACAATGCCGTGATGCTGGCGATTGGCGCCACCATCGCCACTCGCTATTCGGCCGTGCGCCGACAGAGTCCCATCAATCCCAAGTGAGACCCATGCAGCTCTGCAGTTCAACGTTTGGATAATTTTGTCTTTTCTGGCAGGGAGCCAGAGCCACAGATTATGGACCACGTGACGCAGCAAATGAAGCTGTTTCCGGAGATAGCGACCAGCGTGGCCTACCGCCTGGCCAGCGCGCACCTCTGGAACCTGTACGACATTACCTTGGGCGACATATCCAACGGAAAGTATGAGCGTCTCCCGGAGTTGCACTCTCTGTCCTGTGCCTTAAAAGTGAACTGCTCTTCGGACTCGACCATCGGCGTTGAGAGGCTGCGCCTGGCCTGCGGAGGTCATGGCTATCTCAGCTCCTCCAATATGTGCCACGTCTACGTGAATGCCACGGCAGCTTGCACCTATGAAGGCGAGAACACAGTTCTGCTCCTGCAGATTGGCCGCTTTCTGATGAAGTCGTGGCGCGCGGCGCTGAGTGGAGCTCCCCTAGCACCCACCGTTAGGTACTTGGCTGAGGTGCAAAAGAAGCCCGAATTTGGTTCGTGGACCGGCACCTGGGAGAACATGGTGCACGCTATGCAGTTTGCTGCCGCCAAGTCAGTAAACCCCTGTACCACATGATTGCGCTCCTCTGAGAATCACTTAACTTACAGAAAGACCGCCTTGGCTTTCAAGAGCCTGTCCAATCGTCTGTCCAGAGGCGAAACTGAGGAGACAGCAGCCAACCACACGGGAATCGAGCTCGCTCAGGCAGCTGAGGTTAGTTTGCTGACATAGTTTGGACTTTGACCCCCTCTGAACTTGATTCTTTAATCATATGATTCGCAGCTACATGGCCGCGCCTTTGTTTTCTCCTCATTTGCCGACGAGGTAACTGGTCCCAAGGCAAAGACTCGCTCAGCTGCGCTGAACCGAGTCCTGGAGAACCTATTGGAACTTTACGTGGTGAAGGAGTCGCTTAATCACATGGCCAACTTTCTTCGAGTAAGATAACCCACATAGAATGATCGCTAAAACACTGACTATTTTGATAAATTAACTTATGCAGTTCATCAATTTGACGGACACGGATCTGACCCGGCTGCAGGACCGCTTGGAAACGGTGCTGACCAAGCTCCGTCCCGATGCTGTGGCCATTGTGGATGGCTTCGACTTTAGCGATGTGCAACTTAACTCCACGCTGGGCTCCTTTGACGGCAATGCCTACGAGAGAATTTTCGATGCGGCCATGAAGAATCCCATGAACCAGAAGTCGGTTCCAAAGTCCTTCCACGAGCATCTTAAGCCCTTCATGAAGTCAAATATCTAGTACCAGTGCAATCTAAATATGTATATGTTTATGACTCTTATAAGTGTGTGATCAAAATATCTTTTTTGTATTGTTAGTTCTCTTTTTTAATTTCAATGGGTATCCACAAGATTTACTTTTGCTTGGACCAGCATTTGAACATCTGAAAATAGCTTTTGTCTATCTCTTGTAATATGCAGATTGCACACCATCTGGTGGCCCCCACCGATATATTCAGCTCCAAGATGGGAGCTCTTCAATTGGTACTTGCCACCACTAAGGGCCATACCTGATGGACTGACAATGGACTACAGAAAATGTAACGTGCTATATATTTATTATCACATTTAGTGCAAGTTTTACTTGCAGGCCTTTGAAAAATTAACTTTTTGTTTGCTAAAACTGGTTTTTGGTCTTGAAGAGGAAGCTCTCCATTTCTTTCAATGAAACTAAGACTGAATCCAATCCAGTGGGGGCTTCATTTGCAGGAGGAGGTTCCGTATCTATATTTATTGTTTCTGAAGCTATTGCAGCACCGTCGTATAATGGCTCCTGGTTTATGGTTTTTTTTGACACTGCAACAGCAAGTTCAGTAACTGCTGGAGCCACTATTTTTGAAGCTTTTTCAACAGAAGATTTCGGGTTAAAGATTTCTGCTGCACATACGGCACGTGCGAGAACTGCATGTCGCTCCTCACGACTTCTTTCTACTGCTGCTAGTGTACGAGCTGATGAGGGATCTACGCTTTCCTTCTTTATGTTTTGTTCTCTTACAACAGGAGGTTCCTGCTTTATGTGTTCTGCTGCTACTGGACGAGCCGCTGCGGAATCTACGCTTTCCTTCTTTATGTGTTGCCCTTTCACAACAGGTGGTTCCTGCTTTATGTGTTCTGCTGCTCCTGCGATCTCCTCCTGGCTGCTTTGGGACTCTTTGTACTCGATTGGTCCTTGGGCACGACGTCGTAGCACCTTACGTTCAATATGAAATTTGGCGCTTTCCAGAGCCTTACGCTTCCTGCATAAAAAATAGTGTACGACTGAACTCCGAACCGAACTGAGCTAAATTAGGAAACTAACCTGTTACGTGGACTCAGTTTAGGAGTCACGTTGGAAGATGGAGGTGCTTGGCTGCTTGTAAGGCCAGACACTTTCGGTGCTTCGACACTCCCAGGGACAATTTTTAAGGAAGAATCCTCATATGCATCTGTAAGCTGCTGATAGATGGCCGAACCTGAGAGCATCTGTTTGTTTGTCGCCCTGAAAGCTTCCATATCAAACAACTTTGTGGCGACCGTGCCTGTTAGGGAAAAGAGAACTGCTGCACAAATACTCGTCTAACCCGGCAGGCCACATACCTCTGCGCAACTGGGCGCCCTCGATGCGATACTGCTTCAGCTCTTCATCTTTAGCCTGCAGCTGCTTGGCCAGCGCGAACACCTGATCCCGCATTCTACTGCCGCAGGAAATGGAGTCAATGAAAGCCTTGCGATAAAACTGAAACAAAAGAGCGGCAATCAGCCATTAGTGTGGATGGCATCTGGACGGTAACTAACCAAGGCTCTGTCCATGCGTTTCAGGTGCCACTCCCACTTGAGTGGCATGTTGTTCAGCATTTTATATTTAAGTTGCAGCACGCATCCCGCATCCTGGTCTGCCTCGCTCAGCGAAGCATATGTGGGTAGATCGCCACCACTGACTAGAACCTCGCGTGCATCATCTTCTGGGAACTTCACTCGAGAGTTCAGCATCTGCAAACATTAGTTTAATTTTACCCCTGCATTTGTATGTGCATGTGTTCTGGTCCAGAAAACTTACCTTCAAGCGCTTGGTGAAATCGCTAGGTACCACAGATTCTGTGTAGCTTTGCTCGAGCGCTAGGTCGTGGCACTGCAGATAAATTCCAGTGTCTGGACCTGAGGCCAAGAAATTCATTATGAAATTTCTTCCATTTATTTCTATTACTGTTAGCATTTTGTAGTTGTCTGGTTCTTGTTCTAAGGGGGGCAAAGGTGTTGACAGCAGTGCTGCCAGACTTTGAAAGTCACCATAAGAACAAGAATTAGCTAGAATAAGCTAAAAATTAGTTTGTGCCATGCTTGCACATTGTTGTGTTGTTGCATTGGTTTTTAGCGACAGCATGCTGCCGTAATTTGCACAAAATTGGATGATTTCCCAAAATACGAACAAGAAATATAATTTTTATCAGTTTTCTTGCTAAAAATTAACAAACATTACAATAAAATCAACAAGCAGAAATTTTTTCTTACTTATTATTTTAATCCAAAATAAGCTAAATTAACTTTTAAATAAGTAACTTTCAAGCATTTTAAATATTTTCAAGCTATTTGGTTTTAAAATTAGCCAAATCTAGCTTAAAATAAGTAAAATGGCAACACTGGTTGACAGTTGTTTTTGAATTTAATGCTCGTCTAACAGCGAGCTGTTATGCGCACTGATATACGCGACTAACAGCTGTAGCAGTTGTGCTTGACAATAAAAATCATTGGCAAAAATTGTTTACCATGAAAAATATTTCCATGCGACTTACGGCCCTCATTTGGGCGTTCTACAGTTCGGAAAAATGCGGTGATTCCAAAGTAAATTCAAGTAATTTGATTTAGTGGCGCTTCACAAATATCAGCGGATCAATAAACAGACTAAATGGATGTGCATGCTTTTAACTCGGTCGGCTCTCTCTCTCTTAACAAAGCTTCAACTTGCACTTTGCTCCCAAAAGCGTTCTCGCTCGCGCCCGACGAGCAACTTTCGCTCTGCACGATCCATTACTTTGTTGGGGCTCACAGCTGTTGGAACATTCCGCTCTTTCTACTGTACTGAACTTAGTGTTGCTTGTTGTTAGTAAAATTGTAAACGGCCCGATCCAATAATGTCACACATCAAGAAACTCATACCAATGACGGTCAATCCCGACCTGCTGAAGGAGCGCACGGGCGCCGAGTTCAATGTGGAGGAGTTTGCTGCATGGTGGCAGGGCGGCCAGGAGAAGCTGAACACCAAACGCGAAGTCGGTAAGTCGAAATATGCCACAAAAACCTGGGGAGGGCTATGTGATAGCTGGCCATGTTCACTGGCCAATCTTGCAGCGAAGGATTAAGGGTCGGGTCCAAAGAGTTCGTCTAATTACCGGCAAAGTCCAAGAGATTTATACATTGTTAAGCGTGTGAACAACCAATGTTGGTATATCAGTAACAGATAATGATACAAGCAAAGTTTCATTTGATAAGCGGTAACTGCAACAGCAGACAGCAGACTTGCTTATCAAACCGCGGCCTCATCAACATCCACGCCCCCAAGCGATAACGAATTTTTTCGACAGAAAGGGCAATCTTTAGCGATCTGGAGGACGGGTATGGACTGAATCATGAGTACATGTCACACGAGGATGTCTACAATTCGAGCGTGAAGAAAGTGGCAGAGGCCGCCGTCAAGCTGAAGGCGCTCCAGAACAAGATCAACCCAGGCGGCAACGACATTTGGCCGTAAGTTCCCCACCCCGACCATGTTAGAAAGAACGTTTCCTCTAATCCTCCTCTAATCTCTTTCTGGTGCAGAGGTTTGCTATACAATGTGGAGAGCCACGGACTCTTTCCCGCCAACCATCCACTGGCCACGCACATCACCATGTTCGTGGATGTGATCAATGGTCAGGGCACGCCGGAGCAGGTCGAGAAATGGGGCAAGGCGGCCGAGAACTGCAACATCATTGGCACCTACGCCCAGACGGAGCTGGCTCACGGCACCAATGTGCGAGGTATAGCCACGCGGGCGGACTTTGACCCTAAGACGGACGAGTTTGTTCTACACACCCCCAATTTGGAGGCCTACAAATGGTGGCCCGGCGGCTGTAAGTAGTATCCGTAGTAATATTTCAAGTGTCACTGACAGATCTGTATCTGCCCTTCTGCCAGTGGGACACACGGCGAACCACGCCATGGTAGTGGCACAGCTGTACATCGCCGATGTCCACCACGGAGTCCAAATGTTTATTGTGCCTGTGCGCGATGCAGAGACTCACATGCCACTGCCCGGCGTCGACATCGGAGAGGTGGGGAAGAAACTGGGAATGGTGGCTGTCAACCAGGGATTCTTGGGGCTGGACAATGTCCGCATTCCACGCACCAACATGCTCATGAAGTTCGCCAAAGTGGAGAGAGATGGCACCTTCAAGGCCAGCCCCGCCTCGAGGGTCAACTATCTGACCATGGTCTACACCCGCTGCCTGATTGTCAACCTGACCTCCACTCTGCTGCTGGAGGCGGCTACCATTGCCACCCGATACTCGGCCGTGCGCCGCCAGAGTCCCTTTGAGGCCAAGTAAGTGCTCAAAGAGTGCTCATCCTCCATCCATCCATCCATTTATGTTGATAACTTCCGTCCGCTTGCAGTCAGCCGGAGCCCCAGATCATTGATCATGTCACGCAGCGCCTGAAGCTCTTTCCGGAAATAGCCAACGGCATGGCATACCACCTGGCCGCAGAGCACATGTGGGAGATATACGCCCAGACGGTGGAGGAGGCCAACAGCGGCAAGTTCGACCGACTGCCCGACATGCACATCCTGTCCTGTGCGCTCAAGGTCCTTGCAACAACAGACGGCTGTGCGGGCATCGAACGGCTGCGTCTCTCTACCGGCGGACACGGCTACCTGACTGCTGCCAACATGAGCAACATCTACGGAAACGCTGTGGCAGCCTACACCTACGAGGGCGAGAACACAGTGCTGCTCCTGCAGATTGGACGCGCTCTGGTCAAGGCCTGGGCTACGTTTGTGGAGAAGAAACCCGTCTCGGCTTCCTACGGCTATTTTGCGACATCAATGCAGCTGAAGCAGTCCCCAAAATGGGACAACTCCAGGCAGTGCATCATCCAGGCCCTCCAGTATACGGCCGCTCAGTGAGTTCCAAATTGCTTTATCCGAGAATCACTTGTTTAACTTCTCCATTCTCCACTCTCCATTCAGGAAGACTCGCATTGCCTTCGAGAACCTAGCAGAGCGCATGGCCAGTGGCCAGTCGCAGGGTGTGGCAGCCAACAACACAGGCATTGAACTGGCCCGAGCAGCAGAGGTGGGTTGACTTTGCCTAAATTGTAGCCTTTTTCAACGATTATCTTCTATTTCCAAATACAGCTGCATGGCCGTCAGTTTGTTTGCCAAACATTCCTCGAGCAAGTCACTGGTCCCAAGGCACAAATGCGTTCCGCGGCTCTCAACAAGATTTTGGAGAATGTGCTGGAACTTTTCCTGGTCCAGACTGTGCTCAATAACATGAACGATGTTCTGAGAGTAAGTAGCATAATGTAGAATGATCGAATCGACTAATATCTTACCGAATTCCAATCTCCATTCTCCACTCGCAGTTTATCAGCCTCACCGATGCAGACCTCAAGTCACTGCAAAAACGCTTGGAGGTGGCTCTGGAGAAGTTCCGTCCCAATGCAGTGGCCGTTTGCGACGGCTTCGGCTTCCACGATCGCGTCCTCAACTCGGTGCTGGGCAGCTATGATGGCAATGTCTATCCCCGACTGTTCGATTCGGCCAAGCGCAGCACCATGAACCAAAAGCCAGTCCAGAAGTCCTTCGAGACCTATCTGAAGCCTCTGATGAAGGCTAACTTGTAAATTGTCCCGCTCTAGGTCATGCTTTATCTTTGATCTGTTTTGTTTATCTATCGATAATATACGATAAATAAATTTGAATAACCGAAAACTCTTTGGTTGTAATGGCTAGACATTTCAATCTGTTGATCCGTTTCTTAAGCAGCCTTAAATCCTGGTAACATCGGATGAGAGTGAGCGTTGAGATACTCGCATACTTCAAGGCGTAAAGGCAAATCCATAGTTTATATCTGCTTCGAAATTTGTCAAGAATGTTAATGTTCTACTTGCATGAACAACATACAGTGTTACTGGTTCTTTCCAGGAGTGAACATAGCCACGACCTTTATGTGTATGATAATGGCATCTGTTCGAGTTCACAAATACAATACCTAAACCCAGAAGGATAAAAGGATGCATAAACGAAGTGAGATTTTTTTGGTGCTTCTAATGCGGATTATTGTGCTCCTTAAACAGACCAAATTTACGTCGAATTCATATCTTCCTTCAGCAATCCTACAATGTTCTAATCCTTCCATTCTCGTTTTGTTCATTTCGATAGTCGACAGGCGATTTTATTGTTCAAGAAGCGTTTCGCATTAGTGTAAGCTTATGCTACATACAACATAGAAACTCGAAAACTTTTTAAAGGTTCGTATAGATTGTTACTACAAAAGGGTCACGGGGAATGGAATTAGTTGCATTATCAACAACATTCTAAGATTTAACATAAGTACACGTACTTAGATTATAAATAATTTACAGTGTTTTTGCGGTGATCTGTGACCGCGTTCTGGCCCTCTGGCTTACTGGCCGCCGGCACGCTGCACATTGTCGAATGGGACCAAAACGCCTGGAGGACCGCCAAAGCGGCTCGAATGGCTGGGGGAGTCTGGCTGTTGCGTCTGCTGTGGCTGCTGGAAGGGTCTCGGCTCGGCCTGAACAGAGAGAACACCGTTGGGTGCACCGAAGCCGCCGGTGTAGCGACCAGGGTTGACAGTAGGACGAGCCCTGTTGGCCTTGAGTGTGTTACTGAATTCGTGCTGGTTTCCGGCCACGTAGGTGCCAGCACTGCTGTCCGGACTGTTGGCTGCTCCGGGATTGGTGTTGGCGCCGGAGCCGGAGCCGGAAGTGCCTGGGGCCTGGGGCCGCAGCAAACCCGCTGGGGCGCCAAATCCTCCTGTGTACTTGCCCGTGTTGCTGGGGGGCGTCGATGTGTCTGATGGAAGATTACATCAGATGGTGGTCTCCCGGGGGTATTGATGGCGTACTCACCTTTGCGCTGTGCACTGATCGGGGTGCTGATCACTTTTCCCTCGTCGCTCTTCGTGTACTCCACCTTCTTGGTGACGCCCTCAGTGGAGCTGCCGGCATTGAAGGGCGGGAACTGGTCCTCGGTGACGGCCTTAGGCGCCTGGTTCTGGACGGCGGACTGAATGCCTTGGGGATCAAAGAGTGCTGCAAAATTGGTGATAGAGTTTGTACTAGGATTTTGTGGGACGGAGCTGCTCGTGCTGCTGGAGGCGAAGGACGAGGTGGAGTCATCGCTGGGCTTGTCAGCTGGCGGCACCAGTACCAGCGGCGGCTCTGGGCTCTCATTGGTGCTGCTGAGACTGCTGTCGATGCCCTGGGCGGTGCCTGGAAGCGGAAGCGAGACTATGGATGGAAAAGCGGAGGAGACGGAGGCCGCAGCTGGGGCTGCTCTGGTCGGGATTGGTGTTGGTGGGATGGTCGGGGAGCGTGATGCTGCTGGCTCAAAGCCCTGGGGCCGAAAGTCAATTGGCTTACTACCTCCCGCCGGCTGCGTCAAAGCTGCCTCCTTGAAGTTGTCCGGATTGTAGGGCACTCCTGGTCCCACGTCCGGATAGTCAAAGTCCCGCAGCCAGGCCGGCACCGTTGACGAATCAAATGGGCTGTTGTCCTCCGCTGTCATGGGCGTGGTTGCCGTTCCCGTTGCCCCTTTCAGGAGATCTGTGTGGTGAGTGGTTGTAATCAGTTTCGTTTTCTGTGTTTTTGTTGTGTGCTGTGGTTGGGTGCTGTGCGTTGTTGTATGGGTATGGGTATGGGCCTTGGTGGTACTAGTTGTGGTGCTCGGCGTCGTATGCAATGGCGCAGGCTCAGCCGTCGGTGGCGGCGTCAACTGAATGTTGTTGAGCTCCACGAACGGCTCGTACGGCGGCTCCAGATCGTCGGCCAGCGTGTGGTTGTACTCGTCATTGTCCTTGGGCACGATAAAGGTGACGGCCACGTCAAGGTCCGGATCGGTGACTTCCTGCAGCCAGGGGGGCAGCGTGTACGCGTACTCCTCGTTGTTGTCCAGTCTGTAGAAGGTGGACGGATCCAAGGGGGTGGTGCTGCGGGGCGTTGGCTGCACTGTCGTCGTTCTTCTGGTCGTTGTGAATATTCTTGGTGTCGTTGTTCTCCTAGTTGTGCTGGTTGTTGTTGTAGTTGTTGCTTTTGTTGTTGTTGTCGTCATTGGGGGCTGAGTAGTGCTCGTACTCCGCGGCCTTGGCGTCGACGTCGTGCTTCTGGTGGTGCTATAGTGCGCCGTTCCGCGATGGCGATTGGGGAATCTACCACCCGCATTGCTCGGCGTCGTGCTGCCCACATGTGCATTGGTTCCATGAGCCTCCGGTCCATCCCGCTGCAGCGGCACCACCGACACCTGGCCCTGCGTCTGTTGGTGCGGCACAGGGGCCGCCGGCATCAGGGCATCGCCGCTGCTCAGACTCAGGCGAATGTTGTGACTGGCAGGATCCTCCACTCCCAGCACGTACCGCGTCGGCTGTTCCTCGGTGATTATCAGTGGCTCCAAGGTCGGGGCAGGGGCGGTGACAGGGTCTGCGAGATGCGGCGGCAACAGGTCCCAGGCGATGACACTCAGGGGCGCTGTATTCGGTGCCGGAGTCCATGACACTGGGCCGCCAATGTCCGGATCCTGACGCTGCAACTCTCGGATATACTCGGGCAGTGTTCCACTGGCCACCAGCGGCTCCTGGACGCTCTCCTCTTGCTGCTGCTGGATCGGCACCAGCTCGGCCTGTTCCACCTCCACATCTGTGGTGACAGTCGTCGTGCTGGGGGATGGGCTATGCTTTGGTGGTGTTAGTGATGTGGCTGGTATTGGTGCTGGTGCGGATGCAGATGCAGATACGGATGCGGATACGGATGCTGGGGCTCGTGCGAATGAGTTCTGATCGGTGCTCGTGTCCAGGCCCACTGCGATGGCATCTAGTTGGGAAGGATTCGTATTTGAGTATTTCACATCTAACAGAGGTCTGGATCCTGGATTTGGATTCGAAGACAGTGAGGAAGGCGGAGAGGACGGGTACGAGGGGCAAGGACAGAGATTGAGACTGGGACTGGGACTGCGACTGGTTGGGGATGCTGTACTAATCTGTGTAATGATTGAGTTGGGGCCAAAGGGATTCAGCCGGAGCAGGGTAAAAGTGGGCGGGGAATGACGGGGACTGGGCGGGGCAATGGCATATTGAGTGGAAGTGGAGTTGGAACTGGCTTTGCTGTGGGTTTCAGGTGAATCGCGCTTAAAGAGCTTCCCCGCAATTTCATTTGTGGTTTCTGGGGTTAGTGCTTCTACATGAGTGGTGCTAATTGTGGGTGTGGGTGAGCGGGTGCTAGTGCGGGTGCTAGTACTTGTGAGCGGTGCAACCAAGGCATTTGTGTCTGTTGTGTCTGTTGGTGTTTGCGGTGCACCGTTCGCGGCAGTCCCTGCTGCACCGCTGGTCGCTGCTGCTCGCGTTGGACTGGCCGTCGCTCTGGCTGCAGCCTCAGCTGCCTCTCTTGCTGTTGCTGTTCCTGTTGTCAACTCACCAATGTGGGGCGGGAGCAGATCATCCGCCGGCTGTCGGATATCCGTGATGCCGGACGCATAGGTAGGTATCTCGAACTGGAGGCCCTGGGCGCTGACTACCTTGCGCCCGTCGGGCGTGTCGATGGGACGCAGACCCGCGATCGGATTGCCGTAACTGTCGACGGACCTCTGGCCGCCCACTCCGGCCACATTGAATGCCTCCGCCGTCTGCGCCAGTGGCGGCTGCAGCTCTAAGGCGAATGGCGAGGGCCGTACATCTGCGAGAGGAGAAGGGAGGGAGGGTTGGTTGCTGGTTTCAGTGGCTTGCAAAACCTCTTCAGAGAGTTGAAAGGTGTTAGAAGCAGATGCAGAAGCAGAAGAGTACAGAGTATCGAGACGAGGACGATGAAGTAGCTGATGGGGTAGATGGTGGGGTTTCTGGGTGACAGATGAGTCAGCCGCGGGAGGCTCTTGAGCAATTTTCCTGCCACTTGCCACTTGCCGCTTGCCTCCTCCTCTTGCCTCTTGCCGCTGATTGATTGACATTGACTAAGATGGGCCATACATTTGGATGGATAGATGTCTCTCCTCTGGATGGGTGATTCTGTTGTGACTATTGTGACTGTTGTGTGGTGCTGTGGTGCTGTTGCTGTAAAGGTGCTTTGCCATGCAATGTGGCTTCTGTTAGTTACACAAAGGTCTGCCACCAAATAAAATTCAATTTTAAAAGTTAGTCACTGACTACGATTGCATGTTCATGTGTGTGTGTGTGGAAGGTGTGGATGCTGTGTGAGTTTGTGTGGTTGTGTGGGTGGGACAGGTGTTCAACTGCATGGCATGCAAGCAAAATGGCCACCAAGTTCGTTGCCTAAGTCTTTTGTTTTCGCCTCCAATTGTTGGTCCAGTTAGGGCACAGTTACAGTGCGTTTCATAGTCCAATATACGATAAAGCTGCCATAGAAAGGAGGTGTCTAACAGTAGGCGGAAAGCCCGCAGCTGTAGGAAAAACCTATCAATTATCTGCTGAGAAATCAGAACCCACCGCTATCACAGGTGCACGAAACGCACTGTACCCTCCCGCCTTTCAATTAGCGTATGAGGTTTTCATTGTTTCTACCCCTGGGACGGTGGGAAGCCATGTGACAGGCGCCCGGAACAGGCGGGACAATTCAATGGCCAAATTAATTGTGAATCATCGACGACCCTCCCGACAGACAGTATATTCGTTATGTGTTGGAGACTGTGTTAGAGTCGGCGGTTCTGTGCGGTGCGCTCGTGCCGTGTGCGAATAATTAATAACAATTTACTTGGAGGCTTGCACAGTTCTCCATTCTCAGCCAAGTGGCGATTTGATCTGCGATTGCTCAGATTTGTGATCCCTGCCTCGATTGCTCGATTCCTGTTTACATCGGAATAACTGAATAATATTTTAATAAGTCACTTCCCCTCTACAGCTCACTCTCTCTTGCTGTGGGGGAATTCTGGAAATGCGGTTTCTGCTTGGAAACTCGTCTGTGACTAAGCCTCAAACTGAATGCCAGATCATGATGGGCGTTCCATTCATTCGATTTGCTTAGTCTTTGGCTTTGGCTAGTTAGTTCCGGCTACTAAGCATATGTATGTGCATATTATTTATTTTATATACACTACTCGTATAATGCGGTTGTTATTTGCATTGTTATTTGGGTTCGGTTCGGCTCTATCTGGATTCCCATTCGGGGCTGGAAACCCTGAAATTTCCTTTCATTCTGAACCCATCGCATACTCGTACTCATAAATATGAATGCCTGTGAGCGATCAGATGAAGATACAAGCATCCACCATTACTCATTATGGCACAAAGTGTTTTTGGGTAATTGAAATTCCCTCACAGCCAGCCACCACACTTCCGCCTGAGACCAGGCCTCAAGTTCAGGCCAATTAATTTTGCTTGTCTCCATCTCCAGCGACAGCCAACACCATCTTTATCTGCCTCTCCGCTAATATGTTTATTCAATTTAATTTTAATTGATTGACAGCTTCACGACATCTGCACCCCCACAAGCCCCAAGCACAATGCAATGGGATTTCTTGGGGCAGCTTGAAAATACTTGTATTTTTCACTTGCCAATTGTACAGTTTTGTCTGCCGCCTGCCGATTGTCTCTCGTTTTGTTTCATTATTATTATTTTTTTTTGCTTGTATTTTGTTTTTTGACAAGTTTTTATGTTTAGTCAACCTTCAGCAGAAATAAAAAATCAGCAAAAAAAATTGTAATGGATTTTGATTAATCTTCGTTTTGTATCATCCTCTCGGAGGGCCTTGAGTTATCGACTTATTGAGCTCCCAGCCCCCACACACTTGACGCGAAACTCAACGCGAAAAATGTTTCAAAAGTCATAAAAATCCCAAGAAACAAAAGCCAGCGTGTAAATAATACCTTGTTTTTAAATCAAATCAGATGCAAAGCTCGTATTTATTGCACTTGAAATGATTGCCTCGATCGGATCGGATGGATATGGGGTAAATTATTGCGAAAAGGAAACCAGATCGCATGGAAATGTCAGGGGGGAAGAAAACTGAGACTCTCCCATAAATACATAAATATTTATTGGAATAAAGCGAACGTTCTAGACGGGTGTCGGGTGCTCTTTTGAAGAATTTGAAAAAGTATCTGCTTGCCTGTGGCAATCGATTGCAAAACGAAATGTGATTTTCTATGACGAAATCAAGTTACCGCCGTCTCTACTCGCGGTATACTCGGTATATCTTCATCTGTATCTATAACTGGTTGATATCCCATTGTGTTTTAATTACGATAAGCTCAAGTCGAGCCATTAATCATAAAAAGCGAAAATAAAGCACGATTCCCAATTGAGACCCCATAGGAGTCGCCACGTACGCCAGTTATCACGTACGGGACCATTCATTACGATAAGTCCATTGATTGCCGAAAATTCGAAATCTGAAACCGACAAATCTGGTGTGAACAACCATAGAAATCCATTAAAGAAATACTCCGAGCATTAGATAATGCCTAAAGATACATATGTATATGGTTGCGGTGTCTGTGTCGATTTCGGTTTCGGTCTTATTATTATCCAATTAAGCGGAATAGTTGCCAGCCATATCCCTTTATAACTATTCCAACCTGTCCTGATCTATCTGTCATAAAAGCTTCTTCGTTTAGCTTGAAGCTTCCCATTTGTGGCCCCATGACCTAAAAAAAGCCCCATCAACAGCGGATTGAAGCTGAAGGTGGTGTAAACAACTCTGTTAACAAATCGTCTTCTCGAAAGCGTCGCTAAATTTATAGACCTCTGCTCTGCCGGGCCTGGGACCAGACCCCTACTCAGGGTGGTTGGAGAATGGGAAGCACAGCTCGTCCCAGAGGTCGCATGCCCCTCCACCGAGCCTTGTCCCTGCCTGAAGCCTAAGATGGAGACGAAGTCGAGAAGGAGGAGGAGGAAGATCGACAACGATTCAGGGGAAGAGCCTTGCCAGTCACGTTATCTGTCGCTTGGTGTCGCTTGCATAACATCGGCTGCCGCTGCTGCTGGCTGTTGCTGCTGATGTTTCTGTAGCTTTATTTTTCTTGGGTACACAGCCATCAGCATCAGCTCTGCTCGAATTTCAGTTTGGGAACTCGATGCCGCCGTCTGTTTGTTTTTGCAGCGGCTACTTGACTTCGCTTGGGTCCGGATCGTAATGATCTGCGCCTAATTTACTCGAGCCCCCAAACAGTTTGTTTATCAAATAAAAACAGATTAAACTGCAGTAGCAGCATTTCCAAAGTATTTGAGGTTGACGGAAGGCAAGGTGCAGGTGGATGTGGATTTCTCCCGGCTAGGACTCTTATCCGCCCCTCAATGTGTGTCATGAGCATGAATGAAGGTCGTTTGCGAGGTGAGTATAAGTGCTTTCTGTTGTAGAATGTGATTTCGGTGAGAGTTGGAGCTAAGGTCTAAGAGCAACACAAAGTGGTAGGGGGGTGGGGTAGTGGGGGTGGGTGGTAGTGGTAGGGTAGGGTAAACAACACATAAAATTAGTAACACTTGGAGGTCGAAGGAAGCTTGGATATTGGGCGTAAACAATTCATGCCCTATCCAAGCTTCTTTCGATTACAGATTGCAGTAAACACACATAGATATTCAAAACTGTTAGGCATGCGCATGCGTAGACGTAAAGAAGACAAAAAGCGAAACAGATGCGCAAGAGAGAAAGAGATATTAATTCCAAGAGCGAATATCGGATTCGCATAATCGTGCAAATTGAAGCGATGCCGATAACGCAATCGAAACGTTATACGATAGTGCTATGGTTTTCTGCTATATTTTTGTTTCCATTTTTATACCAGGCCTTCCAATGGCTGCGTGGACGCTGAGGAGCAGCAGCATCAGCGTAGCGGTAATGCTGGCAGAGCTATCACCGCCGCCCTGTGGTCTTTTCATTTTGATTTGCATTTTCGTGGGTAGGGTAGGAATTACAGTTGCTCGCCGTTGTATTTTTTTGTTTGTTATTTGTTGTCTTTGTCACGCAATTAACAATTTAGAATTGGGCATTGCCCAAATACAGAGTCGAAATCCGCGAGCGAGTTCGAATAATTATTGCGTAGGAGCAGAATAACAATGATCGGAACCGCGGCGATGACAAAATCGAAGGCAACGCAAGCGAGCCGGCGGCGGCGTGTGCACAACACCGTATTGCCAAATACAAATAATATGTAATATTCCAGCCTCTTCTCCAGCCTATTATTCACATCAAATTCAATCAAACTGCGACACGATATCACGAATCCCCAAGACGCGCGTCCGACGACGATGCAACTAGCAGCTACGAGGAGTCAATCGGGAGATTGAGTTTCAGATTGAGAGGGAGAGTGCGAGAGAGAGCGAATGGAGAGGATTTAACAGGTGGCGCGGTGGTGCGATCGAGCGAGACACGTCCGCAGCTCACGAGTTCTGCGGTTTCAATAAACTTGGCAGCGCTTGGAGCTTGAAGCTTGACTTGGAGCATGGCTCTGCTTCTGGCTGTGACTGTGGCGCTGGCGCTGGCTCTGGCGTTGGCAGCGGCAGCAGCATCAGCTTCCAGGTAAGCCAGGGAAATACTGGAACACTAACTGTTTTGTTTACTGATTGACTCTGTCCAGTCTTTTGCATTCCCCTTCAAGAGGGTAAGGTTAGGTTCCTTAAAATCGTAATTTCATTTAGCTGCCATTAGAGCATCATCGAATCGCATTTCCATTGCCTGCTGCAACTGGAAAGCAGTGTAAGCTAATTGATGTAATTGTTGTCTTTCTACACTCACACACGCTGACGTATTGCCAATGACGTTTAAGGTCAGCCACTGCGCACCGCCCCATCTGATCTGATCCGATGCACAGCCCATTCCCACATCCAACATTCAGCTAACAGCCGCTTAACATTCCAGCCGACCATTTCCAAACCAAACGAGCAAAACGACTCTCAGACATATAGAAATTTATCATAAACAGAAAAAAGGGTAGCTTTTTGGCCGAAGATTAGCATACCCTCAAACTATATCGACAGAAATCTCAGGCAGAAAAAATTCGAACATTGAGGATCTACTTTTCGTGGAAACAGACTGGATGTCTCTACCATTACCGTCCCCTAGAAGGGTATTACAACAGAAAAAACACACGCAGTCAAAATGCAAATGGAAATTGAAAACGAATGTGTTTGGCTTTGTTTTATTTTTAGTTGACAGGTTTGGCTTGATTTTTGTCAAATATTATGCTAACAATGCATAATTTATGCGAACCATTTATCACAGATCCGACAGATCCTGTTCTCAGAGTGACTGTCGTCAGAGTCAGTCTTTAAAAACAACGTTGACAGAAACATTGACATTCGAAGCCCGAAGCCTGCGGAGTCTTCTGGGGCGAGTCGGGCTGCATTGAAATTTTGGCTGGATCCAGTCAGAGCCAGACCCCGACCAGGCCAGACGTTGAGTTGATAGATCAATGAAGATGCGTTGATCAGTGCGGAGTCAGTGATCGATGAACTTTTGTCATTTAAGCCCGTTCCAGCGATTAACACGATCATTGATTAGATCATCGGCATGTGGAGGCGAACTTGTACGATGTGCCGTCAGTATTGTAAAGAATGTTTCTGCTGGTCCGGTCATATAGATAACGATCATCCTTGAATGATAAACCCATCCACTATCCAACGTCTATGGTATTCAGTAAATAATGCGCTAATTACCCTGAAATCCTATTGAAAAGCCCGACCGTAACCATACCTTTGTGATGTCTCTGGAATGTAATTATGTTTTGGCCCAAGCAAAACCTATCAAACGAAATTATGTCAGCTTATTGGTTCCGCATTTGAGCATATTACCGGCATTTGCCTTTGGACGATCAAAGAGTCAGCTTCCTACCGCCTTATGATGGGTCGTCACCTCGGTCTCGGGCGTAGTACAATGGCGCTGGGCTTTCTATATTATGTACAGGGGATACACAAGAGTTGGGGGGTTAGTAGTACACGTACTCGTAGTAGACGTACCCCTCCTTTAGAGCGGCCATGTGTCAGTATCTGTGATGTCAATGATTGCTTGTTTAGCTTTGGCATCATCATCGGGAATCATTGCTATTATTACTGCTACAATAACAGCAAAGATATTGCCAAATGGGCCGTATCCCGCCCAATGCCCAACAGTAGCTTTGGGCTTTTGTTGGTTGCGGCGCGGCGCCCGCCGCCCGACAATAAATCAAAACGCTTAGAGACGGACAAAGGGGCCGGGAACTGAGACAAAGCCCATCAATGGTCTCCCGACCCGGGACTCAGCGGCGTCAAAGAAGTAATCAAAATTGTATTACGAAAACAAACGTTTTTATAAATTTCGTTTCGTTTCGTTTCTTTGGCCCAAAACAATGGAAATGAACGGTAGGGCCAGGTCTGGCTCTGGTACGAGTATAGCTCTGGTAGCATTAGGAGCAGCCCTCTGTCTCTGCGAATACTGCAAAGTCAGCGACAACACCAGCAAAGCTTAAAAAGCATTCAAGCTATATATTATTTACTTTAATAGAGTCTCTCCCTCCGTTGGGAAATGACACCCAGAGTGGGGTCTGCGCCTGCGCCTGCGCGACCCCAAAACCGAAACCGAAGCGAACCGAGCAACCCTTTCTCCTGGGATGGGGTTTTATTAATTGTTTATAATTATTAATTTCACACCGAATCCGATTAACAGTCGCGACTCAGGCCCCAAGTCGGACTTCCGCTAGCTGTTTTCGTGCGAGGATGCTCTATCTTTTTTGGGGGGAAAACTTAAAAGGTTAACACATCGCGTAATCACTGTTTGCCAAATTGTTTATGTTGTTTACGATTTCGCAACCAGTTTCGTATTAATAAAATTCAATATAATGCAATTGTCGAACGCATCCCACATGGAAAACGTTTTCGAAAACAAAAACACCAAAAACATCATCACACTGGAACACTCGAAACGTTGATGGAAACCGCCGACCAGTTTGCATTCGGCATTTTGAGTGCTGAACCAGTTGACGGCGGCTGCTTCGGGCCACGAGACAGAGAGATACTACCACAACGGCGCATCTTTTTTATTGCAAAAATATTGAAAAATGCGTTAACAACAACATACAAGCATACATACATATATACTCGTACATATGTATGTACATTAGCTCTTGTTGGTCACAGCGACCGCGACCTTAACACAAATTTCGATTTTGGTTTTATTTAAAGCAGGGGGTGGGGTGCATCGGGTTTTTCTTGTCTCATGGGATGGATGGGACTGGACTTGTCTTTCATAAATAAATCTGAAAACTTGGGAATTACTGCAAAAATGCTAGTTGAGTCATTCCCTGCATAGAATACGATTGCGAGTAAGCAAGATATGACGGTTCATTGAAACCCAAAGCGAAACCGAAAAAAGCCCAGAGAAACAAAGAAACACATTAATAATTTGTCTTTTGGGACAGACTTTTTTTGTTGGCCATTTGCGTAGGGTATTTTTTCGCCATAATCGAGTGTTCACACACATAAGCTCTCTGATGGGGCCGGGCCGTGACTGAAGAAAGTCAAGAATAACCAGATCGGGTTCGAGAAGATTAGCTGGAATCGGTAGAAACAGACATATCGTAGATACATTTGATTGGCTTGAAAAACATTTGGTTGCCATCTGAACTGCAAACAAGATGGATAGACATTTATTTGTAAATTCAAATAGAGCCGTTACCACCTAGCGGAGACGTCACACATTGGAGCTCACACAGCTCGTCATTCGCTGACATGTGTCGACCTGCAGCCCTAGGTGGAATCAGCTGTTTTCACACTGGCGGTTCCATGGGGCTCCATGGTAATTACATAAAGATGTAGTTGTTACCATGTAAAGAAATTAATTTAGTGGACATTGTTTAAACTTATTTGTAAATTCACGACTGGATGGCAACAAGTGTAGGGTACTGGTTACAAATATTACAATAAAATCAAAAACAAAAATTCTTTTGTACTAAACTTGCTTAAGCCAAAAAAAGCTAAATTAAATTTGAAAAAAGTTAGATTTCAAGCTATAAGCATTTCAATTATTTTTCAAGCTATTTGATTTTAAAATAAGCCAAATCTCCCTAAAATAAGCTAAAATGGCAACAGTGGTGATAACCCAAAACAAAAGATATAGCTTTACGGATCAATCAGCTCACTGTTTCGTAGCCTTAACAACCAGCCAATAAAATCCAGTATTTAGAATAGGCCAGTCAAGTAGAAAATGGATTCACTAATCGGATAAAATTATGTGGGCATGGCAAATTGTTTTATCTAGCTAATAATATTCGACGGAATAACAAAATTGAACAATAGGAACGACTATCCTCTTTCGTTTTGGTTTGTTTGACCATTTTCGCTAAAACCTCTTTATATGCAAAATGCAATAAAAACAAGTATTAAAAATAAACCAGTTAATTAGAAAATAGATTCACTATTCGGATAAAATTATGTGGGCATGGCTAAATGTTCTATATAGCAAGTAATATTCGACGGAATATCAAAAACGAGGAATATGTAAAATAGAACTTGAATTTGTGAGTATAATTACGGTATATTTTTCAAATGAGACGGTATATTTTGGTATATTTCTGAGGGTCGGACCGTATATCTTATGGATAAGGTCCAAAACAAAACAAAGAGCTTTACGGACCAATGAGCTCCCTGTTTCGTAGCCTCAACAATAGTTTTTCGTCGAAGCGCGAAAATGTCGTGAAGGGAGCGCTGATAAACACTTTGAACGAGAATGCCCGCGAGATCGAGTTTGAGGTCAAGCAGAAGGGATTGGGTAAGTTCTGGGTGCACTCTATGAATCATTGCTAATGTAGGAGGAGGGGACGTCCCACATTTCAGAGGTTGTGGGGCTGTGCGAGCAGACCAGTGCACTGTGCACCACCTTGGAGGCGGTGTTCCTGCATGGCCTGAAGGACTCGTTCCTTTGGGCCACCTTCAATGTGATTGCGGGCGATGTGGAGCGACGGCCAGATCCCAGCTTCTGGTCCCCCTGCATGGTGTTCATGCACAAGCAGGTGATCGAGCAGATCCAGGGTCTGAGTCAGATCACCTCGGAGATTGGCCAGTGCCGCGCCTGGGTGCGCCAATCGCTCAACGAATCGGTGTTCTCGTCGTACCTTAACGTCATGCGGAAGAATAGCTCTGCCATGTCGCACTACTACAAGCGACACGCTCTGGCCAAGGATGCCGATGGCCTGGAGACGGCTTCCAAGATTATGGAGAGTCTAGAGGCCTACGTCCAGTTCGACTTGCCGGTTAACTCGAGCCTGTTAAACCACTGGCCGGACTACTCTTTGCAGCTATCGGATCTGTGGACGCCTGCCCTTAAATCATGTCCGGTATGCACTGGTCCATAATCTAGTTCATTGTATGGTTGACTATTTTGAATACTTCATTACAGATCAGCAGTGGAGTAGACATAGCCAGCTCCCTGGGCTCCGATATTGTGACCATACCCACCCCACAGCCTCTGCAGACCAATGAGCTCTTCTCAGAGTCCATTTCTAACAGCCCCTTCAGCCGGAGCGGCAACTTCGGAGTGCCGGACTTGAGCCAGCGCGAGAACCTCGAACTTCTCATACAAAAGTTTGACGAAATGGACATCATAAACGAGGAACAGTCCCCGCCCGTAGCAACAGCAGAAACGAGTGAAGCTGGAGAGCCAGTGGCTCCTTCGGGGAGCAACCAGAGGTCCCGGAAGCGGTTCAAGCGTCATATAGAAGAGTCCTTCGCCGACCTGGCAGATGAAGAACTGACCAGTCTGCCCCATGGCAGCAATTCCCTGTCCAATCTCATGCAGACCTCCTGGTCCGGCGACCTGGATCTCTCGCCCACGGCCACCGAGCCGTCCGCATCGCGTCTCTTTCAGCGGTCCGTGAGCATGAGCAGCTCGAGCAGCCTACGCTCTCCCACCACAGATCGCTGCAGCTACAACGCCCTGCTGCGGAAGCACGAGAACAACCGCGAAAGTGGAGCTGGTTGGTCGGAGATTTGGGAGAAGTTTCGGGCCAGTGCCTCCACTTTGAATGTGGCCCATGCTCAGCGGGAGAGCGAGCCCCCTGTGTCCGACGACCTGAGTGACTTGCAGTCCCTAGATGTAAGCAACATAGAGCCTAAAGCCAACAAACCTTACCGCCTTTCTCTCCGCAGACGAACTCCGAATTTGAGTTGCTCGCCTCGGACTTTGACATGGCGGAGCTGCAGCAGATGGTGGCCCAGCTCTGCCAACTGGCGCGGGAGCCTGGTCTGGATGCCCAGGGATTTCTGTGCAAGAGCTGTCAGCACCCTCTTGGAATAGGCTACACTAACTTTCAGTGAGTGGAACTAAGACGGGAGTTCCATCAATTGAAAAGTTCATCTATTACAGAGTCTGCGCCTTCAGCGGGAATTACTACTGCAACAGTTGCATGGATGTGGAGTCGCAGCTGATTCCTGCGCGCATTATTTACAATTGGGACTTTCGCAAGTACAGCGTCAGCAAGCGGGCGGCCACCTTCCTGGCCGAGTTTAGGTCGCAGCCATTTCTGGACATGCAGCTGCTAAATCCCAGCATTTACTTTGCCTCCGATGCAATGGCCGAACTCCAGTCGTTGCGCATTCGGCTCAACTTTATACGCGCATACCTTTACACGTGTGCGCCGACCAGCATTGAGCTCCTGCAGAATTTCTTCTGCGGCCGGGAGTACCTTTACGAGCATATACACCAGTACTCGATAGCGGATCTGGGTCTGATTCAGCGGGGCGCGCTGTGCCAGCAGCTACAGAAGGCTTTCAAGATGGGCGAGGCGCACGTACTTAAGTGTCGTCTGTGCCAGCTGAAGGGCTTCATCTGCGAGATATGCCAGAGTCCTAGGGTACTCTATCCCTTCCACATTAGCACCACATTTCGGGTATGCTAGTCGTCCCTTTCTTTTCGCCGACTGTTTTCATTGAATGCCTAATTTCAGTGTCTGGCCTGCGGTGCTGTATTTCATGCGGAGTGTCTTAACGAGCAGCAGCCATGTCCCAAGTGCGAGCGACGACGCAAGCGCGAGGATCAAGGCCTCCAAGAGGCCGTGCAAACCCTCAAGGAAAAGCATGAGACGGCCTAGGATAAAATCCGATAGTTTTGTTAACGAATAAGTTTGTAAAAGTGCGATATATTATTATGGCTAACCCCAAGAAAGGCTTTACTTTACCTTTAAACTAGATTTAAGTGCTTTACTGTTATGTTATGGCTTGTCTTGTCAGCATTTGCACACACTTTACTCAAATATCCACTATATACACATACATATATAATCGTTTATATAGTAGATATCGATTGACTTGCCGCGTTCGTTGCGTCAACTTTGGGCCAAGCCAATGACAAGTTCAAAGTTTGCTCAAAGTTTTCGGAATGATTTTGGAATTTATTTATCTGATAACTGCAATGATTCTGATTCGGATGCTGAATAAAACGTTATGTTAAATGCTGGATAATACTTCTAGTGACATCATGTCTAACAACAATAATTGAATTCAATAATAATAATAGTAATAATAATATTTATGTAGAGCAGTACTCGTATTACATTCTATTCTGTATACATTCATACAGTATGTATGGCCAAAAAGATTTAACAAATGTTCACCAATTGCGGATAGATCTTAGATTAGATACTTGAGAGAGATTTTATCACACAAATCTGGGTATTACCACTAGTTTCATTAGACTCTAAAATGGTGACAAATGTATGACAAGATTCGTTGAAATGCTCTCAGTTGTGCTTCGATTAGGTATTGCATCTAACCTTCTTCGTGTGTTGCACTAGAGTCTAGACTCTAGAGGCTCTTCAAGTATCCCAGTGCAGAGTATTCCATTCCCCCCTCCAAGTATTCGAGTATACTCGTATCTATATTAGTTGTGTTGTTGCTGGGTTTTAACAGGTTCAGTCTAGTAAGATATTCATATAGAGGCGCTCCTAAATACAATACAATCGTATTGAAACATACAGATACAATGCATATACTTATAAAAGATTTGCTGGCTGCTATATTGCTGTTTTCATAATTTTACTAACTTTAGGTGCTATTTCCTATATACAAAACGAACAACTATGGTTAAGGATTGGCTTGCTTGCCAAGTGCTGCCAGGGAAGACGCTACAGAGAGTTGCGCGCAAAAATTGGGATTCGATTCGTCCCTCAGAAGAGTGGTATTTGGTATTGTTCCACTTTTATTTGATCAACCTTTCGTAAAATTTAGTACAATCACTCCGCACCGTGCCACACCGTATATCCGCATTATGTACAACTCATGGGCAACGATATGGATCGTCTCAGCAGACCGTCGAGTTGCGCGCCACACTTCCCGCCGCCTGTGATTGGGGTCGAACGGAGGAGGAGGCACTACCGGCCGTTCCGGCTACTCCGCCGCCGTACAAGAAACTAGATTGCCGTATTACGGACACTGTGGCAGCGGCCACGCCTGCCTGAGGCGGTGGTGCAGGTGCCCGATGCTTCTTCAGTGGTGCATAGGCTGGCTTCAGTGCTGGCGGCAGTGAACCTCTTCCCACCGGAGCCATTGAATTGGTATTTATGCTGGCATTGTTGTTGCAGACAGCCGAAATGTTGTTGTTGATGCTGATGTTGTTGTTGCTAGGCGTCTGGGCGGCAGCTGAAGTGTGAGAGAGAGGGAGAGAGGCAGTGGGGAGAGATATATTTAAAAAAATGGATAGATAGCGCAAGATATAGAGATATAGATCAATGGGATCGATATGGTAATATCTTGATCAATGTTTGCGCAGGCAAAACTCCAACGAAGCATACAAATTATAAACGGAAAGGAAAGAAAGGAACTGCCACAGGTGTAAATGCAGTGGAAAGAAGAGCTCAAAGACGTCACAAATGAAGAGAAACACAAAACAGGTGACGAAAGGAATGCAAAACTGTATGACATACTTCGGTATATCAGAAGGAGCCACTGAAGATAACAACCAATACAAAAATGAAGTATAACGGACAGCGAACAGTGGAACACCTGTAGCTCTTTTCTGTTTTATATATAAATTATAATACAAAACAAATGAAATGGTTCACATGTTGATGTAAATCCAATCGAATTTTGGTTTATTGTTCCATCCAAAAGATAACTTTAAAATTAAAACAAACAATTATACTCGTAGTGTGCCTGTTACTAGAACTAAAATTCATCGCATCGGATGTCGGATATACATAATATGTGTGTGTATGCCTATGTATGCATATGCATTTAGATATGCGCGTGCAGATAGGTAAGATATATAAAAGATATGACGGGAGTGGAGTACAATTAAAAAGAATGCGCTACATGTATTTCAAATGTGTTGTGTGTGGATGGATTGAGGGGGAGGGGGATACGGTGATATATGGAAGGACTTCGCTTTACATACACACACATAGTACATATACATATATACGGGATATGTCTATAGCTATGCGTAATAATATTGTGTGTGCTTAGTGGTAATATCGCGTTTCGTTAACATATTTTATGGAGATGTCGATCGTATCTGATCTTCATCTCCCTATCTTCTTCTTCTTGTGAAATTTAACAAACTTTAACATTAGATGGTATAAGAAAGATAGTGTTTGGATAAAGCTATTCAACTTCAGTATTATGCAATATACAAGATAACATTCTTCGCTTCGACTGCTTCGGCAGCCAGCCAGCTTCTTCTACTCTTTATACATTCATTATTTATTGGCTCGTTAACAGTAAAATAAAACAACAATAATCCAAAAAAGATTCCTAAAACTGCCCTGGTTATTATAAAATCTGTATGCATTTTCATGTGTTTGTTTCTTTGTGTTCGATTGGATGGGTTTTCAGTGTGTTAAACAATAATAATCATAATCATAATAGTAAGTAATACATGTTTAAAATAATATATATATAGCATGAGTTGTATGTATAAAAGATAAGAATCGTTGTATGCGAAATGACAGAGCATGTGCCTTAAGAAACAATTACATAATTATATATGTAACAGCATTGCATTCCATGTGTGTATATAAGAATAAACGCAGTTACATAAACATATACATATGTGTATGTGGTTGTGTATCTCCATATACTATACACATGTATTTAAAGCACTCACAGAACAGACACACCCACACACACTCACACGCTCACAGACGACTACATACCGTTGCTCGCCTTAAACGTTCGACTAGGATAGATTTTTTGTATATTAAGAAACGGCGGCGGCTTGGGGAACTCGGTCACGTTGTGGAATCGCTTCCCGAACTTTGTCTCCAAATCGATGACCAGGCGGCCCACAGTTGCACCTCCTGCTCCTCCTCCTGCCGACAGTCCTGAATTGCTGCCAAACTGATGCGAGGCGTTGGCCATGTGCGTGGGTGGAGTCAGCGGGGCATTGGGCCGTATGGATGAGTGACGCTGTGGCGGCACTGGCGCTCCAGCACCCGAACCTGATCCGGATCCAGCCTGCAAGATGGAGAGAGGAGAGCGGAGTCAGTTATGTGGCTTTTGATACCGTGAGTATCGTGGGTAATCTCGGACAACTCTAGTTACGTTGCGCTTGCCGTGGAGCATCAGCATTTTGATAACCTTGAATGGTGGGCGGCTGTGGCAGTAGTTCCGTTTCAGATATTTGCTAAGCGAGAACAGCCTCTTGAACAACCAGTGCTTCACTCGAACATTCTGGGAGAAGGCATCAATGAGAGCTCGGCCTTTCAGTGGACAAGCAATGGACCGAAAAACAAAGCGAATGGAGGGTCGTGTGTCGTGTGTTTTGGTCACGTCTCACATTTGGAAAATCAATCTCCCCCACCTCCCCCTCTCTTTGGCACGAAAATAGGTGAGTTATAAAAAGTACGACTGGCGTGCCCCAAAAAGTGCGCAGCCAGGAGCTGCTCGGAGAAGCGCCTGCGCAGTGAGAGTAAGCTCTGCACTGCGCAAAAAGCAAACGTTCTTTGGGATAGGTTATGGCCGTGACGCTGTGACTGATTTGAACAGGTGGAACCCCAATAGCAGAGACAACAGAGAGAATCCATACCCGTCACGATCTCATCTCTCTGGACAGTAGCTCACGAGCTCCGCTCCTTATATCTGTTCCAAGTCTGTTCTGCGTGGTGGAGGCCAGCCAACTGTCACCTTTGCCATTTGGGGCAACCTGTTGTTGTTGTGTTGCTGGTACTGATACTGCTACTCTGGCTACTTGGCTACTCACAGTGCTCGATTGTCGCTGCGGCGGCGGTGGAGGCGGACAGCTGCGGTGCGGCGGCGGGGCTGGTGGATTGATGATGGGTCCCCCATTCAGTATGATTGGCCGGACGGTCGAAGACTTGGGGCTGGCCGTAGTCGATGATGAGGCCGACGACACTGATGCTGGGGTAGGCAGCGGCGGCAGCGGTGGCGAGGAATTCCCATTCCCACCGTTCATACCATTCATACCGTTCCCGATGCCAACCGCACGGAACTGGTCACGCAGGGCGGCCACGCTGCTACTGCTACTCGAAGTGGAGGGCGGTTGGGTAATGGGAGTCGAAGGGGCCTGAGTCGTAGTCGCCGCACTCTGCACCAGGGCCGTGTTGACGGCACTTAACGGCGCTGCAGATGATCCAGCTCCGATGTTGCTCAGATTGCTGTTGGAGAAGCTCCGCGCCGGTGTTGGCGGAGGTGGAGGCTTCACCGATGGTCGTGCTACAGGAAGGAGGAGGAGGAGGAGAGTCATCATTCCATTCTCTCATCATGGCGATTTTCTTTGAGGTACTCACACTTTGGTGGATTGGGGGCACAGCGCATGCTGGCGACGCTTCCGTCGATGCCCTGCAGCTGGAGCGGAGCCCGCATCGTCCCAAAATGCTGGAGGGTGGGAGGCAGCATAGGCCCAGACGCTGGCGGAGATCTGTGGAGGAGGCAGAGACCCATATTAGTAGCGCTTAGGGTAATAGTCGGGGCTATAGCCAGAAGTCAATGCAAATCGAAAGCCATAAAGATAAGCAAAAGCAAAACCCAAACTATATCAATGGATTGACTGACTGGAGCGTGGGGTGACTGAAGCAAGCGGTGTGCATACTTAGCTAGGGTTTACTGCACCGTAATGTACTCTATACCTGGGCGACTTCATGCTGTGGTGCCGCGTCACCGCCGGACGCTGCTGCCCGTTAACCAGAATCAACTGCTGGAGCCCCGGCGGCTTTGGTGCAAAGTTCGGCTTGCCAAAGCTGATGGCCGGCTTCTGCTGCTGTGACTGAATCTGTGTTTGCGTATGGGACTGCGCTTGAGATGGCAACGGTGTGGGCGTGGCCGTGGATGGAGGCGATGTTTGCTGTGAACCACCACCACCAATAGAAGAACCCGCACCACCGAACAAAGTTGACTTATTGGGCGCCAGGTTGCGTAGCGATCCTGCCGAGGACGTTCTGCTCGAGTTCAGCGACGTCGTGGAAGCACTCGCAGTGGTTTTTGCCATCGAACTATTTACAAAACTATTCCCTAACGAGATACTGTGGATACCATGGATAGCGTCGTTTGTAGTTTGTATTTGTGATGGGTGTGTGGTGTGGTGTGGTTTGGGTGAGTGGGTGGTTGGGCGGGTGAGATAGGAAGATAACCACGAATGCCCGGCAAAGAAATCCACCCGAAAATAAAGAAAGAAAATGTGGAATTTTAACAAAAGTTTCAAAAATAAAAAAAAAAATAAAAAAGAGTATCAAATGTCGGAGGTGCCGGACTGCTGGTGGATCCAAGCATAAACTTACTTCAGATTGCCCGCCTTTCTCTTGACGCTGCCACTGCTGTTGCTGCCGCTCTCCGAGAGCGTGGGCGAGGCAGCTTTGACGGCGGCAGCTGGTGGCAGGGCAGCGCGGGGTGCGATATTCATGCGCTCCAATATCGAATCACTTGAGTTGGTTTGCTGTGACGGCGGTAGAGAACAACAGATGGATTAGATATTATTATTTTTCTTGGGAGCTCTTCAAATACGAATTCTAGCTAGAGAATATTCACATGTCAATGCTCCTGAACTTCTACTGATTCCTATACAGGCTTTCTATTGTTTTCCAAAGATCAATCGTTCCTCTCTCACAAATAACGCTCTCTTCTATAGAAGTACTTTGAACAGCATTCGTGTTTTCACTCTTAACATCTATCCCACTCCTCCTCCCTAATTATTTTCATTAATATGGTGAGATCTATATTTAAACACTCTGCCGTCTGTGGGTCCATCCGTACATGGCTGCCTTGCCCTCACCTTTGGCGGTTGCGGTGGAGGTCCCCGATTTGTTTTCAGATTTGCTTCTGTGGCATTGATATGCTGGGTGCCGCTGGGTGCTTGCGGCGATTGTTGCTGCTTCTGCTGCGCCTTCTGGCGCTTCAATGTTAGGTGCATGGCCAGCTCTGTATTGAAGTCCATGGGTCCGTTGCTGGATGCGGCAGCGGCAGTGACGGCTGTGGGGGGGCTATGGCTTCGTTGCTGCTGCTGTGCTATTGCGGCCGCTGCTACTCCGGCTGGTGGTTGTGGAGTCGCTGCTGCTGCTGCTCCGGCTGCAGGTGCGTGTGCGTTGGCGGAAAGCGGAAATCAATTGAGCATCGAAATATATAATTTGAATTAACATTTGTGAACCTACTGCGATAGCCATTCACGGGCTTCAGCTTCGGCATTTGCGAGTAGCCTTCGAACAGGCCCCCCAATTTGGGGGCTCCATTGCCAAGGCCGTTGCTGCTGCTGCTGCTACTACTGCTGTTGTTGTTGTTGTTGCTGGTGCTGGTGTTGTTATTGAGGGTGCGCTTGGCGCCTCCAACTCCCGCTCCTGCTGCGGCATCTGCTCCACATACCTTCCCCGATATCGCCGGTCCGCTCTTGTCCACGGTGTTCGTCTTGCGGAGCTTGGTGCCCTTCTGGATGGAGCTGAGGAGGGCAGAGCGGGGATCTGCACCACCTTTGCCTCCACCGCCGCCCAGCTTCAAGCCGCCCATGGCCGGGGGCGGCGGGGGCCCTGGCGGTGGCGGTGGTCCCGGTGGTGGCGGTATGGCCATCTGCAATTCCAAATATAACGATTTTTGGGGTTAATTTTGTTGCTCCTTTAGAGCTACATATTCTTGATTTATGTTTAGAGCAATTCTACTTTTTTGTTAGAGCTTTTCTTTAGTCTCATTCTCGCTTTTGATCAGGTCTTCCCTTCTGGCCACAATCTCTGCGTCTGCCTCGTAGGGGCATTGGCTCAAGACTGGCTCTGCTCTGCGTCGAGAGACTTCCAAAGCGGAGGTACCGCGGAGACCGCTGTCGCCACCCACACGCCGCAAACAGACTCACAAAACAGACACAGACATGCTCCAACACAGAGATTTAATAATACAATTTCTATACTTATTATTTTATTTATTATTTATTTATGTCGTGTTTTGTTTGGTCTTTTCTAGAGATTGACGCCTCGATAGCCAGCAGCCAGCGACGGCGAGCAGCAGCATTCCCACGCACCGAAGCCTGCAGTGCTCTACGGATGCGAATGGAGCAGTCCATAGATTTGATATATCAAAGATTTGATGTACTCTCTGGGACTGGGAAGGGTATTAGCCAACATAAGAAATTTCAAGCTCAAGCGGCGCGTGAAGCTGCAGAGTTTGACAGGAACTGGACCGGGCAGACATCCCACATCTCCTTCAGCCGGAGGCCATCCCACGTGATCTGTGCAGATCTTACAATACGTGTATGGGTGTTGTCGCGATGCTCTCTTAATATATTATAGGCGAAATCGAATAGCCCCAACAGTTATCAGGAAATTATAATCAAAGCATTTCCATAGCTCGACTGATAAGACGGGGGGCGAATGAATCCGTTTCTTCATGTGATTTCCATATAATGTTCTGTAAATAGGAATTCTCAATCAATTCGAATAGATTCATTGGAAATTCCGATTCAATATTTAATTCCACTATGAAGTTCACCATTTGGTGCACACTCTGCTTCCTGGCCGTTCGTCTCCGTCTCTCGGAGGTAAGTCCACAAACCAAAGAAAAAGTAAAACTTTAATGAATAGGCATCCCCAACAGTCGTTGGATTTGGTAGAACAATTGGAGGCCATCTATGAGAAGGCAGATACGTTGCTCTCCAGGTATGCTTTCACAGAATAATGCTACACTGAAGAATGAACCACAGCCATTCTACAGATTGAAGGAAGAACTGCAACAGCACCCGAATAGAGCCCAGAAAAGCATCAACCTGCTGCTTCCCACATCCTGCCTGACGGCAGCAATCGACCAAAACGGTTTGTACACCATAGAGGTCCCGGGACTGAGTCCCTTTCCCGTGTTCTGCGAGTCTCAATTGGCAGGACTTGGGTGGACAGTGATACAGCGACGCACCAACGGGAGCCTAAACTTCTTCCGGAACTGGGAGGAGTACAAGCAGGGCTTTGGGGACCTCGAGGGAGAGTTTTTTCTGGGACTGGAGAAGGTGCGCGCCCTGACGGCCCTCGAACCTTTCGAGCTCTACGTCCACCTGGAGGATTTTGATGGGGAGCGGAGGCACGCGAGATTCGACGAGTTTGCCCTCGGCACAGAGGAGGATGCGTATGCGATGAATGCTCTGGGCAGATACACGGGCACGGCCGGAGACTCCCTTCGATCGCACCGCAAGATGAAGTTCTCCACATACGATCGGGACAACGATCGGGAGTTCACCAAGAACTGCGCCTTCTACTATCTGGGGGGATGGTGGTACAATGCCTGCCTCGATAGGTACGTTTTTCTTTTATCTTAAGTGCATTTATAGTATAATCATCTCATGCGAGTATATATTTATGATCTCTAAAGCAATCTAAATGGCCAATATATCCAGGGCGGCAAGTACGAGGAGAAAATGTTCGCCCGGGGCATGTGCTGGCGCTCGTGGCGTGGCCACAACTACGGCTATAAGGTAACCCAAATGATGATAAGACCCAAGTGCCGAAATATTCCAAAGCCATGACTCACGCGAGAGACAGCGGAGGAAGAGGAGGAGCGGGTTCTCAATGAATAAAATATTTTATTTTCATAATGGCTTGAAGATCAGTCAGTGTGGAACGGAGAGTCGTAAACAATTTGCATGTACTCGATTAATATGCGAAATGTGGTTTCATTGAATCATCATCGAATCACCAGGCGAATTGGCTGAGAATATAAATCAGATTCTTATATAGAACATATCATTGAAATCATGGTCTAGTATATAGGTAGTTTTACCAACTTCCTGATAGATTATCGCGCCGAGCGAGGGAAACTTGACCTACGAATCGGAATGAATTGATAAGGCAATCGATTGAAAATCGTTTTGTAAATGTTATAGAACATCTATCTCCCCAGTCTAATAGATTGATAGAATCGAGTCAGAGAGGACAGAATCATGGAGCTATACTGGATTTCCATTTCAATATTGAGTTTTTACTTCCACCATTCCGATGGCAGTCGGAGTAATTTCGCAGTTGCTTACGAGAAAACAGAGGCAGTGCTTGCCAGCGTAAGATCTCAAATTGAGGAGCTCAAACAGATCTATGGAGCGGTAGTCGCACAGAATATGACTCAGGAGAGTGAGTAGAAAGGCTTCATTTACAGGAATTCATGCATTGATCTCTCCTCTGCTGTCAGCTGTGGCCTATCCGTCATCCTGCCTGGCTGCCTCCACTAACACAAACGGGGTCCACACCATAGAAGTTCCCGGACTGGAGCCCTTTCCCGTCTTCTGCGACACTCGGGTGGCGGGATCGGGCTGGACAGTGATCCAGCGGCGCCAGGACGGCAGTGAGAACTTCTATCGCAGTTGGGAGGAGTATGCCCATGGCTTTGGCGACTTCAGCGGAGAGTTCTTCATGGGTCTGGAGCGACTGCACTTCCTGACGGCGGCCGAGCCCTACGAGCTGCTCGTACACCTGGAGGACTTCTATGGCGGTACCCGTTACGCGAGGTACGAAGACTTTGTGATTGGCAATGGCTCCGCCTCGTATCCGCTTGCGGTTCTGGGCAGGTACTCGGGGGATGCCGGAGATTCGTTGAGCTACCACAGGGGGATGCCGTTCTCCACCTTCGACCACGATGTTCTGGGCCACGGGTGTGCCATCACCTACGTGGGGGCCTGGTGGTACGACGATTGTCAATTCAGGTGAGGGAGGAGCTCTGTCTAAACATTTCTTTGGAGACTAATTTCAATCGGTTCTATTGGGTTTCAGCAACCTGAACGGACAGTACGTGGATGGGGGTAGGTACGAGGCGAAGCTCTCGGGCCGCGGCATCTGCTGGATGACCTGGATGGGCTACGACTATGGCTATAAGGTCAGTCAGATTATGATACGGCCTAAGTGCTCCAATAGCATACAAAGGCATAGGAACAGCAGGCAGAGCCTCAATTTCAGTTGAATTCCAGCTCCAATCGAATTTGAATCGTTATTTTTGGTGATAAACTTTATCAGCATATACGTTTTTATTTACATTTTGATAAGTTTTCACTGTTGCTTTTTTGGTTTTGTTTTGATTTATTTTTATTTTCGGGTTTTCGCACACACAAACGACAAAAACAAAAGTAATTCTTTTAATATGAGTGAAACACGCGTTGCTCTCCGCTCGCGGCTCGGATTCGAAATGAAGAACTTCAACGGCTGCGCATGCGATGCCCCAATTGGGCCCCAAGCAAAGCCAGAGAGAGGGAGAGGACACTTTTTTCCATTGTGTGCGTCAGTACAGGGTGTTGTATACACAGAGAGCGCACTCACGACAAGCCTGAGAACGAGTGTACCGCGTTATAACTGTGAGTTTAACGAAGACGACGACGAGAGAGAGCGAAGAGAGCGTGTGGGTACAATTATAAAATTACATAGCTGTTAAGGTCGCTGAGGACAGCCAGCTGTGACGTCACAATTAACCAATCAAGTTTTGCGATATGCAAAACCGCAGGCACCACCAACAAAGCCAGTGACAAATGCACACACGCAAAACAGCAACACAGCAGATAGACAGATAGAGCCAAGCGCATACACGCAAGACTGGGAGAGAGACAGACAGAAGACAGACAGACAAAGAGAAACTGCGATTGCATCCCCAGCACCTGTCATCAACGTTGTAAACCGATGATCTCCTCCAGATGCCAGATGGGGAATGAGAGAATAAGAAAGAGACGCAGAAGAAGCAGCAGCAAAAAACGCTTAACCGTAAGCTTAGCCTTGTGCGTGAGTGTGAGTGTGAGTAGAAACGTGCGAAATATTTTGTAGACTCGACTCATTAAAGTGGCACAGTGGGACAGGTCCAGTGCAAACCTGGCCAGTGGCCATTCCTCAACTACTGTCCACTCTCAGAGCGATTCCCGATGCACAGCACATGGGAATCTGCGTATGATTCATTGCGATTGATTCACCCAGTCGGATTGCCGCTTAATTGAACAGCTGCTGACGCTACTGTGTCTGGAAAATGGCCCCCAGTACCCGGAGAAACCGTTGTCCGTATATACAGTATCTAGGGATGTGGGCACGAGAATGATTTCATTTCAAACGAAGAACAAATGAAGTTGTTTTACTCATTTAAATTCGGCATAACCCGTTCAGTCGGAATGTTTGCATGTTTGATTATGATATCCACAGTACAGTTACATATGCTTGATGACTCCACTTGGCAGAGGGTAGAGGCATTCCCTCTATGGATTTCCTTATGGGAGATTTTTGGGTATCGAAAAACACTCAAACTTGATTAAATATTAACTCAAACGGTGCATGACTCATGGGCGTGTGCGAGTTCGCTGGAAATTAAAGGTATTATACCCCAGGTATTTCTACAGTTTCTCTATCTTATCTTTATTGCGGCGGGCATTGCTTTTTGGCTCGGTGGTGGTTCTGGGGTCTGGTTGCACACAAATTTGAATGGTCATATTCTATGTGTATAGTCGTATCCGTTTAAGATTAAGATCCGCTAATCATTCTGATCAATTGTTCCATCCAACATATAGTATATATGTACATACATACATATGTTCATATGTGTGTTCCAATAATATTCGATAGGAAAGGTTCAATGACAGCGAAACGATTGATTCGATTTGTCTTGAGGTATTTCTCTGCTGATAGTATGTTCGATCATGAGTCACTACTCTCCTAAACGTTGCCATAAAAAATGTAATAATTTGAGGTCCGGTCTAGCTCCGCTCCTCCCTGCGTTACAATTTGGCACACATTCAATTAACGTTTTCGAGGTGTGCCTTCCGGGGTCTTCATCCCCATTCTCATTCCCATCCCCATCCGAGCATGCTTTGGATTGCCCCAATAAACTGTCATCAAGTTAATTGCCCCAAATGTCCGTATAAACAAGGGCGTGTGTGTCTGTTATGTTCCCCCGATCTCAAGCGGGAGGAATGGACATCGAATCAAGTTGAATCAAATCGCGGGAATCATCACCATTCCGTTCTTTACGGCATTCCACTCGCGGCACACGCACACACAAAAGCCGACAAATTGCCATTGGACGGGACTGTCCAAAATGTATATCCATTATGTAAGTCAAATATTGTGTGTTAAATGCTTAACACGCCTATTGGAAATACTACGCTGTAAGACAATATCCAGACACCGCAAACGTTGCGTAAGTTCCCCCTTTCCCCCCCGTATCAGCGACAAGGTGTCCACCCAATCCGATACGACCCAAACCAAGACAAACCGAACCAAAGCAAAACCAAAGCAGAGCATGGCGAAAAAGCATAATCAAATGTGTGGCAACAACGCTTAAGAGACAGTTTAGACAGTTTAGTTCTCTTAACGATGGCAATTTATTGAGGCTTTTCATTGTGTTTTCTTCTCTTCTTTAGCTTTTCCTTCTTTTGGCATATCATTTTGTTTACTTGGCAATTTCCGCAAAAGTTTCTTTGGTGTTTACATTTCGGTTTTTATGAATGATTTCAAAATTAGATATGCTACGTTGAACCACTAAATGCTAAAGAGAGAATTTCTAGTTTCGGGGGAACCACAGAAAATTAAGATCCTGTGCTATATCTGTCCTATATGTATCTTTCATTCTGCATTTTATTGTGATTCATCTTACAAGACGTATACATACATATGTACATATATGTATGTGATATACACACTTGATCATAATAATAGGTACACACATCTACGTAAACTTTAACATAACAAAAAGCAGTTGTATTCAATATTTGAAACTTAAAATTAGTTCTCAATTATACCAATAGTATTTGTTTTTAATAAAATAAACTTTATTATATTATAGGATAATTTTATAAAAGAAAAGAGAGCAATTTGTACTTCAGAGTCAATGTCAGGCTGCTCAAAATAATAGGTACACTTCAAGTTTTGTTATGAAAAAAGGTTTTTTAACTGATTATTATTATTTTTTCGTTGCCTAAATGGGATTTATAGTTAATATCCGATGTATCCACCTTTATTTTTTGTCAACTTTGCAATTATTTTTGGCGTACTTGTAATAAGCGTCTGGCAGGTGTCTCATACCACAATTTTTGGACGCCCACGAATAATTTTTGATTATTTGAAAATGAAAACTTAGCTAATTTTGTTTCGTAAATCTCCCCACAAGTTTTCCATTGGATTTAAGTCGGAAAATTTAGGAAGCCACTTTAAAACGTCTATTGTTTGGTCCTCAAAAAAGTTGGTCAAAAGCTTAGATGTGTGCCTTGGGCTTCCTGCCTCGTTTAGGGCTTCCTACATTGCTTTCACATTCATTCCCTAATAAATTTATTTTAGTTTCGTCGCTCCATAAAAGGCTTCTCCACTTTTTCTCTCCGGCGCATCCTGCGCAGTCTTTATGATCTTTAGCAAAAGTTTGCCCCATGGCTAAATTTTTTTGACGCGTAAGTGGGACCTTTCTTTCTATTCTCCTTGGAAGGCTGGCTTGTTGTAGCCGTCTACGGATCGTTGGAGCACTAACTTCTAGTGCAATTTCTGATGCAATAGCCTTTGACGACTTAAATGGGTCCTTATTTCTTAAAGAAAAGTATGTAGTGGTCAAGTGTTATGGTTGTTTTCTGTGGCTTTCCGCGAGTTTCCTGACTAGGTTTTAATTTTTAAAGCATTGTAACAAAATTATGGGACCTTTTCATTAATTTGGCAATGGCCCGAAGAGATTGGACTTCTCATTTCAGACTAAGAGCCAATTGGGCTGTACAATAAGACATATCTATTCTTGTAAGAAAAAAATAATTATTTGTTTATATTTAGACTTTTGTTAAATGAAATGGATGTTTAATTGCCAAAAAGTCAAGAATTTCCAAATTATTCACTTGATATTCAAAATTTACTGACGCTGTACCTATTATTTTGATCAGCCATAATGTGATGTCAACTCGCAATTTCGCTTAAAGCTCTGTTATTCGGCGGTTTCCCTGTTTCATTTTTTTGCCACGGAACTGCAATACATTGACAAATAAAACATACCAAACAAAATTTTGTTTTCAACACTTAAAGTACGATAAAACTACTTATTAATGAAAAGCTTCAAGGTGTACCTATTATTATGATCAAGTGTGTATATTTATTCTATGGTCCATATCTAATCTAAAGTTTCCTTTCACTTCATTTGGTCAAGCAAACATCTCTCTGAATCAGAGTCTGAGATGGAAATGTTAATTTCACAGTGATTCATGCGGTGTGGTCTCTGTTCTGAGCGATTCTTGGTGAATATAATCCACACCATATATGTATGTACATTTATTTATTCGGATTTATATAGGTACATACATATTTATGTACATATGTACGAGTATGCACAGACTTTCGCTTTCAATTTCTTTTGTTTCTTCTGCCGATTTAGCTTCGGCTGCCTCAAGTTCCAATTACACAGCCAAAACCGTTGGACTAACAATTAACATTTACATTTCAATTGCAAGTCGTGCAGCAAGTTGTGTGGCTCTTGATCATCATGGCTCAATGCACAGGTAGAGGGGGATGGACGGGGTGTGGGACTGGTCAGCATTTCATTGAAATTCCAAGAGCTACGCCACATGATTATAATACTTGTGTGTGATCGCAGTGCAAAGCACATCCAGAGCCGAAAACGCAGAGACAACACGCTCCACACACCATTTCCTATGCCAAATATTTTTGATCAGTATACAAGGCAGAGTTTGACGTAGAAACATTTTGGTGAGTAAAGTATTCGAAAAGAGTGAAAAACAATGGGGATCAAACGGAAATAAATCTGCAAGTTATTCCGAATTCGGGTGAATGTCTGTTTCATGGATTCTTTCTGATTACCAGATGCCTATTTCGAAGTATGTATATGTGTCTGAGTCGGACTCAGAGAGCATCAACCTTCCGACAACCTTGGGTCGCTTGCAGTTCAAAGTACATCCCATACATACATACATAAACAAATTTGTACATACATACATAACATATATTTCATGTGACACACAAATCTTTAGACACACTGCGTTTTGAATTTCTGAACTTCTGATCTAAGCGTTTCTCCGGGCATCATTTTGCATGCATCATTGGCAGCCTCTTCCCGTCCTCTGCTGCTGCTCGTCCAGCGACTCGCTCTTTATATTTGCACCTACCTCTGTATCTATGTACCTGCCTTCAGCTCTTTAGTAAGCCCCTCTCTTGGCAAGAGTGTAATGACGTAAGGAACATATTCACTTACAAAAACAAGAGAAACTATTCTTTGGACGCCGCAGCGTTAGATACTTTTTCAGATCGATCGTTTCTATTGCAGCTGTATGGGTTTTCCTCTTCCAAAAAAATGTTTGCTTAAAATAGAAGTACCCTGTGCAAGGGTATATAACCAAACACAAAGTCAGATCAAAATTTCATTGCTGCACTTGTTGTAGTAGTAATTGTTGCTGCCGCTGCTGTTGCTGGGGATGAGGTTTATTAAAATGCGGTTTTCAGCCCCGTCGCACAGTGCTTAAATAACTAACGCAAACACATGACGATGAGTGGAGAGGAGAGAGGAGAGCAATGCAAAGTGAAGCCGCGACAGCAACGCCACTCAATGACAACAACGGTGTTGGGTTCGGCACTTTGCATACACTTATACACCCAAACGCATGTGACAACAACAAGAATGATGTAAACCAACTCAAACACGAGCCGTGAGTGAGTCATCCATCCTCCCACCCCCCACATGCTCCGAGTTGAATTGAGGAAGCAAAAGGCCAACCGTCTCTCAGCATGAGGGAATTGCAGTTAAAGTGAGGACACGATCCACATATCATTATGGAAAGGAGGGACTCTTTAAGTCCCTTGCGGCCGAGTCTCTACTGTGCTTTCACAATTCAGTTCCAGCTTGCACAAGGAAGTATCCCGCATAAATCAGAGAATCAACGAGAGAGAGTAAATATAATCGTTACAGCTACGTGCCAATCAAACTTCAATGTGGGGGAATGAATGATGCAGTCCACAAAACATGCACGGCAACAACCACATTTGGCTGACAAATGGCCGCCCGCAAGGCTGACAAAAGCTCTCCCGGTCAGGCGGTACTCGCGGCCCTCTCCCCTTCCATACGATCTATTCATGTGTCATTCCAGCAGCACTCGATATGCATGTATATATGTATACACCTTTTTATGCTCTGACCGTGATTTTTACGTGTATACGTGTATTTGTATCTGTGTGAACAGAGGGGATAATAGGCTCAACAATAGACTGGCAGTCTCCTGTCCTGCCTTACCCCCCGCCAATGACATTGAACTCTCGTCTGAGTGACGGCGGCGGCTGGTGCTACTGCTGGTGGGGCCTTTTGAGACTCTTTCCTGCCAACTCTGATGGCCATACAATTATTCAGCTGCAAAGAGTATTCGACATTTCAACGGAAAGGAGTCCAATTTTTGAATCACTGTTGGGTGTACTTCTCGGTCTCATCAAATTGAGCGTTTCCCTGACAAATAAGATTCGCAGCTCTGGAAAAAAGTGTAAACCCACCCCTAAATGTACATATGTATGCAGTTTCGCGGCAGAGCAGACGGCGTGCAATGTACTCTTTGTAGGTCAGTGATGGGGCTGCTTGGGGCTGGGGTGTGGTATGCATGGGTATGCCTGGTTCTGGTTGCAGACGACGTCGCCACCGCTTTCGTCATGCGTCGCGTGCCAGGCGTTTTGCTTAATGTGATTAAAACAAACGCGACAGACAGCCAACAAACAAGTAAAGTGCAGTCGGTGCTAAAAGAAAAATCAAAGAAGCTAAAGTTTGTTGCACCCTTACGAAACGTTGGTTGGGTAGGGAGCCAGATCTAAAACGTTTTTTATGTTCCTTTGCACTCGGCAAATCCTAACGGACAACTAGAACTTGCATTCAAATGTAGGCGCATATAATTGACTGGGTGCTATTTGGTTAGAGGGCTATAAGATAAGGAACCCCATTCTCTGGTTCCCTGGCTTGCATTCCATAATTTATGATATCTTATACCGTTGCTGCTAGGCCAGAGAGATAAGCTTTATCAATAACTCTACAATTTGCAAATACAGCTGCTCTGCATATTGGTGTATGTACATGAATATGTGTACGAACATGAGAATGTGTGAATGTATGCAAAGAACGGGTTAAACAAACAAACTTACCTTGAAGCGGGTTTCGGATTTAAGTTGTTGCTGCTTTCTGAGTGAAATTCTCGTCCGATTCGATTGTCGGCGATTTGATATTAGTTAATTCTATTTGTCATAGAGGGAAGGGAAGTGTAGAATACAGGTTCCAAAAGAGTTTTCAGAAGACGCGGGCTTCTCTTTCACGCAGGAATTTGTAATGTGTTTTGTGCAAACGGATGATCGCGAATAAATGCAAAGGTTTAGTGTAAGAGAAGCCGAAAAAAACTACAATAAATAACAAATTTGACTATTTTTTTGTGGTTTTACACAAACACACGCACACTACACCAGAACTCTCACTCACACCACGCACACAACCACATAAAGAGCAATCAGCGCCTAGATTTGTATTATTACTTCGTTTCCCGCTGCTCGTTTTCTTAGCACATTTCGCTATGATTGTTGCCTGGGCGAGGGACTAACGCTGCAACATTTTTATAATCTGCGAATCTATGGATTTTCGTTGCAAACTTCGAGAAGCAACAAAATTTACTTGACTTGGCTGCTAGAGATGGACTGTGGAAAAATTTCACGAGCTTCCCTGTGATATTTCACTATCGAGTGCTAGAGGTGAGAAAACATCGATATTAATTTTATAATCAACAACAGCATCAATATTGAGAAACTGCCACCACCAGCTGTCGATCAGCTGTCGCGACTTATCAAAGCACTGCCAACTCAATTGAGAAACAAATGAAGTAATCTTTATATTATATTTGTGTGGGGAGATTTTCCCGTGGACGGCCGTTTTGAAGATCGGCGGCGCCCTTTGCTGTAGCCCACTACTCCCCCTGCCTCAGCCCCTAGACCACCCCAGAGATGCTCTACACGGACTGTTTATCAACAAATAAGTGGCACAAGAGCAAATCGCTGAAACTGCCCTGGAAACTGGGACCCACACTGGCTACCGGCAACACCATCGTCCTAAAGCCAGCCGATGGCTGGTTTCGGTAAAGCCGGCGCTGCCCTGGCCAATCACGCAGATGTCGATAAGGACGTGCCCCAGCTATGACAGACTGCCCGAATATGCCGCTGCCGGTGTCCAGCCATGGGGAAGCTCTCTCTCCTATTCAGCTGGGCTCTAAAACATTGCATCTTTTAGCTTCGGGCCCGAGTCGCTTGCAATGAGCGTGTGAAGCTGGCCTGCAAGCTGGTAGAAGTCAGCGCTGGCCCTGGACCAACAGTCCGATATGATCTACTATGCCCATGGCAAGTGAATCGATGGAAAGAACAAGTAAGCAACAAATATGGGCATCCTCTGGACATATGTGTAATCCCCTGTTCCCTCTCTACAGAAAAACCCTTGTTTCCATGCACATCTCGCAAGTTATCTTGCATTGCCGCCTGGGGGGGTTTTGTGTACTGTCTGGACGACAAGACCTGACTGGAGAAAGAGCGTTGTTCCGCGGAGCTGTAGCGTATGCAGCAGATCACCGACATCACTGCCGTGTGGACAACGGATGCACAGTCGCACCAAGTGCTCCAAGCATCTGATGCTGCTGGAGGACAAGGCGCGTATCCGGCCTATGAGCCAGATCATTTCACGTGCGCGGCCCCAGTGGCGGGGAATAGTGACATGAACAAGGACTGCATACCCGCCTCCTGACGCTGTGACGGCCAAAAGGACTGCCCAGACAAGTCGGATGAGGTGGGCTGTCCCACCTGCCGGGTGGATCAGTTCAGCTGCCAGTCCGGCGAGTGCATCCACAAGGCCCTGGCCTGCGATGGTACCACCAACTGTGACAACGGCCACGATGAGGTCGACTGCTGCAAGCGGCTAGGAGAATTTCAGTCTCCCATCAACAAGGTGAGTGGAAAGACACGATATCTGCCGAAATATCTAAAAATCACTGCATACTGAAATGTATTCTCGCAGTAAAGCACGCCGTCAAGCATGCCCTTTTAAAGAATTTAAAAATTCAATAGAGAACCTGCTGGACATTGCATTCGAGGTGCAACGCGACCAAGCTGCGGATGAAGATGGAGCGAAAAGACTCTGGACGAGTGTGCCAGGTTACCACCTTCCACAATGCCGTCTACAAGGACCCCAGGTCCGAAGACGATACTGCAGCGGAGTATAATCCGGTGAAACAGTCCAAGAGCTCGAGAGGCATCGGGATCTGTGTGCGTCGGACCAGACAGCTCGCCTACTTGCGTACCCAGCCGCGAGTAAAGTGAGGAGCTCAGCTAAAGGTTGAGCTGGCCAACGATGTCTGCTGAAACAGTATCTTCATATTAAAATAACGAAATAGGAAATACAAAGGCCTATACTACGGCTTACACGCAACATTTCTTCAAATACCAGCAACATGGCGACTGTTTTTGTTGAACTATTTTGTTTAAACATTGTTTTAGTCAAAATACAATACAAAAGCCAGGACTAAAAACTAACCAATCTTGTAGAAAATGTATTCATAAACGGCCAAAAATTATGTGGGCAGAACTAATGGAACTAATAGAATTAATCAACGGAATCTCTAAATTGAGCAATATGAACGACTATTCTCTTTCGTTTTTTTTTTTTTTACCTTTTTCGCTAAAACCAGTTTTTAGGCTAAATCCAATAAAAGAAAGTATTCAAAAAATGCCAGTCAACTAGAAAATTGATTCATTAATTGGATAAAACTATGTTGGCGTGGCTAAATGTTCTATACATTTATTAATATTCGAGGGAAGATCAAAAACGAGTATTTATTGGTGAATTTGCTAGTTCACGTAAAATGTTTCTGGGCATACCCTGGGGGAAATGGGTGTTATAGAATTGAAAAACTGTTTGTCCTCCCAGTCTCCAAAGAACGCCAAACCAACTTCGTCTCTGTTTTAAATATCACAACGGTATTTTGCAGCTTATTGTATTCTTACAGAGACCAAGAATAGGTTGATTGTGATTAAATAATGATTATTTCTGATTTGTATTGTATAATTATTATTATAATTATTATTCTTGATTTTTATTGAATATTTCTTATTTTGGATTTTTATTGTTAAAAAACAGTTTGGAAAACAAGATCTTCATATCAAAACAACGAAATAGGGTGTACAAAGGCATATACACGCATCATGTCTCATAATACCAGCAACATTGAGACTGTTTTTTTCTTGAACTAGTCAAAATACAATAAAAGCATGGACTAAGAACTAACCAATCTTGTAGAAAATTAATTCGTCAATGGCCTAAAATTATGTAGGTAGAACTAAAGGTTTTAGTTAGACAGAATTATTCAACGGAATATCAAAAACGTGGAATATGTATGATGGAACTTGAATTCGTCAGTATATTTACGGTATATTTTTCAAATGAGACGGTATATTTGATCGATAAATCCATTTGCAATACTTCGAATAAACGCGGTATCAATTTAATTTAAGCGTCTCGTCTTGGAAAAATCTGAAATATATGTAAAATGGGTACAAACATAGAGCAGCAATACAAAATATTGAATGCTGAACTGATGGACCACGTACAGAAACTACGTGTGGAGTTGGGGGAGTACAAAAAGCTGGTCGTCGGTCTGCAAACGGAGCTGTTGGAGGTGCGAGAGTCTCACGTTCTGGAAATGGACTTCAAAAAGAAGCAGCTGAAGTACGGCATCAGCACCCTTCTCAAAAATTTGGACCTGAAGGAGGACTTTCTTACCGGCGTTACCCACACCACGCCTTCTGTCCATCGACGGTCGAACATCAAGGAAATTTGTTATGATATGCGTCGTATAAGTAGCCTTACCCGATCTTCAGTGACTTGTTCACCCAGCCGTCGCCGCAGCAGTACCGTCCGTGCCGGTAGTGGTAGTAGCAGCGCTATTATAACAGAAGACGCCACAGATGTGGATACAACCACAGCCTCAGAGGATACACACAGACTGGTAATTAGACAGCCTTTGCCCGTGCGGATTCAATGTACTAATAATATATTTACTTTTAGAACATCGATAGCGCAGTTACGCCACCTCCAAGACGTATTGCGGAAATGGCCTGGGCCCTTGAAGACACTGACGAGGACTCTCCCACCATTCCAGTGGTGGAGTCCTGTGAACCCGACGAGATACTCGCGGCACTGTCTCCATGTGATCAAGCTGACAGCCTCTTCTCCATTCTAGAGGAAACGGACAGCGAGGATGCCGCGGATATCTCGTCAGTGGAGGTTGGAGATGCAGCAGAGGCCCCAATCGGCGCTGCATCCAGGCGGGACCGAGTCCTTCGCGGGCTTTGCGAAAACGTGCCCAAGGAGACTGGCAAACAAGAAAAGACCGTCTTGGCCATTCCCTGCCATGATAATGACAGCAGCTACGACGTGAGCATACAGAAGCCGCGGCAGGCCCATTCGCCCAGCTTGTCCATTGAGACACCGAGACAGAGCCAGTTCAATGGAATTGGCAGTTGGTCTGGCAGCACTAGCACACCTTTACCCTCCCCGGTCCCTGACATACATCAGAAGACGGTTAGTGTGGCCAGGGGCAGGGGCAGGCCCAGAGGCAGAGGAAGTGCCAAACCCACTAACAACACGCTCAGTCCGAGTGACCCGCTCAGTGGCGATGCAGATATGTCCAGTGCCAGCTGCAGCACCAGTGGTCGCCCGAGTCGTAAGTGTCGTCCCACCTCGTATAAAGAGCCAAAAATAAATGCAAAAATGCGCAACGACTCCCTCCCTACCAAAAAGTCTTCGAAATAGATGTACATATATTTTTGGTTCTTATGTATATATTTTTTTGTAGTAGATTAGATCGTTTACATATTTGAATTAAAAATGGTATTTATTCGGAAACACATGTACAAAACGGATTGGGATAGGATGGACATTTAAATACAATCGTATATATATATATAGTATGTAGTAGGCCGACAATAATTGCACTTTGAGAGCAGCATCCACATCAGACCACCTCGAATTTGCCCAGACAACAGTTAAGGTGATCCACAGGATGGCCGGAGAGGACAGTCGTTGGCTGCTCGGTGTTCTCTTTGATCTCGCTGATAATGTTTTGAATCTTATTCAGAATCTGCTGCGAGTTTTCCCCATTGCTGTCTTCGTTGGAGGGAGTCTGTGTAAGAGGCCTCTCCTGTTCGCTCGGAGTGTCCTGAAGTGCTACTGTTTGCGGCTGCCCTTGGACTTGGTCGGTGGGCAACTCCACGCCCAGGCTGGCCACCAGCTTGTTGAGCGCCTCGATCTTCTCCCGCAGCTGCTCGCGCTCGGCCTGCAGCAGACGCATCTGTGTGGCCTTTTCGTACTCACGTTGCTTTAGCATCCGGCGCTGGGTCTGGTACAGGGCTATGTACTCGCCAATCGTCTCTGTCTCGCCCTGGAGTTGAAGCACCAGATGCTCTAGGCTGTGTTTCTCCTCGGTCAGATCGGCCACTTGGCTAATCAGTGTGGTGAAACGCGCCTGCAGCCTCTCCACGGCCTCGGCGGTGGGCAGAGAACCGGGTGACAATTGGTGATGCTCCTGGTGGACATGGTCGTGTGAATGATCATGTGAATGGCCGTCTGAATGATCCCCGTGATCGTGGTCGTGCAAATGATCATGTGAATGGTGCTCGTGATGATCCTTAGTTTCGCTCTCTTCTGGTTCTCCAGTTTCATCAGGCTGCTTCCCTGCCTGGCTATGGTAAGCCTTGACCTGCGAAATACATTCTTTAGATGACCAGACCATGAATAAGTGTGCCATTACCCACCTCATAGTGCTGCAGGCGATCCAGTTGCTGCTTCAGCATCAGCTGCTGGCGCTGGAGCTCAACATTCTCGTGCGAGAGCCGGATCATCTCTTCATCCTTGAACTTGAAACGCTCCTCGCTGGCCAGCAGCTTCTGCTCCATGCTGTCGTAATTGTGTCGTATCTCCCGATTGGCAAACTCTTCAGCATCCAGTCGGATGACCAGCTCAGCCTTGTCGTTTGTTAACTGGACGAACTTTTGCTCCAGTTCGTCCAACTGTTGTTTCATCTCCACATTTTGGGTGAGGGCCCGCGAGGCGGCCACCTTGTCCGATTCCATGGTGGCCAGGAGTTTGGACTGATCCGGCTGCTCGGCCTGCAGGCGATCCAACTGCTGCTCCATCTCAGCGAGTGCCGCTTCCTTTACATGCAGCTGATCATCTTGGGACTTGATCTTCAACTGGAACTCGTGTCGCTCAAAGTCAAAGTCACTGAGGCGCTCTTTGAGAGCAGCAAGCTCTGTTGTCAAAGTAGTCTGGAGAGGAACGAGATAATACTCATCTTACTATTATATTGTCTTTTGTAATGCTTTGTAAATCCTTTGGTTACCTGATCGATTTGCGGCTCTGCAGGCGTCTGGGGTTGGCTGGCCTCCTTGAACTGCGCTTGTAGGCTCAGATTCTTCTGTATGTCGCGCTCCAGACCACTCACGTGCTCCACCAGCTGCCGCTCGCGTTCCCTCAGCTCGAGCAACTCCTCCGTGAGCTCAGAGTTTTTCTCGTTGAGCTTGGCTATCTCGCTGTTCTGGTGCTGGACATAGTTCTGGTACTGGCCAGAGGCCTGCTCCTTGTCTTGCGTCAACTGGCCCACCATGGCCTGCAGGTCCCTGATCTGCTGCTCGTACATGTATTGGGTCTGGGTGAGGGACTCCACGCGGTTGTCGGCATTGATGTTAGACTCGTCGGAGAGCTGGCGTAGCTTCAGCTCAGCCATCTCCAGTTCGCTCGATTTCTCGGCCAGCTGCCGCTGAAGCTCATCCTGACGGAGGTTTAGCTGTTTTAGCTGTGCCTCCATTTCGAGCAGGTGCGACTGCTGGTCCACGATTTGTGCTTGCGATTCAGTCAGCTTGTGCAAGAGCTGGGCATTGTGGTGGCGCTGCTGTTCCACACCGGCCTGCTGCCCCTGACAGTGCTGCTGTAGCTGCTCAAGGCGCAGTCTGGTCTGACCCTGCTCGGTGCGCAGCTCCTCCAGCTCCAGCTCGCGCTCCCGACAAGCGACACGTGCTCTGGTCAGCTCGGCGTTCAATTGGGCCTTCTCCGCAATGATGACCTGAATGGCCTGGAGATTGGATTCATTAGGGGCTCCATTCGGGGCGAATATGGGCGAGTCCGGTTCTGGCTGCGTAAAGAGCGCAGCTGCCGTGGGGGTGGGCAAGGCTGCCAGGGAAACAGCCTCCTCCGACTGCTGCCGGACATGCAGACTGCTGGAACCTCCTCCCCCATTTTCATTCACATTCACCTCGCTGTCGGAACGCTCGGACAAGTTGCTGGCGATGCTGACGGTGGAGGAGTGGGTGCCCGTTTGCACCTGCTCATCTCCTCCGGCATGGTTGTTGTTGCGCTGTTGGTACTCCTTCAGCTGTAGCAATATTGTTTTAATCAAAATCAATACGAAACTTAATGTTGTCCACGTCACAAGGGCCGATAAATGTATCTCCCTACCTTCTTTCTGGCTGCGGCCAATTTCAGCGCCTTGGCATCATGTGTGTCATCTGGCATGACCTAAGGGGTTAGCTTCAGCAGCCTCGCTTTTAAGTTGATCACTTAATTCTTTAATCCACAAATTGTAAAAAAAAACAAGAAAATTTTAGTTGTAAATATACCGATGATGGTGATGATGGTCACACTGGAAATTGTTTTGGACAAACCTTCCGGCTCTATGGGGTCACACTGGAAATTCATTTGACCACATACGGGCAGACTTGGCGATAGGCAAATTTGATTGGCAGTTTTGGTTTGGGGGGAGTTTTAGTCGAATTTGGATTTTGAATGCATTACGATATCACCGCCGAATTGGACGGAAGCAAGAAAAATGAATTATATTCCGTGGCTTATCAGCGCTGCTCTGTGGCTGTGGCTCTGCCTGTGCCTGGCACTGCCCGCCCACACGGTAGCCGGCCGATATAACATAAGCTTTGCCCAGCTGGATACGTGCGACAGTTATACGATCAAGGAGGCGGGCTATGCCTACCGGGACTTCTTCATGGTTCACACGCTGGACAATAACCAGGTCAATAACAATAAGCGCCTGCACTTGAAGTTCTATGTCCTTACCAGCATGGATGCGCATATCTTGCTCTCGGTGACCAACAGACTGCGTCCCAATGACCGCGTGTACGAGATTGGTATGTCAAGGTTACACTGAATGGGATCTCTTAGCGACGTACAATCTCTCTCTTTTTACCCACTCTCTGTTACAGTGATAGGAGCCGGCGGAAATACGTTTTCCGCCATCCGCACGGCCATGGGTCTGCGACGTGTATCGACGAATCAAGATCGGAATTTATTATCTGTGTTCGAGCCGACGCCAATAGAGATTGTGCAAACCCAGGGTGAGGCTCGTCTCTGCCTATCCAAAGTGCTTATCTCAGGCGTCACTTCCTCTAATTATCGTCCCTCCCTCCACAGATGCTGAGCTGTTTGTTTATATACCCGGATTCAAAACGGAACCACTGCTACAGTTCATGGACGCCTCGGCCCTGACGATCAACTACATAAGCTTCAGCTCATTCGGTACTAACACTGCGCGCTGGTTCTACGACTGCTCCTTCGATGGGTTCGGTAAGCTCCTGAGCAAGACAGGATCTGACTGACCACTTATTCTGATTGTTCTTGTTTTGCTTGCACATCATTAAAGACAAGGAAATATCGAAGGAGACGCCTGCGCTGTCATGGGAGCAGAAACTGCTGGCGGATCTCATATACCAGGGCGAGAATACGAGTGTTCCGGTGAACCTAACATCGATTGCGTTCCATTTCCAAGCGCGTTCGATCGCCTACGAGCAGGCCAATGCTCTGCTCCGCACCCGAATGCATCTGATGATGGTTGGAAGAGAAACGGCATCTAGACCTTAGACAAATCGATTTATCTTCTCGTCTACCCACAGCATTGGCAGGATAACCGTCTGCGTTGGGATCCAGAGCGATACGGACAACTGAAGTCGTTCGAGCATCCCCGCTTGGAGATCTGGACGCCGCAGCTCACAGTGCTGAATGGAGCCATGGACTCCCTGGGCGAGGCGCTCAAAACCTACGAGCTTCGTGTCTTTTCAGATGGCAATGTCACCCTGTACGCTAGCAACCTGGAGCTATCCAGCTGGTGCGTGGACAGCGCACGAAATTGGCCGAAGGAGCACATCGCGTGCGACGTGGAGCTAGGCGTGCTCAGACAGCCAAGTCAGAGCAACATAATCCTAAAATACGAACGGCAGCGCAGTCCGATCGCACCCAATGAGCATGTGAACACGCCATCAGACTGGACAATCATCGGCTTATCAGTGCTGCATCTGGGAAACGACTCGGCCAGTCGATATTCGGACCAGGGCATGCTCCAGACGATGGCGGGCGATGTGGCCATTGAGTTCATGCTGCAGCGGAACAGCTCCTTCTATATGACGGTCTTCTATATGCCGCTGATTGGTATGGGAAATACTTTTATTTTATAACTATAAACCATCATATGTTGTTCCATTGCAGCCTGCGAGATCTTCATTATCCTATCGTTTGTACTTCGCTCCACCCGACGTAGTGCTCTCATACTCATTGCCCTCCTCATAATTGCCTGGGGACTTATGTACATAACGCGCCACGCCTCTCCGCACTATGTGCCCGCCTTAAGTAAGCCGCTTTTCTTGCAAGGTTCTATCAGATATCAGGATCTCAGGGACTACAAGCTGGTTCTCTCTCCTTCTCTTTATTGTAGTGTCAGACTACAAGATCATAATGATTGTCAGCTGCTATTGCTATATCCTGCACATCTGCATCATGTGGCTGGAGCGCTATCCGCCAAGGAACAAGGCACCCGCATTGCTTGCATCCTTGATCAATTCGAACCTCCAGCGCTGTGTCCTAGGGCTGCGCTATGCGGATGTGAGCGGATCGAATCATTTCATTTTCATCTAAGCAATCTACATAGTCTTTCTGTTCTGTTCTTTCAGTCGAACGCGTACTGTGACATTCAGGAGAAACCCTGGTCCCACTTGGCCAAGATCCTCAACAATCTGAGCTTCATTGGCGTCTGCATTGCGTTCGCAGTGATGAATGTGACAAGCGGCGTTTGAAAAATCGAATGAATTTCCTTTATTTGCAGTGAGAGAGATATGTTATTAATGGGTTCTTAATAAATACGAAATATTCAGAGACAGATCCGGTTCGGTTCGTTTCAGATAGAAAGAAGGATTTCGACTACTTTTGGACTGTGGGAAATACTAAAGGAAGAACGTGCCTCGGCTGCTGCCGCTCCATGCCTCACAACTGGCTTCTCGACCTGATCCGCGTCCATCCCCATCCCCTGATGGAGCAGCGTCCGCTTAGTGATAACCATAGTGGTCATCGTACGGTGCAGCGTAGCTAATGGCTGGGGCGGCGTATGACTTCACTACGGTAGGCGCTGCGTAGCTAATGGCTGGGGCGGCGTATGACTTCACTACGGCAGGCGCTGCGTAGCTAATGGCTGGGGCGGCGTATGACTTCACTACGGCAGGCGCTGCGTAGCTAATGGCTGGGGCGGCGTATGACTTCACTACGGCAGGCGCTGCGTAGCTAATGGCTGGGGCGGCGTATGACTTCACTACGGCAGGTGCAGCGTAGCTAATGGCCGGAGCAGCATATGATTTAACAATGGGCGTGGCATGGGAAACAACCTGTGGATCAACAAGGAGATTAGTTTAAATTAGTTTTAACAGGCTCCGGACATAAGAGCTTCTCCGTACCGAACTGAAATGAGAGTAGCTGGTGGCCGGAGCATACGACTTAACAGCCACTGGAGCAGCCACTGCCACAGGCGCCGTATACGACTTGACCACCGCGGGAGCAGCATAGCTGTAGGACGGAGCATGTGCCGCATAGCTGTAGGACGGAGCATGTGCCGCATAGCTGTAGGACGGAGCTGGGGCATAGCTGATCGCTGGGGCAGCATGTCCGTAGCTGATGGCAGGTGCCGTGTGTCCCAGTCCATAGTCGAGTAGTCCGGGGGCGGCACTGGCCACAGCCAGCAGCGTGGTGGTAAGAATCTGGCAGAGCAACAAAGAGAGATCTATAAGCATCCCGCTGATCCGATCCTGTCGATCGTGCTGCTCGACTCACCAGAAGTTTCATGTCTGCTTGGCTTTGATTCGCTTGGCTTCGAGGGAGAACTGCAACTGTAAATGGATTGCGTGCATTGCGTTACTTTTATAGTGCACACCGATCCGATCCGATGCGATCCGATCCACGCACTCTTAACGGACAGAGCTACGATCGGACAGAGCGGCAGTGCGGACACTGCGGACAGATGGCTCGAGTAGATAGCCAAACGATTTCGATCTGAGCTGAGCGTCAGACAAAACAGTCAACAAAGCGGGCCAACAGCACCAATTTGTGAAGTATCTGGCTGAAGTGGACGATGCATGAATGCAATTCTCGTGGATGCTGTTGTTGCTGGCGGTTGGGGCAAGAAGCTGCGGCTGCGGCTGGGACTGTGCCTCGATGGAGCTCCGATCTGATGACGCAACGATCTGGCAAGGCAGACCACTTGCCGGCAAAGGCTTCGCTGCGGCAGGCTGTGTGGCAGGAAAGGCAGACCTGTGTCTGGAGATGTATTTCCACTGGGGAGTTTCGAATTAGAAAGCCTCCGCTAATTGAATTCGTTGATTAACTCCCCAATTTGGACAGCCGGCCAGCCCCGCGGCACCACCCCATCTAATCAGTCCGAAGCCTAAATCAGAATGCTTTGGCCCGCACCCCACCCAACCTTGCCACTAACAACTTAATTAGCCTTTGGAGAATGTCGTCTAATTGTTCTCGCAACAATTCTCGACCCGCCTACTGGGGCTGGGGCTGTCGTCTGGTGTGGCTCGAAAATTCTCCCCAAATTGCATAATGGCCGCGCTTGCCAAATCGAACATTCAACAATCCCAGGCTTCATATTTATCTTTATCGTGCCTCGAATGCCGCAGCGTGCCACATTTGACCATATTTGATGGCCATAACAGTTGTCTGCGGCCACGCCACCTCACAGACGCAGTCGCAGTCGAAGTCTGAGTCGAGGACACTTATGGTTAGGAATCATTGCACTTGCCCCTTCTCCCGCTGCAATCTATGCGGCAGCATCTGACGGTTCGTGGGACTTTTTATTGCATTTGGGGTGGGCGAGGGTATAAATCGATGACATGCTGCGATTACTTCATAAAATATTAATGTATTCTTCTAAAAAGATCATTCATGAGAGCCTAACAAATTGTTGCGAGTAGATTATCGGCGAAAAACGAATGATGGCAACAAAACTCCTGTATGTATATATATTATTTTTCAAGAATTGAAAGACATATTCGAGCTTTTGGGATTACAGAAGTGCGAATGGTAGTAAAATGATGTTAAATGATTTCCCAGTATGAGAGAAGGATTTGTAGGCTTGGTAGAATCGATGAAAAAAGGAAGTTTCACCTGGAATCGCTCTCTCCAACCAGGAAAAGCTTTCGGTGAGTCTACGAAAAGGCTAAAAGCCCCCGAAATTTGCAAAAATTCCGAGACTTCCAGCAATGTTACCCGTCTCAGAAAGCAGCTTGCAACAGCTTTGGCTGAGGCCTCCTCTCAAGAGGCCACGTCATCATCAACAGCCACTAAAAAAGCATATTACTCTTAGGTTGAGATACATACTTAACTCACAAGGAAAGAGAGAGACAGAGATAGAGACACCAAAAGAGAACTAGAATGAGCGAGAGAGAGAGAGTGATAGACACCTGTGAGTGGGGTTCATGCATAAATCATGCCAATGGAATGTGATTTATGTGAAATCTATTAGCAAATATTAAGTCAATAGCAACAATTGCTGCTGCTAACATCGGCAACTGCCAAACCAAACAAGTGTTCCATGTCCACTCCGAAACTCCGGTTTCGTTTTGGCCACGGTTTATAAATAAAAGATTTCCACTGAAGCCACACTGCATGCCCCACATTTGGCCGACGTGGAAAGCAATTTTCCACCAATCGCTTTACGAGTTTGTTCAGTTCGGGATCCATTCTGCTCCGTTCCAATCCATTCGAGCTTGCGCATAGAAGGCTTGCCGCCCTTCCTAATGCCAAATTACCACACAAAATGCCGCTTTAAGGAGAGCGCACAGCACAACCCCCCCCGCCACCATCCGACCCCGCTCTGATCGGGCCAAGACAAGTCCGATGGCTCGATTTGGTGATCGGGCGGCGTGCGCTCCAAATGAGTGCAAAATTTTTAGGATTTTGGATTTTGGATGACGGGCCTAATTAACCAGTGGACAAGTCTGAGTCGGGGCAGCGTTCAGCGTTCGTTTCAGCTTGCTTTCCCAATGCCTCTCGCATTCGACAAATTCCTCTCTCGCATTGTGCGCGTGTTCCACGCGGCGTATGCTTTATTTTTCATCAATTCAATTAATTAACACCACGATCGCTTCTAGTGCCTGGCTCCGGCTCCTGTCGCATTTTACTTGCAAATGTTACATGTAATGCAACAACCAACAACATCTTGACTCGGACTCCGAAGGATCGAATACCCTAGCAGATGGCAGATGCAGCCAAACGATTCCATTACATTCAATAGAATTCCATCTTCCCACAACAACCTATCCAAAAATATACCCTTCTTCTGTATGTTTGGCACACCTCAAGTAAAAACTATGGTACTCCCCGTAAGGGTATCCCGAATACAAAAAACAGAAACATTGCAAAATGGACAAACGCTGCTTAATTAAATCAGAAACAAATGGCAAAATCAACGACGCGAAGGAGCAGAACAGCTAAAAAATGCGTGGCATTTATGACGCTTTGCCTGAATTTAATGAATGAATCAGCGTGTACATGGATATGGAAATGAAAATGGATATGGATGTGGAGCTGACAAAGTTAGAGCCCCCGAGCTGGCTCTGGTGTTGCTACAGAGCCGGGGGTATTTTGGTGCTGCCCGGCGTTTTGCATTTGGCAATCTCAGATGGAAGGCGAACCAATGACAGTTTCCAATCATGAATTGGTCTGGTCTGGGCTTTTGGTGTCGTTTCTCGCGCCACTGTCGTTGACCGACAGACCAGGAGTCGTGCTCGTGGCTTGTTTATGGGATGACTGCATTCAGACTGTCGGGTCGGTTGGGAAACGATTATTGCCTTGATAATGGGAGAACTGAATGCGATGCTGCTGTGGATGTGGAATTGGACGGGATTGGACGTGTGCAGGAGGACCTGAAAAGTTTCCAACTCTGGGTATGTGGGTGCTGTGCTGCATGTTCTGTGATGGGACCCGACCCTCTTGGTTATCGCTGTACAAACACTGATGCACATTGGATTGACTGCCAGCCGGCGATCGCTGATCAAATGCGGATACTTGAGCAGGCGGAACTGCAGGCTCTGCTTAAGATTTTGATTTGCGACCTCAGCACAGGCCATGAGGATAACAAGGGCATTGTCGCTCTAATCAGCGACCTGTGGTTTGCAAAATGCAGGTTAGGGTCAGCGGTTCCACATCCACAGCGATTCCTCAACAGGAGAACAGGAAGTCCACAAAAGGCAAACAAAAGCGTGCGGGAACGTTGAGAGTCGCAGCAAGGGTGCCTCTATCGGCACTATTTGCGCGCAAGTTTTTAAATTTTCTTGATATCCAGTAAATGTTTAGAGCTTCGCTTTAAAGTGGCTAGATGTCGCGCGTTTCGAAACGACTCTTCTTCTTCCATTTGATGATGCCCTTCTTTTGCGACCTACACATGTCTCTTGCATATATGTAATGTAAGATGAGAATGTAAAATATATGCATTTTGACGTAATATTGTAAAGCATTGCATACTTTTGTATGCTTCGGGCCATGTCAAAATCGCGTAGAAATGCCATTTTGCGGCCCCGGTCCAGCCCCGATTCCTAATCTCAATCCTGATCAATATCGAATTTCCGATCGATTGGCATCACAATCTAAATTTTTTCAAAAATGGAAAAAAGGCGTTTATATATGGATAACGGGGGTTTTTCACTCTGGCGCTTCCATGGGGCTTATATGAAAAAAAAGCGGCCAAGCTTGTCAACAGACGTACACATTTCCCCTTCGGATGTCACCTTAGATAATTACATAAATATGTAGTCCAAATGTAGCAAATGTGTAACCATCGCGTAATTAACATGTAGACAAATTAATTAATTTTATTTAATTTAATTTTTTTTTTTTAATATTTAAATATTTTTTTAACAATAATGCCATCTATCTGCTCCCTTTAAAATTGCCCATCCTATAGAAAATTTATTCAGCACCAATTATTTGTCTATTACAAAAGTAAACTACAATCTTGCTATAATGCTCAGCTCCCTCCTTTCATTGTGGCTGCTTACTTGGAAAACTAGTTTTAGCTATTATTATTAGTTATTATTAGTTATCTAGAGGCCACTCGTTTTGGCAATGACTAGTTAGTAGATCGGTGAAACCTTATGGGAAAAGAAGGCAGAGTGTGTGAGAGAAATGAATGAACATTAAATTACAAAAAAAAATAGTTTTGGGATTTTTGAATGAATTTGGCATCTGTGCTTTTACTGCTTTACTTTAAATAAAACAAAAAATTATATAAAAAATGCATTTTGGAAAAATTCCAGTAACATTTCATGTCCTTGTGGGAGAAATGGGTGCACCAGCCCCGTGATGCGAGTGAGGCTCTCACCTCTGGATTAATTAAATTAATTCTTATATGAGCAGACTAATTTTCTAAACTCCTATTCAAAAATTTTAGCATCGAAAGTTGGAGTTTGAGATTCATTTATCGATTCCCCTTCATAGCATATCCACAAAAGTCACCCTATAATCAATATTGCGAACCGAACTTAAATATAGATCAAAGTCACTGAAGCTAACGGTGTATAAGCAATGCACACGGACACGGAGTCGGAGGCAGAGACGGGAGTCCCATGAGCCATCTGTTTGGGCGATGTCAACGATTTAAAGGGTGCCTAAAGGGGTCCCCTCCAACCACAAGCAGTCAACAGGTGACGGATGACTGAGTGAATGGTTTCATAGGTGGGTGGGTTTTTGGGTGGTTGGCTTCGGTTATCCGCCCACTGACCTTAAAATATAATATTAAACACAAGGTTTGCCTCGCCCCCTCTCTGGAAAATCATTGATTGAGGGATTAATTGGTTTTAAGGCCTTTCCGTTAAGTGAAATTCAACCAAATCTTGGTGCACAACAAAAGAAGACTTCTTGCATAAAGTGCCTCTGTATGGGTGGGGTGTGTATCTGGTGCTGGTGTTGGTGCTGCTGCTGCTGTTGTGTGACAAGCGTCAAGTGCAGTTTGAAATTCAAGTTGCCTAATAACTTAAAACCCCAAGCAGCTTTAATGGCCATAATTCGTCTCCAATGCTGTACGGCACGGACGGAGGCGTAGACGGAGACAGAGACGCCGACGACGGCAGAACGAAAACAGAAGAAGAACCCGAGGCGGGACCCAAAGCCACAGCCCAAAGCCAGAAGGAGTGTCCCGATCTCATTGTTGTTGTTGTTGTTGTGGCAGTACTATTGACATTATTGATGGAAATTCTTTTGTGTTTTACGAAAATAGAATGAAGACAGTGTGGTTGGTCGAAAAGTAAATACCCTGTAATACTTAAATATGCTGGAAAGCGAGGAATAAATATTTAAAGTATTTTCATGTAGATGCCAATCATCAAAGAATCATTTTCCATTTATTTTCAAGAGTTTCATCATTGGGCGACACTCTACTCCATTTCCGCTTATTTTTTGATGCTTAAGCGGTGATAGAACCTCCTTTGGAAAGCGCATCCGTGTAAGAAGAAGCGACTAGCGCTGTTTACTCTTTCTTAGCAGCAAATGAAAGCCCAACGGCGGTGGCTCACGATGGCCGCTTATGTGGACAGGTGCATGTGCATGTGCATGCCATGCCCCAAAACTGTACTTGTGTGTGCGACTGTGTGTGTTTGCCTCCGTTTTCAGTTGCCGTCCGTCTGGTTCTGAATGCAGCCCAAGACCCACAGCCACAGACCCCAGACCCCAGAAACATAGTTAGACCCACAGACGGACAAAACAGCCAAACAACCAGACCTAGACCCATACCCAGACCCATGACCAAGTCCCAAGTGCGTGGCCCAGCCAAACAGTTATGCAAATCGCGGAGTGGAGAGACAGGCGCACTGTCTCTGATGCAGAGCTTTATTTTTGTATATTTAGCGCCTAATACCCAAGTTTATGTCGCTTAATTATAGACCTTAGGCAGCCGACTGCCTTAAGCAAACCGACAGAACCGAACCTTTTGTTTAACATGCTAATCGCTCCTCCTACAGCTACAGCCTAGCCAGCCATCCTTTCTTTTCTGTATCAAATGACCCGCTCTAAGACGCCACTCGAGGCCCTAATCAGGCAGGCAGGCCTGGAAATTCTAGTAGCTTGGGAGCGGAAATCCGTGCACAGCGATGTGAAATCGATCGATCGATGGATCGATGGCCATATATAGTATGTATATAACAGCTGCTAAGCTGATTTGACCAATTCCGAATAGAACAGTGATCGAAGAGCGATCGAACAGCGATCTGCTTTTAATAATGTTTAAATAGCGTTTGAGCAGCGGCTCGGCGATTAATTTGCCATAAAAGCTGGGGCTTTGATTATTTGTCCAATTTGGTGTGCGGGAGGTTTGCGTAGCGCAAAAGAATGGCCTAGTAAATTGAATACATTACGAAGAAACTAGCTTATAAGATATATTGGGAATGAAGATTAATAGAAAATAAAAAGAACGAAAATACTGTGTCTGTAAGGGATGTTTGATTGAGAGGATGTTTGGAGTATCCATATCCATTCTCTATAGATCTTATAGGTTAAGGTAGAACATCCCTTCTTCCAGTTTGATGAGGTTGTCCTATATGATCTATTATTATACAATGAGATTCTCTATATGAATGAATCTCTCTAAAGGAATGACTTCCTTTTTGCCAGCCAAGGACGTCTGCGTTCTTGAACAACAGAAAACTAGCACAGCTGCCGGCGATAGATAACATTTAAAACATTTCAACGTGAACTTTGGCCTTTCCACGAAATTGAAATGACACAAATTCTGCATAAATTTCCATTCGAAGGACAATGCTTTCCACCTGCATTCGGAGGCGTGGGTGGGTCTGTAGCGGGTGGCTGTGGGCAGCCTTTCAACTGTGACCTTTTCGCATGCAAAATGAATGGCAAGCTCCGCTAACAGGGTTAATCAGACCACTCTGCTCCCACAGCGAGAGAGATTATTAAGTGCACTTATAATTTATGAAATTTCCAGCGTTCATATTACATTATGTTCTTATTCCCTACAAGGGTCGTTGAGGATAGTACCCTATACTTCGGTTTTCGCAAGTACTTTTTACTGCCGTTGTTGCGTAGTTCGTTTCTTAGTTCCGTATATTTGGGTACATTTTTATATATATCGAATTTATTTGTGGAATTTTTTGAATTTCTAAATAAAATTCCGCAAATAAAGGTATAGGGTATTCATTTAGCTACGCTAAACTCCCCTTTTCTCTCCTCTAACTCCACGTCAAACCAACTGGTTCGCCTCAAACATGATCGAAGCGGGCTTCACTTGGTGACTTCGGTTTTATTTGTTTCACCTTTTTCGATAAAACCAGTTTTTAGATAAGATCCAATAAGAACAAGTATTTACAATAAGCCAGTCAAGTAGAAAATTGATTCATTAGTCGGATAAAATTATGTGGGCAGGACTGAGTGTTCTATCTAGCTAGTAATATTGGACGGAATATCAAAAACGAAGAATTTGAATAAGTCATCGGTATATTTTTAAATGAGACCGTATATTTCGGCACCTATTTTGCTCTGTTATAATATAACTTGAATTCGTCAGTATATTTACGGTATGTTTCGGTATATTTCTGAGGGTCTGCCAGCTGCCAGGTCCAACGGCCAGCTGATTTAAAATTGGATCTCTGAGCCCCACAGTCGTGTCACATTCAAACAAAATAGTTGAGCGAGTCGGTTGTGTTGGAGCCCGTGCTCCCCATTTTAACGTATTAGCTGTTTGTGTTCCCGTGCTTCCCACTCGCGTCATTTGTGTGTGGAGTCGGTCCATAGGCGCAGCTCCACCTCGTGTAAGTCGGTGTTTGTGTATTTGTGTGTGCCTATTTGTTTGTTCCCTGCGTTTCAACAAGTGTTTCAACGTGCGAAACGAAAGAAAAAGTCAGCCGCAAGGCCTTATCAGCATTTATAAATTTATTATAACGAATGATGAATACGAGCATAAACAAATTCCAGTGAATAGTGCAATATTTCTGCTACGTATGCGGTAAAATATTTCCACTGGATTAAATTGATAGCTCGGTTGCAGACAATACATATGCATAATCGATGTATAAATTAACAGCGTGTGTGCGTGTGGAAATGCAGGGACGAAAATGATCGAAGCCAAGCTTTAGATTTAGCTGTGAATGCAATTCGATTGAATGCAGCGGAGTGGAGTGGAATGGAGCGGAGCTTTGATTGATTTGAGCAGGAAATTCGAAACGAAACAAAACGGTTAACCAAGTTGCCCGAGAAACGAAATTCAAAACGCCCTAATGTCAAGGTCTGCTTTGCTCTGCCATAGGCTCTGCTCTGTGCATGTTGTGTCTGGCTTAATGGACTTGACCCCCCTGTCTGTTGGGGGCTGGGGCTGAAGCTAAGACTTACTAACCGAGATCCGACTTTGATTGCGTAAACTTATTTGCTCGGCTCAATTTGGAGTTGCAGCATTTGCCTGAAGGGACCCATTTAGGGGTAATTTAAGAGTCAAAGTTCTGTCTCCTCTCAAAAAAGATTTTCACAGCGAAAGATTTGCCTTTATCTTTTCAATCAGTTCTTGTCCGTAATCAATCCGCAAGTTTCATCCGAAATCTTTCATTCATTTCTAGCACAAACCAGAAAATCAAACAAACGAAAACAAACAAAAATGTTAGAAAAATTAACGAAAATGCAAAAAAGTATAAAACAAAGTGTTGAAAAGGTTTAGCAACTGCGAAAACGACTTACGAATTTTCACAACAACTTGATGTTTGTAACGGATTTTCCACCAGCTTGTAAAAACTGAATAGTGGATTCTTTAGCCTCTGCTTTTGCTTCTGCGGATTCACCGAACCGCAAGTTATTATTTTGCGAGTTTCTTTTGTGGATTGGATTCGTGCCACTTGAGGTGAGTCGTGTTAATTATTGCTAAATTATCTACTAAAATTAGCTAATCCCAGCCTTTAGATATGACTAAATTACGCAGGAAATCCTATTCTCTAGAGCATGAATCATAAGCTATTTGCAGAGGAGATCAGAGCAGAGCACTTAAGTGAATTACAGCCTCGGATGTCCCACATTTCAGAGGGATGGATATATATAGAAAGAGCTCCGTTCCTCCTCTAGTGGGCATTGCATCTGTCAGCTGTCTGTCCATCCAATGCTACAAATCGAAGCCAAAAGCCGTCAACCCATTCGGGTTGAACAAACTCAAATCGAAAGCGAGAGGCACATGAACTTCCACAATCCGTCCGCACAGATCTCGAATGTCGTTAAAATCGCACAAGGTTAGAGCCACAGTCCACGGAGACCTAGACGCAGGGGCCGAAACATTTCATTTTCATTACGGTCCACAGTCTAGACTCTAGAAGTGTATTGTGTGCACCTGTTGCGGTCAGCAGTACTAGATTTCACTGTCGAAACTGGATCTGAATTTCGTAAATTCGTAAATTTGTCACTTCGTATTTCGATTCAGGAAAATGGTTTGTGGTCCAAAGTGTTCTTTTTTCTGCCTGTTCATCAGTGCGTGGGCAGTGATTCAGCTGACCCTCATGGGGATATTCTTTCTCCTGAATTCGATGGCGCTGATCGATGATCTGCCCCTGACGCCGATTTTCCATAGTCTGGAGGATTTCAGAACCCATGCCGATGTAACCTATCAGGTGGTGGCCATCCGCTGTTTTGTCACCGCCTTGCTCTACCTCTGCTTTGGGATCCTCTCGATCTGCTGCATTAAACGGAACAGAGCCAAGGAGCGGCGTGCCTTGGAGTCCTCGCTGCAGCGTTGAATAAATTATTTTGTATATTGTTTTCTTTATAATTGGCCATCTGGCAGTGCCACCCATTCACCCACACCAACACCCTCGCACTCACCCACTGAGTGGGAGTCCAGCTACAGCCACTGGCACTGCCACCCACTTGTTAAACCAGAACCAAAACAAGTTTGTTGACCGCATTCTCTCTCTGTGTTTATTTGTTTGTGTGTGTGTTTTTCTTGTGATTAGCTCTGACTTCTTTATCCACGAACTACTTTTTCTTTACGAGCCTAGCGTATTGTGCATTCGATTCGTCTCGACTAACCGATTTTTAACAAGTGTTCGTTGTTGCTGGCACCGCACGTGACACCTTTTTCGTTCTCTTTGGGGCATCATAAATTTCCATGAAATGCTCTCCCTGCCTGCCACATGCTAATGCGGTGTGGGTTCAGTTCTGATGCTCTGATGTTCTGCTCTTCCATCATGGCTCCACTTTTCTGTTTTTTGTGCTTATCTTTTGGAGCTTTTGTGTACCGTTGTGTAAACTATTGTACACGATTTTCTAGTTGTTGCTCAGACCTGCATCTATTTATCTAACGTGTTATCACTCACCCAACCACCGAATGCACTCTGCCCGACTGACTCAGAGATCGTTTTTAGGTTGAATTTGGAAGCTACCTTTACCTAGAAGTTGTCTTTGCTTTAGTTTTCGCATTACTTCCATGAAATATATACGATTTACAGATTTACTACACAAGTAGTCTTTCATCTACCCCTCTGATCGTACGTCGTATTCAACTTATCATTCCAGCAGCAACCGAACAATAATACATTTCGTTCGTGAAAAATCATCGTTGCTCTCAGACTAAAGTTTAACTTTATTTTTCGATTTTTCAATTTTTCAATTTTTTTCAAAAGTTTTCCACTCGTTTTGTTTTGTCAATTGGCGGAAGTTCAACACTATATACATTTCGGGTTGTGCAGCAGAACAGTGTTGGGCAACCCTTGCCCTTGCGCTTGCTCTGGTTCTGGTTCAGTGTATTTCAACCGTTGCAAGGATGACAGCGAGAAAGTAGTAGTCCGTGAGTTAGACTTCGATTTGGTTTCGCTTGGTGCCTTTTCGTTCGATTCATTCGATTCATTATATACTTTTGGCAGTCACACATTTTCCTGAAAACCAAAAAGCAAGCAAGCAAGCAAGCGTGAGAAAAGGAAGAGAGATGTCGCGACTTTTGATGGCCGCCACGGCCGCCCGACTCCAAAGCGGAAGTAAGTGAATCCCGCACACCGTTTGAATCTATCGCCCAATCCATCCCCAATCCCATAACCCCCAACCCTATCCAGTGTCCGGCAGCGGAAAACTGTTGTTCAACGCAACCCGTTATCTGTCCGCTGGTAAGAAGGCGCCACCCCCGCCGCCGAAGGCCCCCCCACCAAAGGCAAGCAAGCCGAGCACGGCCCCCAAGTGTAAGCCGGTGCCTCCCCCGAAGCCGAAGCCGGGCTTCTTCCCCAGCGGCGGGATGCACGCCGTCTTCAGCGATCTACCGAAGCCCGAGGGCGACTTTATGAAGGAATGGTCGGCGAAGAACTCCAAGTACTCCATGTTCATGCTCAGCGGACTGTTGGCATTGATCGGCTCTATATACCTGTCGTATATGACGCTGGAATTGTACGCCGGCGTGCCCGAATATCCCTACACCGAGGAGGAGAAGGAGGAGTTTGAAATCGAGGAGGAGCGCCTCCAGGAGGAGAAGGAGGCCCGCGAGCAGCGGCACCAGGATGCAGTAGAGGCCAGGGAGGTCGCCATGCGCGCTCGCTTGGCCAAAGAGGCCATGGTCCGCGAGTCGGAGCTGATGAACAAGGACATGGAAGGGGGCCTCGACGACAAGGAGGCGGCGGAGCTGCAGAAGCTGGCCGTCGAACGCGAAGCCTATGCCGAGTGGGAGAAGGAGGAGGCAAAACGTCGCGAGGAGAAGTTGAAGGAGCGCGAACAGATCGCGAAGGAAAAGGCCAAGGTCAAGGCCGAGCGCGACAAGGAGCGCGACAAGAAGCGCAAGGAGCGGGAGAAGCTGCTTGAAAAGGAGGAGGCGGAGCGTGAGAAGGCGCGCGAAAAGGCCCGCAAGGAGCGCGAGAAGTCGCGCAAGGAGGAGGAGAAAGTGAAGGCGCAGGAAAAGGCCGAAAAAGAGAAGGCCAAGAAGGCCCTAACGGCATAATCTGTCTGTCACATCCACCTAAGATCCACACACACACTTGCCACAAACCGCACTTATATTTTGTTAGTTTTTCCCCGAACCACAGGAAAATCAGCTGTGAAAATGTCTTTGGCATCCACAAAACCCCACATACACTGAAATACACTTGCTGTTGTTGTTGGAACTGCAAACACACCCCACACCCAGGTATTCGATATGCGATACAAGAACTACCAATATTACACACACTTTTCAAATGAATTTGAGCAAATGTTTAATAAAAACCAACAGATTGCTGTGGCTGTTGGTCAAATATTAACCTGAATGAAGAATGCGTTAAAGAGCCAGCCAAATAATAAGATCTACATATACCATCTTCTAGCAAACATCGCGGTGCATGTCTTTCGTTTCTCTCTGCTGTCGGGAAAATCTAATTATGAGTACCACGCGGATACAGATATCTGCCACATTATAAATGAATCATCTAGTCACAACAAATGTGTGTGCTCTTATATTTTCTGACCCAAATGAGGTGCAACAGCAGCCGGTGCACCAATGCACCACCACAGTAGTGGTGCTCCATTCTGGGGCTCTGTTCGAGCGGGCATGCATTAGAGCGGGCCATAGAGGAAATGGCTCATTGCATATAATCAAATCAAAAGCAGCACACAGTGCGAACCGAATTGTATATCATAGATAACGAGCCGTGCCAACAGAAGAGAACCTGCCACCGCTCTCCCCCTCCCCCGGCTCCCCAATCACAGTACGAATTCAATTGAAGCCTCAATTACGCATCAATCAGCCCCTCAATCCACTGTCCCCACAAACAATCCTCGACCACTGTCCGCGAAGGAGTAGCATGGACAAGGGGCACTTGTTGTCTATTTTGCAATAAAGTAATGTTCTTTCTTTGCCTCGATTTGGGGGGAGATTTCTATTTAATGAAAACTAGCTACAGCTACTGCACTGCCACTTGGCGATGGATAGTTTTTCCAGATTGCAGATTGGCCCAGCCCTAGCCCCAGTATCTGTATCTGTCTATGTATCTGTATCTGTGTATCTGTTTCTGTTTCTGTTACTGTTGCGCTAAGTGTGCTTGGCTTGTGCGCACATAATGAATCACAATCGTCGTCAGTTAAGCTCGGCTTATCATTAATCAAATTAGCTGCAGCCAAAGAGCTGAACTGCAAGAAAGCAACAAAACACTTGCCTGGCTGCCACTGCCACTGCCACCGGCTGCCGTCTGTCGGCTGACTGCAGCAAAGCGGCACAGTGGGTCGAATCAGATCAGATCGGATCGGATGGGGCTAGGATGTTGCGGATAATTAACGATTCCATTCCATTGATGATGAGTGTTTGCCATAAATAAGCAATTTGTGGACAAATGGAGCAGAGCATTCAATTAGCGAATATTTGTTGGAAATAAATACTCTAAATGACGATGGGATCCCCATAAGTTCCTTTTGCATTCATAGTTTGCATGTTCTAATGATCGCTGGTATCCTTGCAGATTCTTTAGCTCTCCAATTGAATATTTCCCCCACTGTGCCATGCCCACACATACTTGCTCGTAGAAGAAGAAAGCCCGCTGAAGCTAGCTAATTTATCACTGGCATTCTTCATGCCACAGATACATACATATGTATATCCATTTCCCTATACACTCCCTGCCCCATGCTCCCCATTCCCGTGACAGTGCGAGTGACATTATTACTGTCACACTGTGTCGCCCGATATGTTGCTCCTCTGCCTTTTATAATGCATTTATGCTGCAATTTGTTTGAATTAGCGGCTCGTGGAGGCTCTCCGGCCATAGATCGTGGAACGGAGTGGGGCATGGTGCATGGTGCATGGAGCATGCTGCGATAGAGATGGAGGTGCAGCGAATGAGGTGGAGTGTCACCGGTTTAGTGGCTTATTTGGGGCGTGTATCTATGCATCTGTATGCCTGCTGCTGCTGCAGTCCAAGCACCGTGCCATGTTTTGTGTCTTATGCAAGCAGCAGCAGCAGCAGCAGCAGCCGGAGCCGCAGAGAGTAGGAGAAAGAGATCGCTCTAAAGTAAAAGTACCTGTATTCACCCCGGAGTTGCACACCGCCAACAACATGAATGCTTCCGGGCGTGGTGGGGCGTGTACGCACTTGAATGGGAATGGGGAAATCTTAAGATTAAAGATTGAAAAACCCTATAAAATAGAAAGATCCTCAGCTGTATCTACCGCCCGCACCCTGCCGTACATTCGTTTCTCTGTGTTTTAGCTAAGCAAATATGATATTGTTACAACGATTTACAATGATGCTTTACAACGTGGCTTGATCTCGCGTCTTATCTGCCGCTACATGTAAATATTTGCATCGGTGGCGGGCACAGTCATAGCCACAGCAACAACTAGCGTTTGCTTCTGATAAGATTCGCTGGGGGTCGAGTAGAAGCAGCCACTACAATCGGCTGGGACTCCGTTCTAGATTCCACATTTAGTGAGAGAGAGAGAGAGAGAGAGAGAGAGAGAGAGAGATGGGAAATACACAGGGAAAATATAGCGAATTCTGCAATCTATGGATGCTCTCTGGAACTGTCATCATCCGCGTCGCTGGACCTTTGGAATGCACACGCCACACGCTTGTCATTGCATAGTGGATTCCCCGAATGGCAGTGGTGATTCTCCTACAAGTAATTCCTCGGTTCATTGACTCCGGGGTTTATAGAATATGAAACTTATGAAACTTTCCCTCTGCTGCGCGTTGTTTGATGAACTCTCACTTGGCAAGCGATTAAGGGAGCGCTCAGGGCTCATCCATGGCTGCTGTTTAATAGACCAACAAAAGAAATGTACGCTAATTAAACAAATTGGCCAGCAGACTATTTGGCCATTTACCTTTGGGGGTCCGGTCCGGTCCGTCGTTTGTCTTCTTCCTCTGTCTATCTCAGTCTCTGTCTCTGCCTTGTAAGCAAATCGAATGGAATCGAATGCAGACAGAGAAAGAGAGGCAAACCGTTGAGAGCGTGCCAAGCGGCGTTTTGTATCTGGATTGAGGTCTTGCCACAGTTAGCCAAGCAAAGAGCAGTTATAACCATTTCAGAATAACAGTGGGTCAATTCTCCACACTCCGCACTGCTTCGGCTCTGCGGCTCTGCGGCTCTACGGCTCTGCCCCAATCAATTTGCGAGACTAGTTCTAGGCCTTCCAGCTCCACCTATTCTTCGATTCGATTCGATTCGATTTTGTCTGTGCAACTCACGTACCCCACACCATCCTCTATGTACTGATGGATTCTCGTATATCGCACGTCTATGTACGTGTATGCGTAATCATTGTAATGAGCCATTTCTATAGTTTGGGATACTTTCTTTGGAGAAGCAGCACAGTTTTTAATTAATTTTCCCATTGACGAACTACGGGCCTTCCTCTGCCGTCAACAAAAGAGAGAGAGAGAAAGAGATATTAATTCTCATTTCGTTTGGGGATCAGTTTTGGGTCCGGACCCGGGGCACGCCTCTTGTTTGTGGCCCAATGGCCCGTTGGAGGTGGCCTCGGCTGCCTTTGGTTTCGGCTGCATTCTGCATTCCAGACTGTGTGGTCATCATCGAATTTCGTACTGAAACGCGACACAGTACAGTGTTGCCAGAGCTATGGGAATCTGCCTGGATATATCTGTGGGGGACAATCGGGGGGAATCTTTCGGGGTGGAAGTATTCCGATTCTTTTCCCTTTCTTGTCCACTCAATTCGTTTCCACTTTGTTCTACTGTGCGTGGCCTTAGCCATAGCCTTTGTTATAAGCTAAATTTATTTTCATGCATAGTAGGCAGTGTCCCACTGTATCGGTATCTGGCGTATGGGTGCCTCGAGTACCTCCCATACATTGTATCATACAGATATCGTTACACTAAATTGTTATGTCGGGCCTCTCCTCCCCTCCTTCGGCCCGTATTCGTGTCGGGAGCGGAGTGGAGAGGGTTTGCAGAGCAGGGCGTAAGCGATTTGTCTTTTGGTTAAACGTCAAAGTACCGCTAAGGCCACCGCCTTCGATCCTTCCTTTACGAGCATTTCTTCCTGGCTGCCAGAGCATCCGCTCTCTTGGCTCTTGGCTTTTGCGGAATCTCGTAACGTAATAAAGTAATTAAAGCCACGACACTGTCCAATATTTCATCTCTTTTCTTGTGGTCGGAGATTAATTGTTCCTGGAGCGGGGGCTTGCAGCGGCATGGGCATGGCATGCGGCGATCACTTACGATCACTTTCAGCCCTGATTTGCATTTAATTGGAGCTCTCTGTGGAGTGGCATGGAGTGCAAAAGCAAAAGCCTTCCCAAGTATATAATCAGAATTGCATTCATATCAATTTTCACTCAATTTTGTTTCGTTTGCTGCAGATAAATGCAGCAAAGAGAAAGAGAGAGAAGAGACGAGACGAGACAGCGAAAGCTTTTAAATGTGCACTTTTGTTACTGTTTCTCATTTGTCCGATTGTGCTTCTTCATCTCTTTATCTCTCTCGCTTTTGATACCCTCTCTTTCGATGGGGCTTTAAAGTTTGCAGGCAAGTTGGCAAAGCTTCAAATAAAAAGCTTTTCCAGAGAGTCCCTTAATCCAGTCAACCCTCTTGTAGCTTAATCTACAGCTATCCGAAGGCGGCTGGGCTGCCTATACGCTCGCGTCCTCTTGCCCAAAAACGAGGGACCGATAGAGCGGTAGTCAGGGAGAGCCAGCCGCATTATTCCAAATCAACCGAGAATTATTGTAAGCCTTCGTTATACCCAATACCAATGAACATTCCACATGTATTTCCCATAGGATTCATGAATCTTCAAGGGTATTTCATAGTCGTTCTGCTTCTTTCAAACTCTCTTGCTGTTTTATTTGGTTTTTGTTTGTTAACTGTAAAACTTTTTACTTTCGCACGTGTTTTAATTGCCGCCTGCTGCTTCTGCCGCCACTCATGCTCATGCGATGATTATGATCATCGTCCGCTGGCGCTCCCGCTCCCCCTTCCCCTCCCCCTCCAACTGCAATCTCCAGCTTCAGCTGATCGTTTGGCAATAGAAAGAGAGAGAGAGAGATGATGGAAGCATTTGCCGGCAACCACGTTAATGTGTTGGCCATAAAAAGCGTGTGAACCGCCGACCGAACAGAGCAATTGCAAACGTGTCGAACGAGACAATGAGCAACTACAACGGGCGACACTTTTCCTTGCGCTTCGCTTTTCCTCAGTGCTGTGCGACGGGACAGGGCGTTTTACTGGCGTTTGCTTACCGTTTCATTAGCGCTGGGCCCCGCCGGACAGAGGTGAAGGCGTTTTTCGTCTGCTCTTTCCAAGCGTTTCCGTTGAAAGTACTCCACTGTATTGGGTGTTGGGTGTTGGATGGGGAGTGCACCAAATGAGGCGGCGACACCTTTCTTTGGCCTTCAGTTCAGGTTCAGGTCTGTGTCCACAGTGCAGGCTGTGGGCGGGGCGGTTGGAAATCATTTGGATTGTAGATTTAACGAACCTTAACTAGAAGCCTGTTCTTAAAAAGTTCCAAGTTCTATTCAGCTTTTTCGCAGCTTTTCGGGCCCAATGTCTTTTCTTTTGCATATTCTTTTGCATCGGCGACCAATTTAGAGCCAACAAATATTTGATATATATTTTCCGACCGAACCAACCCACTATACACCCATTAACCGCTCTCCAATGCCCTGACACACGACTGAGACACAAGCCCCAATCCGATTTTAATTTCTTGGTCCATTTATCGTCGCTCCCCTCCCCTCACTTTTTCTACATCTCCATCTCCCCCTCCTCTAGACACACTCTCCCACTTGCATTTTCCGTTCGGCATTTCTGGGCATGACATCCATTCCATCCACCACAAGCGGCTGCTGATCCGCTGATCCGCAAATTAATCTCACATTTAATTGCAGTGCTCTACCGCGCCGCCTCTCCGCAATGCTCCCCTGCTTCTTCCCCGGCAGGCAATTGCAGCTGTCAGCGGTTTTGTTGTTGTAGTTTTTTCTGTATTTTCTGCACAAAAAAATAAGAAGAAATCGTTCAAAAAATGTTAATTTCAATGCGCGCGTAAAAGTCTTGTCGTTTCGCCTGAGTTTCGTTTCGTTGGAGTGTACGGTGAGTGGTGCGGGAGGATGGCGGGGTTTCGGGATAGTGGACAGTGGAACAGTGGACAGCTACTGTTATTTTATTCGTCATGAAAATTGGCTCAATTCTCTGGCAAAGAGAGAGAGACAGAGGATAGAGTTCAGAGGGGAAGAGAGGAGAGGAGACAACATGGCCAAGAATGATGACTAAGAAATGTGTTAATGATTCCCGTAGCGAGTGGCGTAATTAGCCACAAGTCCAAGTATTTTGTCGTTAAAACGTTCGCTGCCTGGCATGCCACACAAAACGTTGCAAATGGGGACAGGAAATTGCGTGAATTCTTTGGCTGCAATGGCTCTGAAATGCGTAACTTAGTTAATTCCTTGCATAATTTTCGATGGCATTGAGGAGAGGCAATTATTCCAGTCCTATCTCCACCATTGGGGCACAGAATTTCCAGTTTCTCCCATAGACTATGCAAAGCCCAAAGCCAAAAGCAGAATCAGCAGAAAGTCATTCAGAAATCATCAAGAGATCCACAAATGAATGTCGAAATAGTAACAAATTGATGACTGCTGCTGCTGCCGCAAGAAATATGACAGTTTACAAACGGTAAAGGATATATGTATACATGTGCATGCCCCACAGCAACACAGCAACACAGCTACAGCTAAGGCCAGCCATCAGCATTAGCTTGGCTTAGATGACGTTGACAATTTCCCAAAGGCCTCAACCTGTCAAAGTCGGTAAGGTAAGGAAATTTGTCTGAATTTGTGACTGTTGCTGTTGCACTCGTACGAGTAATGTTAACGGTTAATTAGTTGAAGCCGCAAAGAGGTCAAAAAACTGCTCTTAAGACCCTTTGGGGGCTGCTTCGTCATGTGGATTCTGGAGAGTGTTTGTGTTCTATTTGCTCTTCGCTCTAATGTTTGCCCACGTGTCTCTCTCGGCCACATGATAAATGATTGAATCAACATTGGTTATGGTTATGGCCATAACCAAGGGCCCTATGCAGCGGGCCGTATGCAGGCCAGAACATCATTAAAGTTGGAGCCCCGGGCCCAGCCTGTCGTCTGAAATTTAATTGATATTTCCATGTGAAATTGAAAATGAGTTGCATTTTGAAGAGAGAGAGAGAGGGAGAGAGAGAAATGTGGAGAGAACAGCAGTAAATATCGGTAAGATTTATGATCTTACCGATCAATATATGAAGATACAATCATTTTGTACAAGTGGGAACTATTTTGATGGGCATTTACTTGAACACCTTAGCAGCTTCCGCTGCACTCAAGAGTCGTCGATTCAACCCCTCCATCCTCTCAGCCCCAAAGATTCAGTACCTCAAAAGTTCCTCAACGTCTCTTCTGTTCTTCTGTTTTTGTGTTCTTCTGTTGGATTTCCAAACGGAAATACACTCGCGTTGCTTCGCATAATCAAAGAGAAGACAAGACCTCTTCCGTGGAGACATCGTACCATCGCGAGCCCATTCCCATCCCCAAGACCCTTTAGAATTTAATGCTTGAGTCATCATCGAGACATCGACAGCATTTGCCACCGGCTCTGGCTTTGGCTCTGGCTCTGGCTTTGGCTTTGGCGGCTTTGGATTTGTGTGTGTTTCGTTGTGTTTGGTTTCGGTTTCCGTTCGAGAGGCAGAACCGAACGAACCACTCTGCACCAGCCACTAGTGCATGAAAAGTAGTTAAAACTATTTACAAATCCATCCCCGATCCCATCCCCTACCCGTACCCTTCGATGTGATGTGTCGCTATTTCTCTGTTGCAAGTGCAGAAGCAGCAACAACAAGCAACAGCAACATTTCCGCTGTCTTTTGGCCAAAAAAGGCATTGAACAATTATTATTTGTTTGCCTTTGAATGTATCCACGAGTGTGTGCACAAATGTGTATCTATGTGAGTGTATTTCTGTGTGTGGTTGTGAGTGAAAAGCAAAAGCGTGGACAGTACTCGTCGTAGGAGAGTCTAACGACACCAGCAGCATGGCCATAAACAACAAGAAAGTATGGCTATATGCGGAGTCCATACGAGACACATATGCTATAGCCTATAGCCTATAGCATGTAGGTAATCCGATCGAAGTGGTGTACACTCTAGAATCTAGATACGCTCTCTGAGAGGGGTATGCATCATAAGAACAGCAACAAGTGAAACACCAAATAAGGGGGGGAGGGGTGGTTAATGCTCCCTATTGTTGCTGTTTCGTTTCTTCTTCGTTTTATTTGCTCACGTGAAAGGCAAAGACCGGTCAACCTATAACCACAACAACAGCAAAAACCAGAAAGAGAAACAACAACAGCAACTGCTGAAAATTGTCAACACTTACCACTTGCCACACAACTCCGACTACAACTACAACTACAACTCGAAGAAGGGAGACGGGGGAGAGCCTGGTGATGGTGATGGTGTTGGGGTAGAGAGACGACATCCAGCTGCGTAGACAGAGCTCAGACATTGCCCAAGAGTCCAAGTCCAAGTCGAAGCCAGCCAGCCATCCAGCCAGCCAGCGTTTTCCACGTTTTCCAAAATCATCAATATCCAACGGATTCAGTCGAACTTTGAGTACGCTTTCTGCAGCATGGAAAACGATAAGAAAAACACCGCAATTTTCCACAAAGCACATTCGATAAAAGGATGAGCATGAATTTAATATCGTAGATTCCTATATTCATATGAAGAAATGAGTATTTTTCTATCTCTCTCTCTCTCTCTATCTTTCTATGGGGAAGCTCTCTATCTCTCTATCTTTCTATGGGAAAGCGTGTTACCAATTGCTTCTCATAGCTCTGGTACTCCATTTTCCCCGTACTTGATTATCTATCGAAATCTTTTCCGCTGGTTTGGCAGTTTGGCTGCTTCTTTCTTTATTTTTTCCTCTTTTTTTGGCATGCGCCGCGTGAAAAACGAAATGAAAAGTTTTTGCTGTTGTGTCGCCGTTGCCGTTGCTGCTTTTGCTTCTGTTGCTGTTGCTGCTGCTGCTGTCGATGCTGCGGTGGCCGGCCAGTGCTGGTCAGTGGCTGCCACCTCCCTCCGAAGGCTGCAGACCCAGCAAAGCACATGCCACACGCCACACACTCCTCTCCGTCCTGCCTCCTGCCACACTGCAGCAAACACAGCATTTGAAAATGGAAAGTCGTCGTCGTCTGGCTGTCGTTTGCAGTTTTGTTTCGGGGGTTCGTGGCTGGAGCTGGGGCAAGGGGTTTCGCTGCTTGTTTCTATCTTTTATTTTTTTTTATTTTTTTTTTTTTTGGCTGGGCTGCAACCGGTTGCAACAACCACATCTCTCGCATTAGCACATGCAACAAATTTTCGCTAAATTTTTATTGGGTTTTGATTTATTATTTGTGTGTGTCTCTGTGTGTGGATTCCTGCGGTCTATCCGCTAATTGCTGCCTGCCTGCCTGCAAAATGCTGTAACTGCGCGAAGGAATTGGAATTCTCAGCGAGAAACGTGAAATCTCCCAGAGATCTCTCGGTCGGGTCTCTCCATGCCCATGCAGCGGAGGAAAGCGAAAGTTAGACGCTTTATATTTGAAATTGAAATTTCTTGTTTCTTGGCGCATGGCTTATGGTCCGAGCGAAACTGGGAGGAGAGTGTCGCGGGGGGAAGGGGATGGGCCAAGTGCACGTTTCGCTTGGGCCATAAACTGTGTGTGTGTTTGTGTGTGTGTGTGTTGCCATTATGACCTAACGCCAGAAGAAGAGATAGAGATAGAGATACTGACACAGACCCAGGCCGTGTCCGAGACCAAGTCTGGCTCCAACCTCAGCCCCAGCCCCAGCCCTCGCCGCGATGTTTCTCTGAGGTTTGCACTCCACTCCACTCCACTCCGGCGCAGGTTATATAAGGTTTGCGGTTCGGTTCAGCAGCGAAAACCTTACTCGAGCGTCATTAAAATTGCAAATTTCCCTTAGTCTTTCGATCGCCATCTATCTCCCTCTTTGTGTGGATGGATAATGGATAATAGCAATAGAAACAGGCACTAATAAGCAGGTGCAGAATGAACCCAGAAATAACCTGTCCATAGATCGCATTGTTCCACTGAGATAAGCCCTTGTTCCCTTGAGATAGAATGGGTTATAGGTAGCGTATATTCACCTGATTCCATATTGATGGAAGTGGATGGTTCTTTTAGCACAGAGCTCGATCGTTTGTTCATTAATAAAACATTTGTTTAAATTAGCGTCTGTTTATAGTGGCCCTGGGCTGTATTTGAATAGAAATTAAACAATAAAACGCGATTGATTTATACGAATATTTCGTGCCTATACAAGTTTTCTAAACAAATTTATTTCGAAAGGAAACTACCGTTTCATTACCGATTCAAACTATGGAGAACCGAATCACCGCTTTTATATTACTTTGATAGCGGAATCGCGGAATCAGTTTGGGCGAAAATGATTATCATCTTTTGTGCAGATTGAACCAATTTCAAGACTTGACTGTATCGGGGGGAACCTTTCTACTGAAAGATACAACATCTTTTAATCGTTTTTCCATATAAGAATGATCTTTGAATATGAGGAAATACTCTTACTCAACATTCTTTCCGTTCGCGATCGTTTCAGTTGGCATTTTTCCAAATGTTCATTCCCGAAACACTTCAAATTATAGATCAAAGATGTTGGCAGCAGCCTCTTCATTCACTGCCGAATATGGAGCGTATCCACTAGATCTGCGGTGTTTTCTTTCCCTAATCTGTAGGTCATGGAGAACAATCGAATCCACTTGTGGATCCATCGCCCACATCCCCAGATCCCCAGAGATAGACAGCACTTTCGATCGGAGCCACGATTTCATCCTCATCCTCATTTCGATTCGATTTCAGTTTCAGCTGGCGAATATTTGGCCAATACGCGCGCACGCACACGCACACGCACAACAAGTTAGCGGGTTTATCAATTACCATTTGAATTGTACGAGTATTTATGAGTAGATACAGTGTATCTGTATCTCTGAAAGTATCTACCCGTTAAGTGGTTATAACTTTCACTGCGTCCCGATAGAAAACATTAATTAAAGCATTAAATGCACATATAATTAACGCAGCAGCAGCAGCGGCTTCTTCTTTCGGCCATTTCTTTCTTTCTCTTGGCCATATATGGCCCCACCATCATCATCATCTCTCTCTCTCCCTCGCTATCTCTGTCTACCTGCCTCCAACAGTTGCACATTCATACTGTATGAGATTTGTAATGATTTTCCTTTTGTTGCGTTTCTGTGTTTGCGTTGCGTTTTCGCAATGTTTTCGCACGGGGAAATGGAAATGGACTGGCGCAATGAGGGGAGGAAAAACCAACGGCAAGTGGAGTTAACCTTGAGTTTTCCGGGGTAATAAATTCAACTGTTTCGCAGTATTCAGTGTTTCAGTTGTTGCGGTAACCATCATTTCCCCCCTGCCACTCATATGCGGAAGATATCGTAAGACCCAAGGGTCCGGCTTGCTCTGAAGGCGGAAGGAGGCAAAGCAAAGAAAGTTGAAGCATCTTTAAAGATCTTTAAGCCCATAATTTGAGCAAAGACAATCATCGCAGATAGATACAGATCCATTATGAGAGACCGAAGACCATATCCATGCTAATTTCATGCCGAATTTCATTTCATTATGTAAACGAAATGAAACCAACACAAATATCGGATTTGGAAGCGTATAAGCCAAATAAACTGAAGTTTTACAGTTAAATTAAGATGTAATGGAGAGTGGGGGATGAGTGGATGGGAGATGGGTGATGGGTCTCAGGGGAGGACAAGGCCCGGCATGTGTGTCAAATGCGTCCAAAATGTTAAAATTCATCCCAAAAAATCGAACGCCAACAGAAACTAAGAGATAAAAATAACAACAACAAAATGCAAAATAAAACGGCATTAAATTATAAAACAGTTTTGCCTGGCAAACCGGTCGCAAGTCGAATAATAATCACATAAGAACCGGATTGGATTTAAGAACCGTCCGAGCCGTCAGTCCGAGCTGGAACCCCCCTCGAATTCGGTCCCCAGACATCCACATCGACATCCATCCACCAAACAAGCTGCTTTGCTAAAGGTTTTATTGAGCACTGAAAATATCTGATTAAATTTTGTAATTGCCATGAACTGTACAAATATTTTGAATTAATATTTTGTCATGTTACAATCTGAATTTTAATTGAATTATAGAACTGCCAGCTAAGATTCCAGAAATTAGTTATATTCTTATTCTTATTATTCTGATCAAAAAACTTATACAAATTCCAATTTAAAAAATGTCTTTAAATATTCCTAATAAAAGTTTAGTGGCATCGGAAATTAATTTAAATTTCAACTTGATGGATGGTTCAACAGCGAAATCAGACTGAAGATTGAGATCTGCGAGAGGTCTGTCCGAGAGGGACACGTAGATGTATGTATCTGTATCTGCGAGAGGCAGACTTGACAAGCGTGGAGCATGCAGAATTGGAGCCACTCGGAGCCAAAACTTTGTAATATTTATAATAAACAACTCAACGCCGCTTTTGGGCTTTCGGCCAAAAAGGGAGATGAAGTGAAGCCCGAAAACTGGCCCGAAAAAGATTGCCAAAGTTATTGCCTGTCGGGCGGCGTGACGGCTGCCCAATCTCGTATCTCGTTTCGTGTTTCCCCCCAACCGATCTCGCTGGCGATGATTATTGGAAGAAGTCTTCCGGAATCTGTCGAGGGGGAATTACTTTCAACGGGGACGTCCGATAAGCAGCCATCGAGCGGGGGGATCGCTAATCACGAGCCGCGGCACCTCCGCTCCATTGATTTATTGGCAAAATTCGAGTTAACACTTTTTTGCCGTTCCTAAATTGAGTTATTTATTCCTCTGTTCCCTGTTCGATGTTCCCTGTTCCCTGTTCCATGTCCCCTGTTTGCTGCTCTCGGTCACGTAGTGTTGCAGCAGGTTGCAGCAGTGGCAGTGGCAAGTGCAACACTTGCAGCTTAGATTTATATTCGTAGATTTTGGCAGTCGTTTTAATGAAGTTCCCTGATTTATGTGCTCATGTGGCACGCTGGAACGATGGAGGATAGATTTCGCGATTCGCAAATCGATTTGGAAACCTAATTGGAGTTTTCTTTCTTTTCGATTCTTTGCAGATCGCTGACGATACCACCCCGAAACCAGCCCGAAATCACCAAAATAGCAGCCGAAAACCCATTAAGAGGTAAGTGTGAAACCAGCAACAACAATCTGATATATTTGTCAAGCAATTATGTTATGTGCGGCCATTTGGCCACTTTTGTTGGCTCTGCAAATCTTGAAAGCAAATATCTCTCGAAGATCGGCTAATGGGCACACGATCATCACGACACATCATTAGAGCCTGGCCAATCGATTTGCCTACTAATATTGCCTCTGATTTCCATGGCAGTCGGAAAGAAGTCAAAGAACAGCTGGCGGAATTCTAAAGATACTCCGCACTCGTACTCGCACGTGTTCCATACATTTGACAAGTTTTCATGCTCCAGTTGTGGCTTTTACGATCTGGTGGGGTGCTTTCTGCTTAACTGCACAGCAACAAGTTTCGGTTTTTGTTAATCAAAAATATGCCTAAATAATGATAAAAGGCGGAGAAACCGAAACATTTACAAATGACACCCAAACACAAACACAAACACAAACGCAGAAAAACATTTTGAAAAAGTGAAAATCTGAGAAAATTAAAAGGTAGCAATGCCACAACGCAAGAAAATTGTGAAGTTTTCTTTTCATTTCGCCCATGAGCACAATTCATGCATGAAATGGGTGCCAAAGTGAAATTGAATTGTCTCTGGGGGGGTTTTTTTGTAGCTGAGTGTAGTCTTGAGAACGGATTCGCTTAAGCGTATGGATTACATTTGAAAATGATTTACAGGAGAGTGAATAAATCATCGTCGAATTAACGTTTACCCCTTTTCCACCTTTTCACTTAGTCATTTATTTCTGCATCGCATTTTTTGGCTGTCTGCAATATTTCTTAATTTTCACGGACTCATCCTCATCCCAGAGCCAGAAAAGTGATTCATGATGTTTGTGGGTCAAGTTTATGGGCAGCTCTTTGTTCGCTTTGCCCCAAATCCCATGAATCATTTGTACGAGAGTATCTGACACCCATTTGGGTCTTGCTCGGATCATTAGCCATTATTTAATTAGATATATATCTGCACCTGTGGCCTGCTGCAGGCCACACTTCACAACTCCATCGGTAACAGAGCATTTTGGCTCAATGGAAATAGAAATTGATATTTCCCCTCCTCATCTGTGTCAACGCAATTCCCAGCAAATAGCCAATTGTTTGTGCCGTTTGTGCTGTCTGTTGTCGTGGCCAGAATCGCAGACAAAAAACGATTTATCTGTTGAACCAACTATGAGACATGAAAGCAGACAAAAGTCGGGCCAAACTTCACAAATAAATTTGTTACAGTTTTTACAGTGCCATTTATTTCCGTTGTTGTTGGGTTGGGATTCTGTTCGATTCGTTCTTGGATTTTTGTCTTGGTTTACAGAAGAAGTCAACCTTTGTATGGAGCCATGATTCTTGATTGAGGAACATCTTTTATAGAATTATGATAAAAAGAAATGCTCTTTCGTTGATTCTATTCATTCACGAACAATAGTTGGAGGAATCCGTAGGGCAGTAGGAAGGAGAATATACTTTCTAAATGCACAAATCATGGCAGTGCCTAAAGAAGAATAAACGTTTTGGGGTTCCTAAAACCCCTAAATGGGCTTTAATTACCAATTTATGTGCAACAGCAGCATCTCCACTTCACTGACGCTTCGTCATCGTCTCCATTCCGCTCCAGCCCCTTCAGCTCCCTCTGTAATCTTCTGTGATGTGAGGGGCTACTGTATGCGTTGTCACAGGCAGCAGGCAGCAGGCAGCTCCTTGGCTGTCTCTCTGCCGGCTTCTGCCTGGTTCTGGCTTTCTGGCCCAGTCATCCTTAATTATTATGATTATCGATGTTTTATGCTCTATAATTGCCCCTGGCTGGGCCTCAATGACTGGCTCTTTTCTTTTTTGGGGCGTCTCTTGGCCCAGCCCGCTGAAATTGCCCCTCTCCCTTGCCCGTGCTGCGGTGTGTGTGAGTGCCATCACATGCGTCGGGGGTCTTTAGTTAATTGATATAATTGCCGAAGGCTTTAGCTAAACTAAACTTTGATTTAGTTTTAGTTTCAGTTTCAGCTTCACGTTCGTTTCCCAAGTCTTTTGTTTTTTTTAGTTTTATATATTTTTTTTGGCATTGTGTGTGCCGCCTGTGATGCATGTTCGTGAATTATGGCAAGGCTTCGGGCCAGGCTAATGAAGCTCCAAGCAGAGCAAAGTGACAGACGAACAGCACAAGTCATAAGTGGCTCACAGTGGCACCGAATGGAGGACATCCCCGCACAAGCGATGGCCAAAGGGAAACCTTTTCAATTAATCTGCGCAGCCACTGTGAGCGGTGCCAGTAGGCAGGGGGAGGGGGCAGGGACTGCCTCCACGTCCATCCGCTATGTCCAGGGCGGGCGTGCATTAACATTTATTATATAAGCCAACAGAGTCGCTGCCACTGACACTGCATCATCTGCCGTTGCTGCTGCCGTGTTGCAATCTTTTAAAAATCTCGCGTACTCATCAACAACATTTCAAAGTGTACGTACATCAAAGTGGACGAACAGCAGCGGCAGCAGCATCGACCCCAGCCTCAGCCCAGTGCCTGGCACAATTCCTGCTCCAGTACCTGCCACAGTCAGTCCCTTGCAACGTGCCCCCAGCCACCGCCTAACAGTTGTACATGGAAGGTGTATCGCATAAAATCACAAAAAACTATCTAAACAGGAAACCCAACAGCACAAGCAACAACAACAATGTCGTTGGCGGCGGCGTCGAGTAAATTAAAACAAAACGTTGTCGTCGTTGTCTGTCGTTCGTCCGCTGTCCGCTGTCCGCTGACGTTCCTTCCACCTAAACTCTGCTTCGGCTCCTCTGCTCCTCCACTGATCCTGCCCCTGAGGTCTGTCCCCCCATCTTCTGGTGGCTGTTTAGATTCTGTTCTTCGTTGGCCGTCCAGTAGCTGATCTACTCCTCCTCCCTGCTACTCGTGCTGCTGCTGTCGTCTGAGTATGTCTGCTACTGTCTGCTGTTTTGTTGCCTTAACACTTTGCACAAATATTATTATGTATTATGCTCTTGCCCCACCCTCCCGATGCTGCCGCTGCTGCTACAGTGGAAGCCAAAGCCGCAGAAGCTTTGATGGATTGCACGTCTGTCGTGAAGAAGTCAACTTCAACTTCGACTCCCAGCCACGAGACTACGGCTACACGACTCCGATGTTGAGTGAAATGGCAGCCTCTTTTTCGGTGTGTGTTTGTGTGTGTGTGTGTGTGTACGTGTGTGCGAGTAGCTTCAGGGACCTTTAGAGGGGCGTGACTGCCACATCGACAGCGAGGAGGGAGAGCAGCCAGCCACAATTTGAAGGTCAAATATGAAGTTTTTGGTTTTTGGGAAAGCCTAAAAAGTTTCGTTTGATTAACATCGAGTTTTGGTGCTGCTCAGCGGAGATGTGGATGTGGATGTGGGACGAGAGCTGAATGTCTGATGTCTGAGCGAGCGCACTTTATGCAAGAGATTTATCTGCCACATATGCAGCATACACACAAGCAGACTCACGCACAGAGGCCTAGCCTCAAATGCAATGCCAAAAGAGGCACAAATTTCGATGGCTATCCAGGGGCAGGGCTGGCCGCGTCTCATCCCCACACACACGAAAAACATCAAAGATCAGAAAATAAAATATGAATTCGACATTGAAGTGCCAGGCAAGGGCATGACACGATACAAATACATAGATACAGATTGATGATAGAGAAAAGCCCTTGGTCTGGTCTGGTCTGGTCTGGCCCCTGGCTTGGGTCGATTGATTAGTCACGCCTCGCGAGAGTCGCTTTGCAGCAGCTGCAGTTGCACATCCCCCCTCGCACCCCACACCCATCCCGAAGCACTGTGTTTAGCACTGCGATGGCAAAGAGCTAAGCAAACACAGATCCAGAATCAGAAACAAATAAGAATCGGAATCGGAATCCGAATCCAAGGCGGCAATTAAGCGGCGGCCAAACGAGTCTAACAATGGAAACACCAAACCAAACAGCCAGCAGCCCAGCAGCCAAGCCCGAAGCCAAAGCCAAAGCAATAAAACACTAGAGCCAGCACCACATGTGGTGGCATGTGGTTTGAGGCAGTATGCAAACTGCAAACCGCTGGAGAATCTGAGCCACAAAAGCAGCAGCAGGTGCACACAGAGATCCGACTGGCAGCAGCCTCAGCCTCAGCATCAGCATCAGAAAAAGCAACAAGAGTTTACCATAATCACAATAATTTTCAACTCAACTGGACACAAGTGGCACAAACGGAAACAACAGAACCGAAGCCAAACCTCAATAACTGCAGGAGAATGTATCTGGATGGAAGTGGAGGGGAGAGGAGAGCAGAGAGAGACAGGTGAAAGCGGGAGCAGGGGGCACTCAAATTGTTGATGAATGTGGATCTGTACAATGGAGAGGGAGAAGGAAAAATAAGATCAGGAAAAGGAGAATATGAACGCAAAGACGGCATAGAGATTGGATGGATATCCATGAGATACTTTAAATAAAAGCCAATAGTTTGTAGTTCTTTGGCATAGTTTACTTTCTCTCAAGCGGTACTCCCCGCAAATGGTGTCTTCTGCATCCTATGAGCCCTGAGATACATTCTTCTATAAGTTTCCCCCCTTATCACAGCTGCACTTTGCTTTGCTTTCTGTTCCGTTCCTTTCCTTTCGTTTCCTTTTCTGCTTTCATTCTCGTTCTTGGTCTGTTCTTCCGATTCGTTCTTGCCCATTGTGCAAAGCCATTATAAAGCCACGTCAAGTGATTGACATGCCACATAACGGGGCAGGCAGCAGGCAGCAGGCTGCAGGCAACTTCCCCAACTGACTCACATTATAAAGCCATAAAAATAACACCTTTGGCCAGAAGCAGAGGCAAGGGGAACGAACATGTTGCATCCATCATTGACAGGGGGGATGCCGATGCCGATGCCGATGCCAATGCCACACGCAGCGATCGACAAGATACAAAAAGACCCACAAAAAACCGAAGCAAACTAATTACATGCCAAGTAATTTTAATACCCACAGAAGAAGAAAGAGGCAGAAGAGAAGAAGCGGCCCAGTGCAATGAGCACTCGCACAGCGGCAACAGCACAGCGCAGCACAACACAGCATCAGCACAGCATCAGCACCAGCATTGGTGGCAGCAACAACAAAAACACGTAATGTGGCAGGCAGTCAACAAAATGAGTAAAAGCCGAAGATATTTATACTCTTGCAGTGCGATGCGGCGATGGATCTCTCTCTATAGTGTCGTCGTTTGGGCAGCCAAACATCTGGCAAATGTTCCGATACCCTCTTCAAGGGTACGAGGGTATATGCAACAAACAAACGACAGCTACAAAAAGTGGTGCAAGTAAACAGCATGAGGGCCAATGGACTCCCAGCAGTAGCCGTGTCTCATCATTGCAACCAAGTCAGTGTTTGCTGCTACTGCTGCTGCTTCTTCTGATGTTGCAGGCACTCATGTGGCTGCCGCTGATGCTGCTGCTGTAAATGGCCAACAACTCGGGCTTGACCCATGGGGAACATCTGCTCATGCTGCTGCTCCTTCTCCTCGGTGTGGAGTATGGTATGGAATGGATATGGATGGGTGTGGAACAGGAAGTTTGCTTCGCTAGCTTTGATATGTAAATTGTGCCAAATCAATGCGGCAGCCGAAAGCAGCACTCCCCCCAGCACTTGAATCCCAGTTCGAGCCTGCCGCCTGTTGCCTGCCGCCCAATGTGGTAATTAAAATTGCTGGCAGATAAAAACCAAAGCAACATTAGTATGCAACTCTCACTCGGAGACAGCAACAGTAGTGGTAGCAGTGCCAGCAACCGATGTCCATATAAGCGGCGACTGAAAAGAAAGGCCAACGTTCAGTGCTCAACAAAACAATTTACCAAGTTTGGCCTAAACGGCCAGTGACAGTCGAGATCCAGTGGCAACAGCAATAAGCAACGGCAGCAACAATTGCAACTGTTACGGCAGCAACATCCTCATAGCGTGCATAGCAACACGTGCGTTTGCCTTTTGCAACAGTGGCAGTGGCAACAACTGCAGCAGCATGGAAAGGTGCTTGGTGCTTGCTTGGCCCAGGCACCAGACTAACTTTGAAGTTTTTCGCGCGAAATTTACTAACGGCAAAGGCAAAAGCAGCAGCAGGAGCAGCAGAAGGAGGAGCAGGAGCAGGACCAGCAGCAGCAGCAGCCACAAGAAGCAGCAGCATCAGCATCAACAACAACAAGCAGCAGCAGCAGCAGCAGCAACTAAAACGCGCGTGCGCAACATTTGCCACAAATGGAGTTATCAACCAAATGGGTCTTCATCGATAAAAATTGATGAAGCTCTGGTCTTCTCTGTGCTGCACTGCACTGCACTGCACTGCACGGCCACTGCCACTGCGGAGGCAGCAATTTTCCAAGGAAATTGCTTTCGCCCCGAGTGGAGTGACGCATACGCATACGTGACAGTGGAAGTGCGAGTACGGGACATATTACGCGTGTGCGTGTACTTGTTGCAGATGCTGTTGCTGCCTTTGGTTGGGTGACTTCTTGGAGCTTGTTAGTGTGCTTTCAGGTGATTTGTGTTCCTGGCTAATGAGCAGCTATCGGGGAAAATCATCGATCGATCAGTTATCGCGGAATCAAGCTATAAGGAAACTCTGAGGAAAACCTCTGATAAAATGTCAGAGTTTGAACAGACTGAAAAGTGAAATGTGACAAATCCACTCTAGTCCCCAACTGTATCTGCTGTATCTTTTATTGTATCCGTATTTATTGTTTTAGTGTCGTGGAATTTGTCGCTTCATGTGTTTGCCTGACACACAAAGTCATTGAGGTGTCAAAAGTGAGTTGTGCGCTGCATTGGGACATTGGAGCATTGGAACAGCCATTGGGTTGTTGCCCAACCCGATGGACGGATGAGCGAGACATTGTCTTGGCCCGTAGCTTCGAAACGATGTGGCAATGTGGCACCCCGTACTAATGGATAGCATAAAGATCAGCATAAATATGTTGACAGAGCAAAGCAAACCTCAAACCCCAATCCCAACCTCTCTCCCGGAGGATTGCTCTTGTTGTTTGCCTTTCACTTTTCATGCGGTCTGTGTTCTGCCTCCCGCCCGAGCCGTTTCGAACTTCTGAGAGGAGTTGCAGAGATGATCTAGAACCAGATGAACTAGAACTATGGTAATGGTCAGTGTTGCAGCTGCAACGCATCGTAGGAATTTCCCGTGTGCATACACGCCACTCGTACATTCTGTAGAATGTGTATGTGAAGAATAATTGAGGTTCATGCGGTTCATGAGCATTCCCCGGTAACAGTCCGATCGCATCCACCCCGCTTCAGTGGAGTCCAGTGCAGTCCAGTCCAATGACTGCTGCCTCCTGCTGCCGTCATACATTAGCTAATGACAAGCCATGAAAGCTGTGGCACGGGTTGAACAACCTCTAAGAGCAACAGCAACAACAGCGGCAGCAACAACGGCAACAACAGCAACAGCGGCAGCTTGGAATGAAATTGTCATTTCAGAGCGCGTTCAGAACAAGTTCAAGGCATAATTGCCACAAGTTGCAGCAGCAACAACAAGAGCACAACAGCACTCGTGTGTAATTGTCGTTGCGGATCAGTGGCAACACCTGATTAAGTGAAGCATCACATCACATCACATCACATCACATCACATGACAATGATGTTGCCTGTTGCATCACATGTGGCGTCTGGTGTTGAGTTACCAATCTGCCGGCACCAACAGCAACAACAAGGATATGGCATCCTTTTTGTGGATCGCCTGGCTGTCCACAGGTCTGTCAACGGGCGCAACACATGTGGAAGCAACATCAACAGCAGTGAAAGTATAGGCTTACAGCCCCCCCCAACTGTTGTTGCTCTCTTGGCCATCGTTAAACAGTTATTTTTGGGCCGAGGAATGGACTGGAGTGGGAATCACTTCAAGTTTTGTTGTGGGTGTGTGTGCCGCGCACCGAATTCATAAGTGGAAATCTGCTGTTGCCTCTGTTGCCTCTGCTGCCACTGCTGCCTCTACCACTGCTGCTGCCGTCGTCTCTGCACCAATTGCAAAATTGTTATCTGCAATTAAAAAAATTACATGTACGTGAAACAACAGTGGCAGCAGCAGCACCAGCAGCCGTAACGACAAAGTGGCGTCCAGGTCATCAGCAGCAGCGTTGCAACATCGTTGCTGATAGCATTGATTAGAACTTTTGTCCGCCAGCCCCTTCTTCGCTTCACTTTTCGTTTTTATTCAGCGCTTGACAGTGTCAGTGTGCATTTCTGTGTGTGTGCGTGTATGTGTTCGGGCAATTTTCCACAAAAACGAGACAAAATATTTAATCATCTCATGGACAGTGGAATGCACAAGCGAAAGAAGCAGAACCAGACGTTGAAACGACGTATATCCCAAGCAGCAGAACTTTTCTAAATATACTCAAAATATATCTGCATATGCAGAGATATTCTCTGTGATTGTGAATATGAATATCTCTAATCATCTAATCTGTAATCATCCGACAGCAAACCGATTAATTATCCGATATATGTACATGTACATAATATGATGAAAAAACACCGAACATTTGAACATCTGAGGGAAGCTCATCTTCCAAAAAGATACAGTTTTATCAGCATCGATAAACCATTATATGTATACATCGATAGCTTGCTGACATTTTATCAGCAACATTCTGCACAAATTCTCAGCACATGCATCCCATCGTACGGGTACGGGTAACGGGTACGGGTGCAAGTGTGAGGCAAGAAACCTGCATCTGCAAATGCAGAGGCTTCTGCTGTTGGTTGTTGCGTCTGTTGCGGCTGTTGCTGCCGCAGCTATTTTGATAAAGCGCGTAATCGTAAAAACGCTAATGATACGATTTTTGCAGCAATGTGATGATTAAATGTTGCAAACGCTGCAGGCCATGTGCCTCCCTCCTCCTCCTCCTCCTCCTCCTCCCCACGCCATCTTCAGATGGCAATGGGAGAGGCCTTGGCCGGGTCTATTGCTACGACGACGACTACGAGTGGTACTACGGCGTGGACTGGGACTGGGACTGGGACTGGGACTCTCGGCCAAGTGCAAGTCCAAGTCGAAGTCGCGGCTTAATTAGCGTAGAAATGGGCGCAGCCAGAGACATGCATCAAATAGTTGCAACAACAACAGCAGCAAAAGGAGGAGGAGCCGCAGCAGCAGTAGCAGGTTCTGTTCAGTGATCTGTCATTGGGAGGGGCGACTCCGACAACAACTAAAAATAGTTGCACACGTGCATGAATTTTGGACTATTAGACGTAATAGTGGCTGAACGCATCATAATTTACCTTGACATTTAGACCAATGTCTGCGCATGCCAAAGATAATTGCCAATAGCAACATTCAGCAGGCAACAAGAGCAACAACATGCAACAGGCAACAGGCAACAGCATGCAGGCAGAACTATGCAAATGCTTGGCTTACACGCCTGCATTTTGATTATGTTAACTATTTATAGCCGGGCGAGTGTGGCAGCAACATTCCAGCAACATTTTGCGCAGCGCACGGCACACGAGGATGAGTCACAGTTGCAACAGCAACAGCAACAGCAGCATCAGCAGCAGCAGGCACTGCCGCAGAGGGGATAATCATATCGATATGCCTAATTAGCTGGAACAGCGTCCAGTAACTGTTCCACTGGCCAATCCGATATCTCCTTTGGGGACTGGGCAAACAGGTGGCAGAAGGCCTCCTGAAGGTCAGCCACATTCCGCTCTGCAGTACTGCGCGCCCGCGCCCGCGCCCGCTCCCGATCCGGGGCTAGCTGCAACACCGTTCGATTTCTGTGTCTGTATTTTGTGCCGCAATAAAAATATATGTATATCTGAGATTGGCACCCCAAAAAAAGCTGAGTGCTGATAAAAAGGCAAGCAAATGGTACTCCTTGGGTATTGTTTTGATTTCAAAAGACGATAATATGAATTTTCGAATCTAAAGTTCCACATCTATATAAATCTGATGGCAACCATCGATCTGTTTTCAATAGTTTTTTGTACTTTTTTGGGCTACTAAGAACAAGCCGACACCGGCATCAGCAACAACATTAAAACGAAAATGAAAACTGGACGCATGCGCCACAGCCTCGGAGACTGCCGCTGCCACCGAAGCTGACGCTGACGCCGACGCACCATTCAAGGCGGCCGGCGGGCAAATGTTTTTGGTTTTTGGTTTTCGGTTTCGGTTTTGGTTTATGTTTTCGTTCGAGCTGGTCTGCTATGCCATGCCATGCTATGCTATGCGGCGGCTCTGTCTTTGGGTCTGGCTCTGGCTCTGGCTCTGGCTCTGACGCTGGCCCCGGCTCTCTGGCCAACTTGGGGCAACCTTTAAAAGAATGCGGACTTGCCAGTAGTAGACACACACACACACACACACACACACACACTCATACACTAGCAGCAGCACACACATGGATATGTAGGCGCACGGTAGATAGGCCATATCGCAGCATATTTATATGTATGTGTATGTGTAAGCATGTATATGTTGGGTACATAAGGTACATGCACTGAAAAAATAACTCAAAAAGTTTGTGGCAACAAAAGGTAACAACTCTGCTTGTCCCGTGCTGCCCCGTGATAATGCTGCCCCAAGTGGTGGGGTGTTCAAGCAGTTGATGGAATGCTTAAAGTGGGGTATTTCTTGTAAGAGAAATCTATCATTTTGGAACCTTTTTGGCTCTGGGAGATCTTTACACCTTTCTGCCATCCCACCTTTATCCATTATCTATAATGATCCCATATATGTACATATGTACTATGTCCCTAGAGTGCATCCTTTTCTCTCCATTGACTCCCCTCTGTGTACACTTTGTACACTCTCCTTGGCTGCTGAAACTCTTCTGGCAACCCGTTGGGCAATGCCAATCCATTGCTGCAATTGTTGGGGGGATCATCTGAATGTGTGTGTGTGTGTGTGTGTGTGTGTGTGTGTGTTGCCAGGCTGGCACATGCCACAGCTGTGGCAAGCAACCTCTGCTTGTTTACAGGAATTTTACAACTCTGCAGCGGCTATTGCTTCGACTCTGGCTCTGCCTCTGTGGCTCTGATTCTCTAGCAGCACTTTGAAGGAGAGTGGATCACACTAAAAGCCGGGGAAAATGTGGTTATTACTTATTAAGAAAAGAAGAAAAAAGGAACGAGGAACGAGGAACGAGGAACGAGGAACGAGGACGATGCTGCTGCTGTTCGCAAATTAAAATAAAATTAAGTGCACAGAAATATGCGACGGGGCTATCGGCTTAGCCTTGTCCTTGTCCGACTGAAAGGCAGTTTAAAAAATAGTTTAGCAATCGTCAGCCCCGAAGAGACGGAGAGTCACGTTTTCGCTACGCGCCACCTTCCATCCCTAGCCGCATACCCCATCCCCTCATCCTCCCATCCTTCCATACTCCATCGTGTGGAGAGTCCACATCCACATCCACGATGAGATGACGATCGTCATGCGGTAATGAGCCAAGTGAAGTTCTTGGAATCGCGCCAGCGGCGCGTCCTTGAAACTGGTTTCCTCCCATAAACAAGACGGCCATTTGAGCTCTTGGGCTTCCACTTTGACTATAACTCTGACGACTGCGACTGCGATTGCGACTCCGACTATTACTATGACTACGACAGCGACAACGATACTGATTCCAATTCCGATTCCATCTCTGACTATCATACGACGATGGCCATTAAAATTTTGCACTATTAATTAGAGGCACACATCCACATCCACAGGCACAAGCGAAATTTATGGCAACGACCTCGGTGACCAATTAAATGCACATTACGACAACATATTGTTCGGGATCTAAGGTTCTGCCACATCCTCTATAGCCATGGCTAAAAGCGTCTATAAAAATCAGGCAGACAAGGTTCAAAGCGTCTGATAAAATTAGCAAAGTTATGGCTGCACAGTAGCCAAAGCAACCCAAGGAATTGGCGCTGATATCCGCTTCATTGGCCTTGGAGTCCCAGACAGAGACAGTGGTCATGGATTGGACGACAAATAATTGAAATAGCTGAAGATTGATTGCTTAATGATGGTCATATGGCTGATTGAAGGTTCCCTAGGAATCGATACACATCGAGGAGCATGCAAATCATTTACTATTTATAAATGATAAATGGATAGTAGGGGACTGTGTTATCTATAACAAATCGATACACTAAGCCCACTAATCGGAGCTACACCACTGTGCCACACACAGAACATCCCAATGCGTCCCGTCTGCAGATGCACACGCAAATGTCACATCAATTAGCGGAGACTGGGGCTGGGACTGGGACTGGGAATGGGACTGGGTGAATGTTGCAGCTGGCTGTTAACTGTTGACTGTCGTATAAAACATCAAATTAGCTTTGACCATAGCCTGGCTAATTTGAAAAGTACAAGGCAGTTGCCTAACTCCAGCTGTGGTCTCTGCTGCTTCTGATGATGGTTTAGTGCGTGGTTCAGTGCTCGCCCGCCCGTCCACCCACACCCACTCGGCAGCTGTTGGCTGACCTTCAGCGCCCTCCCCTTGCGCCCTGGTTCAATCCATACACTAATCAGAGGCAGAGTGGCAGCGAGTGGAAGTGTACCGCAAATATTGTGTGACACATGCCGCAAGCAACAGTAAACATAAATAAATAATGGTTGAAAACAAAAAGAGTAAGCAGACACACAGTACACACAAATGTGTGCACGGCTTGTTATTTTTTGTGGGCTTTATTGCTGGTAATCACCTTTGAGGCGTTTATTGAACCGATAAGCCAGCCAGCCAGCGATCGGGGGTTCGGCGTTAGCGGCGCCTCCCCTCATTAGCATATGGGGGAAGTGTCTGAGTCGTCGGTGCCGACTGATAAGATTGATAAGCCACTTGTCGCTGCCCTGCCTGTCACTACGATTATACACTCATACAAATCTTTATAGAGAACTATAAATAGATCTATAGAGTACTACCAGTATAGCTGTTGAGCCATAAAATAAATTATTGGTATAAATAGAGCCCATTGGAGATCCTTTACTCGTAGATTCTGAGATTCGTTTGCTTCCGCAACGGAAAAGTGTGATGACTGATGAATACTCGTATGTTGCATATGGAAGTTGGAATGCCACGAAAAATCATGCCCCAGAAAGTAGGAAATCGATCGTTAAGCATCAGCAACACTTTGCATTGCTTTTTTGGCCAATTCCCACTCGAGGCGCCGCCGGAGCTGCAATTTGTGTTAATTATACGCTCCGTTGAACGAAAAAAAAGCAAGGGAATGTCGATTTGGGGAATTGCAGACAAATTTAGGTTTTTGGGTTTTCAGCTTTTCTTTTTGCTTCCCTCCCGAAAATTAACCCACAATTTTGTGTGCACTCCTCCTACAATTGCAGCAACCACGTAGCATGCGTCTCTTCAAAACGCGCAAATCTACGGACACCTACAGCACCTTACAGCAGCCGCAACAGTCGCAGCAGCTACAGCAACCGGAGAACAGCAACAGCAGCAACAATTGTCCGAGCATCATTAGGAACAGCAACAACAGCAGCAAGAGCAACACACGCGCAACATGCAGCAACCGATTGAACAAGAGCATTGTGAGCAGCACCGCGATATCCTCGTCTCTGCCTGATCTGCACGACAAGTCTCCCGTGATGATCCTCAGCTGCACCACGCTGGCCAGCAATGGGGCGGTGTCCACTGCAGCATCGGCCACATCTGGCGGCAATCTGCAACAGCCGCAACAGCAACAGCAGCAGCAGCCGTTACGCACGGCCACGCCCACATGTCTATTAAGCGGACGCCAGACGCCATCGGGCATATCGGTGATGTCGCTGCAAGAGGCCAACACCTTGCACCGTCAACAGCAACAACAGCAGCAGCCCACAATCTATGTGCCCATGCCACAAACGTCGGGTAACACTTCGTCGGCCACACTTCTCCTCAGATACGACAGCAGCAACAGCATTGCCTCCATCCAGCAGCAGCAGCAGCAGCAACATCATGCCGCCCAGTACCAGCAATATGTGGCACAGCGACTGCATGCGGCCTCCAGCAGCTGCCTGTATGAGAAGGGGGCGGCGGCAGGAGGACCAGCGCCAGGACCAGGAATTGCAGGCAGCCACAAGAGCAGATCTCTGACTCCAAATGGTGAGTAGAGAGCAGAAAACAGACAACACTCGAAACACCCCGAAAAACACTGTCCACTAATTTTTATTACGACCCAAACAATATTTGTGGTAAGTGACTGCAATCGTTCAGCTTCCAGTGGCAATCGGACAGCGGAGAGACGGCATCTCCAAGGTAGCCTAGTCCTTCGAGGACACACAGCTTTCTGGCCGTGTGGCTGGGGACACTGTGTAGCAAGTGCGTCGCGGCGTCGTGCTCCTGCATACTGATGAACCATCGACTGTTCTTGTCGCACACATTGAACAGACCCAGCCAATGGCCCCGCTGCTCCGACAGCTCCTGCACCTGCCACATGCTGCAGTTGCTGTTGGCTCCAAGTTCCAGGCGGAGTCCCCCCACGGCATAAAGCATCTCCCGCTCGTGTTGCAAGCACAGCCAGCGGCTGTGCAGGATGAGCCGCATGGAGCGGGGCAGGCTCTGCCACATGTTTTGCAGTTGGGGGCTCCACAGCTCAGGCTGCGGCTGTTGCTGCAGTTGGAGGCGCCTCAGAGTCCTAGCAAAGTCAAAGGTCAGTCGGCCGTCCAGGCGGCTCGAGCGGCGCAGGTGCCAGTAGAATCCCATCCAGAGCTGCAGTTTGAGGGGATTGCTGGGTCTCAGCTGTTCCTGCAGCTCCAAGAGACTTCGCCCCTGCCTCAGAGCCTGCGTCCAGGGCATGTTCCACGCCAGACGCTGCTGCTGCTCGGGCTCCAGGGCGTGGCTCATCCGCAAGGTCCACCAATCGAAGTCCGAGATGCTGCCATTCAGATGGCGGAGCACCAGTCCGGTCAGAGTTCCATACAGATCCCAGTTGAAGGTCGCCTTGGCGGAACCAAAGAGCAGTACGATTCCCATCAGCACTTCGATGGGGGGGAGATGTCCAACCATTTTGGTGGAAAATTGCAATCCAACTGTTCTGAGAATTGTCTTATTCGTTGAGTTTTGGGGACTCTCACTCTTATCGGCCACTTATCACTTGTCCAGCATTATCTCTGGGGACCCTTCCGCTCTGAACCATCCCGCAGAGAGCGGCTAATGAACCCGATTCGTTTCCTTGTTCTTCCGTAGGTCACCTTCCCGACTACAAGTTGGTCACAGCCGTGCCGGTTGTTGTCCTGGACGATGAGCAAAAGCCCGGATCTATACCAGTCGCCGAAATGAGCCAAAATAGAAACAGCTACAGCGGCAGCAGCAACAGCAACAATGACGTCAGCAACAGCTCCACGACTGGCTCCCTCGCCAGCACCACGCGGAACGGTAAGTACTGCCCAAAAATAGAAATATAAATAGAATGAATCCCCAAATCCCTTGGCATTGATTTCCCCCATCAATTGCTGGCTCTGGCGGCGCCTCGATGGCCATCAAAATGGGATTTCATCTGCTGCTGGCGGAGGCTATTCATGGGGGAACTTCCCCATAAATTATGCCACGCTCTAAGAGAGCGTCAGCGAAGAATTTAGGGCTAATGTTAAAGCATATTTTAATTGAAACAATTAACTTTCCATTTTCCACTCCCCATTCGATGGAGAACCAGTGGCGGCGGAGGCGATGGCTTCCGTGTTTAGCGGAGGGGAAATCAGCACAAATCAGTTTGCAATTGTCATCGATACGTCGCGACGTATGAGTCGTATGCGTCGTATGCGGGACTACTCTGAAATACCGTATCGACCCGATTTCGCATCAATGAGCGCCGCTGCCACTGCCGTTGTCGTTGTCGTTGTCGTTGTCGTCGCTGTAATGCGAGCCGATGATATGTCTGCAACTGGAATTTGTATTGTTTCCAGATCGAAGGCAGACGCAGCCAGCCCGCCGGCGCAAGCTGTGGTCTCGCCTGGGGTGGAGAGGTGGAGCTATAAGTGGAGCCCCTGCCACCAAAAAGGCAAGCGACCAAGTGTGACAAAGCCGGGCATTATGCGCCATTTGGCTGCCATTCCCTGCAGTTCCGTTCGAGTCACTTGGGCCGCGGGGGTGCAGTAGTCCATTGATTCTCATAAAGAGTGCCCTGTTATGTGATTGTGGGTGGAGTTTTGGGAGCGACTTAAAAGTGCGGGCTCATCAAGCATTAAGTTTATAGAAAATAGCTACAGGAAGTAGCTTGATGAAAGGTGCGGAAATTATGGGAAAATCAACATCATCTCGATATGCATTGTGGAAAGCGGGCTGTGGTCTTTTCCCGCATCAAGTTTTTTTTGCTGATTTTCACTTTTGCACGACTGTTCTGAAAGACCACTAATGATCTGGCGAGAGTTCTGGCAAACAACAATTCAAATAATGCCAGCAAGCACCTGCTCCCCAGTGCCAGATCTCTACGATCTCCACAGACCACAAAACCGTTTGATGATTGCATCCCCCCCCCCCCTCTCTCTTTCTCTCACTCTCTCTCTCTCACACACACACAGACGTTTGCCGACAAAGCGGTTAAACAGCTGCCGGCCAGAAGTTGGTCGGGGAAGGGACTAGGGGGCACAAGTTATGCCAAGTTTTATCAGGTGCAGCTGTTGAAAGATAAAGATTAATCTGGCAGTCATGTCATCCATCTGTAAGCGTCATTCCACAGCCACAGCCAGAGGCCATCGCGATTGGCATTGCCATTGCCATGTTGCATGTTCAAGCCACATTCTATGGAGGTTCATTGAGCTTAATGCCGCACTTAATTGGTATTAATTAGGGTTTCGCCAAGTGTCTAGTGTGTGGTGCATGTGTCCACCCTCCAAGGTCAATATATTCGAATAGAAGTCATAGAAATACATATACATCATACACAGATATACATATCTGAGCTGCGTAACGTAACTGCAAATTGCTTTCCTTAGAGCAAAAAGATGAGAAATCAATAAGCGCCGACTTTGAAGCCCATTCCCGTTCTCAACCAGCTGTCGGCGGGCGCGCACACTCGAACCACGATCCCCAACATAAATGCTATAATTTTCGATCCAGTTGAGGATTGAGTATCGATTTTTTTTGCAACTCCTACCGATCCGATCGATCCTCCTCTTTGCTGGCGCTGCACGCATGCGCATTTATTGTGGATTATCGCTTATTACATGTTCTTCTTGACTTGATTTCTGTTGCCAAACCGATTATCGATCTCTCATTGCCTCCTCCCATTCCATTCCATTCCATGCGGTTTCCATTCCGTTATGGGCTGCAACTTCTGCCTTGGAAGATTGGGCGAAGGAAGGAAGGAGCTCTGCTCTGCTTTGCTCTGGAATTTCTGGAGCAATCCACATCCATGTACGTGAGATATTATGTTGAATGATTTCGATTCTGATGTTGATTCGGTATGATCTCTGGCTTTGCATACATACCTACATATATGTATATACGAGTATACTCGTAGGTATAGTGTGTATTTTGTATCTGTATCTTTCCCATGGTTTGGCTTATGCCGAATTTCTGATGAATAGCAATTTGGATTGGGGCCTGGCATGGCTGGGCATTCTTTTGTGGTTTCCTTTGATCTCTCCTCTCAAGAAGTCGCCGTTCAGCAGTCCAAGGTCTGGCAACCCTGCCAACAGGCCGCACTATTTCTCTCTCTCTCTCTCTCTCTCTTCCCCCTACCACCGTTCTCTACTTGAGATGCAGTTCTAAGCTGCGGTCTCTGCCGCCTCCTCCTCGTCCTCTCAAATGGTTTTGCCTCAGCATCGCTTGCATGTCAGCCGGCAAAATTGCAACAAAGCCATCTCCGACATGGATGGGGAGGAGGAGGAGGCATGATGATGAGGAGGAGGAGGCATGAATGGAATGGAGCAGAGGAAGAGCAAACGGTTTGAAGCTGTAGCAGGCTCTTGGGGCTGGCGGGCATTTGACACCGTACTGAAAGTTAAGTGGGTGTAGAATTTGTGGCATGTGGCCGGCGGTGACTGCCACAGACATAGACGGAGACGGGGATGAAGGAGGGAGTGGGAGTGGGCTAGTGAGGCTGAATCTTGGAGTGTGGCTGAAGTTGTCATATAATTGATGCCCGCGCGCCGTTTCCTATTATTGTTTAACACTCTGCTGCTGCAGCTCCGCCTCCTCCCGTTCTTCGGGTTGTGTGTGATTGCAATGGTGAAAACTTTAATCAAAGGCGAACTCGGTCAGGCCTTGGGTGGAGTTTGGAGCGGCGGCTGTCAACCTGCATTGGGTCCGCCGCCGCCACAGCCGCCTCATCATCATTCGGTCTTCCAACGCCCACACATGGCCTGTACCTGGACTCAAGGCCTGGGGCTGAGCTGCGGCTATTAAACAACTTTGGCACGAGTCAGCCAAAGGAGTCGGAGTCCACCAGAGATGGGCAAGCAAATGCCGGTTTTTTTTTTTTGGATGCAGTGATTCGCAGCGAAGAAATATCTATAAGTCGTGCTTCTTCGCTTTTAAAGAGTGATATTCAGTGACCTGAGTCACCATTTCGCATCACTGCTCACCCCTCCACCACTCCATTCGCTTATATCGCTGATGAAAATAGTTTTGGAAATTTTATTGGTAGTGCCCGGATAATGCGATTTGAAGTCAATGGCAATGCGATGCCTAAGCCCCCCTCTCCGAACCTCCACGATCATCACCGATCCGAGAATCTGTTGGAGCACTCTCTCTCTCTCTCTTTCCATATGGCGTGCGTGAGCATGTTTTATGCTAATTGTTGGTAAATGCACCATCCTGCCCGATCCCCATCTGGTCATCTCTGTCTTGCGCCAGGCGATAAATATGGCACAAGCGCATAAATTTGTTTATTAACGAGATTTCGAGAGGAGTTTGGAAGTTCGAAGAGCGAGCATCGGATGAATGTGGATGTGTTGATTCCCTGTTTTAAGTGTTGCCAATTGCTGTTAAAGCTGAATCGTTAAAGTATTTTACGACCCTATTAGATATCCATTGGGCAATGGGCAATACGAGTCCATTCCGTGATTGGTTATGCTCTATTAGTAATTGAGGTGTGTTTAGAGCTTAATAACTGCACAGAGAGCTGTAGCTCTACCGATGGGGTTCTAATTCCAATGGAATCTCGATAGCACTTACCTACATGTACATTCGTATAGATAGTATCACGGTTGGGTGCCTCAGTATGCAGAATGAGTGTTTAAGGTTTTATGGTGTTAAGTGAATGCTGGAGAAACGCAGAGCAAGACTCGTTACTCGTTTCTTCCGTCGTTTCCGTCCTTCCGCAACGTGTCAAAAGGCTTCAACGTCAGAGGAGGAGTTCGAAAGATCTTTGAAGCCGACCTCTAAGTGTGCTCCCACAGAGTGTGTGCAACCACAATGGGCTCGCCTCCATGTAATCCGATGCGTTTTTCACCAACAACAGGCACGTGGCATGGTGCCCGACCACAAGACAAGGTACAGAGGGGATGTCCAAGGGACACAATCCATATACGAGTATTGATGCCTGGACACAACATTTCTCATCTTGTGACACGGCCTGTCACTGTCACTGCCTCCCTGCCCTGCCTCCCTGCCACTGCCTCCCCGTCCAATGTCCACTGTCCACAGTCACGGCTTGTGGCGAGAGAGGCGTCGAGATTTATTGAAGTGTTATAATTAAGTTAGAAATCGCTTTCTGATTGCACGTCCTCTGTTTCCATCCTCAATCTCCATCTCTAATTGCAGTGTTCACCTGGGGCAAGCGCATGAGTCGCAAACTGGATCTGCTGAAGCGGAGCGATTCCCCCGCGTCCCACAAGTCGCACACTGATCTGCGCAGCCTCTTCCACTCGCCAACGCACCACAAGAGCAGCAGCAGCAGCTTCTCAGGCCCTCCGGACTCCAAAGCATCCCCGTTACCAACTGGCGGCTATCAGAGCAGCAGCACTTTGAAGAAATGCAAATCGGGACCCATTGAGACCATCAAGCAGCGTCAGCACCAGAATCTGCATCAGAATCACCAACAGCACCAGCACCAGCAGCATACTCTGCAGGATAGCACCCAGAGCGCTCACTCCACGCCCACGCACCAGGTACATTACCAGGCGGCGGCACGCCCACAGAAGGCCCTGAAGAACTTCTTCCATCGAATCGGGTCGACGGGCATGCTGAATCATCGCTCGCACAATCTCCTGAAGGCCTCGGAGGCGGCACAACATGCCGCGCCGGCAGCGACGACGCTATACAGGAGCAGCTCCACCAGTCAGTTGTCCAGCTCCTCCTACATCAAGTGCGACGATCCCACCGAGGGCCTGAATCTCCAGCGGGAGCAGAGGGAGCAGCGCGAACAGAGACTCCCCCGAATAGCCAGCCTTAAGTCCAGCAGCTGCGACGACATCGCCAAAGTGAGCAGCTGCCTGACGGCTAGCAGCAGTAGCGGCAGTGCCGCCGTCAGCCTGGGCTCTCCGCCCAGTGGAGGAGGCAGTGCCGCGGGCACTGGCACTGGGGCTGGGTCTGCTGCATCAGCACCATCTGGGGGATGCGGGGGGGGCCAGCAGGATGCGTCGCGTCGCGGGGCCTTTCCTTACGCCTTTCTGCGCTCCCGTTTGTCGGTTCTGCCGGAAGAGAATCACGGCTCGAGTGCCGGGCACCTGAAGCACCAGCAACACCAGCAGCAGCAGATGGAGCGACGGGAGCAGCTGCACCAGGAGATAGTCACCATCCTCAGTCGGTCGCCGCTGCCCCACCGCAGCTCCCCCGAGCAGCAAATGAGCAGATGTGCAACGGATGTGTCACGAAACGACAGTATCACGTCCAAGGACTGGGAACCACTTTACCAAAGATTAAGTAGTTGTCTGAGTTCTAACGAGTCCGGCTACGACAGTGACGGGGGGGTGGGCGGCGTTGGAGGGGTCCGGCCGGGCAATAATCTGAGCATCTCCGGCGGAGATACGGAATCTATTGCCTCGGGCACCCTAAAGCGCAACTCTCTAATCTCGCTCAGCTCCTCGGAGGGCGTCGGAATGGGAATGACCGCAGGATCGGGTATCCGGAACAGCAGCATCTGCAGTGCGCCCGTGTCCCTGGGCGGCTACAACTACGACTACGAGACGGAGACGATACGCCGCCGATTCCGGCAGCTGAAGCTAGAGCGCAAGTGCCAGGAGGACTACATCGGCATCGTCCTCTCGCCCAAGACGGTGATGACCAACAGCAACGAGCAGCAGTATCGGTATCTCATCGTGGAACTAGAGCCCTACGGCATGGCCCAGAAGTGAGTATTCATCGGATTCCCAAAGAAGCATTCTCTAATTTATAATTTGCAATTCCTAGGGACGGTCGTCTTCGGCTGGGCGATGAGATTGTGAATGTGAACGGAAAACATTTGCGGGGCATCCAGTCCTTTGCCGAGGTACAGCGCCTGCTGAGCATCTTCGTGGACAACTGCATCGACCTGGTAATAGCCCACGACGAAATCACGACGGTCACTGACTTCTATACCAAAATCCGCATCGATGGGATGAGCACACAGCGCCATCGGCTGAGCTATGTGCAGCGCACCCAGAGCACAGATAGCCTGGCCAGCATGCAGAGCCTCCAGCTGCAGCAAGATGGAGAGCGGCAGGGGCAGAGGGAGCCGGAGAATGGGGGTGAGGACCAGTGCGATGCCCGATCGATAGTCAGTGTAAGCACACTGCCCACGCCAATGCCCCTGATGCAGCACCGACGGAGCTCTACGCCCCGCCACTCGCTGGACGTGAGTGCGCCGGAGCACGAGCTGTTGCGACGACGGGCGCGCAGCTCCTCAGGTCAGCGCTCTAGCTTGGTTCTAACACCGACACCGCTCTTTAACAGCAGCAGCAGCAGCTGCTCCTCCTCACCTAACCACCACCACCAGTCGAGCGATAATCTCGACGAGAACGTGTCATACACGCCCGTCTACGCGAATCGAGCGGCTAGCGTGTGCGTGGCCTCATCGCTGGCGGACGACGAGAAGTGGAAGCTGCTGGCCCGCAAGCGGTGCTCGGAGGGCGCCGCCCTGCCCCCACCCGGGTCGCCCGGTGGCCCCCAGCAGCAGTTTGGCCAGCGCACCCACTATGCCCGCAACTCGATTAACTTGGCCAACTCGCACTACCGCTCGTTGCGGTTCGCTCACTCGCGGCTCAGCTCGTCACGGCTGAGCCTGTTCATGCAAACGCCACCTAACAATCTAACCGAGGGAGTGGGAGCACCCTCTAGCCCCCAAACAACTGCAACAACTGATCTCACTAATAACCAGACGCAGCAGCAGCCGCAGCAACATCCACAACAACACCACCAATCACTATACATCAAGCACACGCCAAAGAGCGTCTCACTATCCTCGCCTAATCCATATCTTAATGCCTCATCTCCACCAGCCTCGGTATCAGCGGCAGGATTGGGAACAGTAGTAGTCAATACCGGATCATCTCTGGCACCTCCTGTCGCCGCTCTAATGCATCATCGCCCATCGCTGCCGGTGGCCAAGCTAACCATTCGCGACGAGGAAATGGCCGAGGTCATCCGAGCCTCCATGAGCGAGGGTGAGAATCGTTAACCCCAAATAACCCTAATGTCGTCAATTGGTCCTCATACAAAGTAGAGAACTTTTATTGATCAAAGATCCATTCCATTTTCCAGGCAGTGGACGCTGTACTCCAAAGACCATTACATTCTTCAAGGGTCCGGGGCTGAAGTCCCTGGGCTTCAGCATTGTGGGAGGACGCGACTCGCCCAAGGGGAATATGGGCATCTTTGTGAAGACAGTTTTTCCATCGGGACAGGCTGCAGACGATGGCACCTTGCAAGCGGGTAAGTGTGGAAGATCCAATCAAATTGAAATTTCAATATCTGAATATGTCCCTCCTACAGGCGATGAGATTGTGGAGATCAATGGCAACTCTGTGCAGGGCATGAGTCACGCCGAAACCATAGGGCTATTCAAGAATGTACGAGAGGGCACCATTGGCCTGAAGATCTTGAGAAGAAAGTAAGTAGGAATCTACAATATATGAAAGAGTTCTAACTAAATAAATGTCTTTCTTTTCAGACTGCAGAAAGCTAAATCTATGGGCACGTAGGGCTTGCATCCTGCTCATAGTAGAACCACTAGTTAATAGCTAATAGACCGTTTTTGTTTTTGGAATCCCATACCTGGAATACCTGAATCTGGATAACCTGCTTTGTTTAAGCAAGTTAAATGTAAATTTCAGCAACTAACTTCTTTTTTTTGTTATCGTACAAAGAACTATTTATATAGTTGACTCTTATAGGTACTAGAATCCCATAATATAGTATGTAAGAAATTGTACGGAGTTACAATATAAAATTATTACCTACCTAGACTATGCTAAGCTTCGTAACGTTGTACAAGTTCATGAATATAAATATATTTACTTTAGAAGTCTAGTGGACTATTATTGGAGCTGTTCTCTGCAATAATTGCCGCTGTATAGGCAAGAAGTTGCGTGCAGAGAAAAACGAGTATTTTAATTTCTAGCATAGAAAAAACGTCGGGCGCTATATCGCGGGCAAATAGGGCCAGATGGGCGAAAGATTGCACTATTAACGAAGCTGGGCACTTAAAATTTCGATATGAATCATCTTTCGTAGTTTCCTAATTTAAAAAACAAATTTGGTGCACATATATTGTAATTCTTTGTGACATAGGTATAATGATTCAGCTTTCATCCTTGACTATCAGTCTTTGCTTTTTCACAAAGTGCTCTATGCGATTCTCCAGGCTCTCTGCAAAAAGATTCAATTAGCTTGTTGCGAAAATACACACTGTGCAATTTCCGGAAAACACTCACCACAGCGTTTTCGCTCTAGGAGAGGCTGATATTCCCGCGGTTTGACAGAGTCCTGTAACAGGATGACCTGCGCTGTCACACGTTCTTTTATGTGGTAGTTTTTTTCCAAGAGGTGCTCCAGTTGTTGGAGAACATTTCGTATCATAGTGCTCTTCACACTGAACTCCGTCCACTCGCATTGGATGTTCTCGATAAGCTTCTCCAAGTTCTCTTCGTTGTAAATCCAACTTGTAATATCTTTTTCCTCCGCAGAACTTTCGGAGCTTTCCACATCCATTGCGGAAGTGTCCATGGCCTCGTCATCCTCAGCACCATCAGCGGGAAGGTTTAATTTCCTCGTCGTCGTGTCTCGAAAATTACAATGGAACAGATTCAACGGCAAACCAAGAGCGGGTGTGTACTGAGGTTTGCACGGATTAGTTTCCACATCGAGAAGGTCGCTGACAATACGAGGCAGCTCCCTTCGCTGTCCCACGAGCAGCAGCACGGCCATGATGCATCTTATCTGATGCCAGAGGAAGGCATTTGCTTGGATCTCCAGATAATACATATCATAGCCTATTGATTGACGAAATCAATGAAATCCTTAAAAATGAAATAGCAGAGCCTCATATATTTACCTGAATTGTTTAACATTTCCACGCAGGGCTCAACACGAGCTGCCTGTAGATTCCTTATAAATTTCGTGACTCCATTGTGCACATCCATTTTGCAAAAGTTCCTAAAGTCAGAATGTCCAACCAGCAGCTTACAGGCTTCCCGCATAGCTTCAATGTCCAGGTCACCCTTGGGGAAGTAGTAGCGATAGCTACGCGAGGTGCAATCAAAGCGAGCACTGTATACAGGGCTCCGGAGCGGCATCCACGCCACACATTGAATGTTCTTGGGCAGCACCCGGTTAAGAAGGCCACAGTAGTCGATTTCGGATGACAGGGAAGCAGGCTCCAGCTGAGTGTCAGGCGTATGTTTGCTGCGCAAATCTATAGAAATCACCTGGCAGAAGGCGCTTACTTCCTTGTCCGTGCGTCCACAGCGATGATAGTTGGATGTGGCACGGGATTCGATGAGACAAGTGCGCGTCAGGGCGCGAAACAAATGCGACTCTGTTCTCAAACAAGACGAAATAATGCTAATTGGTCACAAACAGAAATAGACCACCCACCAATGGTATCGTTGGAATCCTCCTGGCAGGCGAAACCCTGGTAGTCCCATCCAAAGTAGGTCAGTTTCAGCAAAACATGACGCTGGTGCGCGCTGAAAGGTGAAGTTTTAGTGCAATCTCGCATTGAATTCTTCAATTGGGGGCCACTTACATACTCCAATCGAACTTACGTTGCTTCTTAACCTTGCCTGAATGTGTCGTTGTCTCCTTGGGAGCTGTAGCGGTGGCCGCCGTCTCTTTACCCAACAATTCTGCATATTCCGCATTACTTCTATCATGCTCCGTTAGTTTCTTGTGCAGAAGATTTCTCAGCTGAAAGTTGTACGCCTCCAGTTGGACTATTTTATCAATTAGCTCCGTTTGACTGAGTTCTCCCAAAGCCTCTCGCGACAAACCCTTTTGGCGCTTATTTATGACCACCTTTCTGTCATTTGTTGCACTCATGTTGTCCGTAAGTAAAAAGTAAACAAAACGGCACGTGCGATTTGGCGATTGGGAGGAATATGTAACATAGAACTTGAATTCGTCAGTATATTTACGGTATATTTTTTAAATGAGACGGTATGTTTCGGTATGTTTCTGACGGTCGGTCACACTGATATCAACAATCCTAGAATGAAAATTCAGGTGCGTAAATCGTGAAAGTAATAAGATATTTACAGAATAAAATACCAACAAAATGGCGTGCCCGATCCTGCGACGAAAAAGCAAGTCGTTTTTTTGAATGGGCTACTGAAAAGGGTATGGACAACAGGCACAAAGAGTCAAGGAAAATTGCAAGGTTCGTACGAACCTCACCTGGCGTGTGAGGACAATCAGCTTTTTATCTTCAAGGTATATTGGGCAAAAAGGGTGGCTTTTACCTTGCATGCGTTGTTTTTCTGGGCCGTTTTGCCTCTTGTCCATACCCTCTTTTTCCTTCCATTATGTAGCTAATGTAGACTCCACATACTCTTCCAATCCCCATTTGCTGTTTTAGTCGCGCAGCATCTGAAGGTGAAGGACACAGTACGAAGAAGGACATCAAGGACAGGACAGGACCCACGATGGACACGTGCAATCACAAGGTCGACAGCGAGAATCACAACTGTGACATGAGCTCCCCTCCCTCGTCATCGCCACTGTGCTACGCCAGTCTGAATGTGCTGCCTGACGAGATTCTCGAGTTCATCTTCACCTACCTACCACCCTATGGGGATCTGGAGCACTGCAGCATCGTGTGCAAGCGCTGGCATGGCATTGTAAAGAGTGAGTATGCACGCAGTGTGGCTGCGATCGATAAAGAGCTTCTCTAGCCTCACCTATTCTTCCCCCTATTGATCCCCAGATCTCGTGCGCCGCTCGAAGTTCAACCTCGAGAAAGGCCTGACCGACTTTCGACTGCGTTGGGAGGTTTTCTCGCCACAAACGGCCGCCGCCGCGAGTACCTCACCCGTAGCCTTTATCGCTGGACGGTTTGCCCACTCGGCGGTGCGCCAGCGCAACTCCATGTATGTTTTCGGCGGCGGATCCACTTCGGACACCACCTTTAACGATCTTTGGCGCTTTGATCTGACTCACATGCGCTGGGCAAGGCCTGTAGCAACGGGCACGTATCCCTCGCCCAAGGGCAGTGCCTCCATGGTGGCCTGGAAGGATCAACTCGTGCTCTTTGGCGGCTGGCGTTATCCCTCGCTGCATCCGCCGTATCAGCCGTGGTGCCTGTTCGATGAGTTGCACTACTACGATCTAGGAAAGAATCGCTGGCTTTTGAGGAACACTATGCCCTGTCCGCCGCCCATGGCTGGCCACTCGGCCACGGTGCATGGCGACCGCATGGTTGTGTTCGGTGGCTATCAGATCACGGACGACGTAAACATCAACTCCAACGACACTTGGGTTCTGGACTTGCCCGAGCAGCGCTGGTGGCAGCCGCTGTTCGTGGGCAATACGCGGCCCAGTGCGAGGTATGGACAAATCCAGATCGAGTTGGGCAAGAATCACCTCCTTGTCGTGGGCGGCTGTGGCGGAGCCAATCGGGTCTACACGGATGCCTGGCTGCTGGACATGACTAGAGATGTGTGGTCTTGGAAAACGCTGACCGTGCGCAACAAGCGATTCGGGGCCGTCCACATGTGGTGCAATCCTGGCTGCAAGGTTAACAACTACCTCGTAGTGGTGGGACCGTCGCCCAACATGCCCCAAGACTTTCAAATGATGAAGCAGAGTCGAGTTCCTGTGGTCGGTGGACGTGGCCCGCCGCCCCCCAATCCTCACCAAAACATGCCGCAGCGGGGCCAACGAATCCTAATGCCGGAGCGCCGGCTGGCTGGAGGCTTGGGAGGCGGCTTGGGTCAAAATCGAGTAAATCGCATTGGAGCAGGAGGAGGAGCGGGCGGGGCTCTGGCTCCGCAAGAACAGTATTTGGCCAATCGACGGGCCATTCTCAACCAACATATGCAGCAGGCGCAGCAGTTCATGCACAACAATAATGTAAACAACAACAACAACAATAGTTATCAGCCACGATCCGGACGTTTGAGTGATTTGCATGCTCCTCCAGCTCCGGCTGCCGCCGCCGCAGCTCCTTCCCCACCCTCACCGCCAGTGCGACCCCCCTCCCTGGCCGCAGCCGATGGGGATGTGGATGCAGCCCAGCGTCTTCAGCGCAATCTGGCCCTGCGATGCCGGGACAATGAGCCTAGATTACCCAAACGATTTGATGAAATGTACGAGGTAAGTGCACAAATACGACACTATTTGGAACATCCGAAACTTAATGCACAATTTCCGCACAGGATCCCTTCCGTATGGCCGCCTTCAACGTGCCGACACGGTCACGCAGCGCTTCGCGAGACCACAATGAACGCATCCGGCGCATGGAGGAGAAGATGAACGCCATACGCAACTCGCGGCGAAGTGCACCCGCAGCCGCCCAGGTGGAGCCGCAGCCGTTGCGTGCCCCCTCACCCAAGCGACTGCGCTGCAATGTACAATCCCTCTTCGTTTGCGACATCTCAGGCATACTCAGCAGCAGCGAACCCGCCCTAGACTGGGTGGAATACAAGAACTTTGGTGTTCTCCGGGGAGCCCCCGACCGCCTCATCCTGTCTAGCCTCATTGCCGGCAATGGCGAGCTGATCCTGTTCGGTGGCGTCCACAAGGAGACCCTCACAGACATCACACACCACGTGTCCAATTCCATACACTTTCTGAGTTTTCCCCGTGATATTATTTAAGCTCGGACCGGGGCCCGGCCAGCCATACTACAGCAGACACGATAGCTATGTCTATGTCTATGTCCTCCCCTCCTGACCTAAACCTAAGTTATAGGTAACAGCCAATGCTGCTGCCACACCAAACTCCTTCAAAGAAGTTCGGGCGAAGTTCATTGAGACCATATATTGAGTGTAATGGATGAGTTGTATGATTAAACATGGTTACCTACTTAAATTAAAGTATCCTCAATATGTTACCTTAGCCCGACTTCATCTTGTCCTTCGTCCAAAGTCCTAGCTGCCCAGCAGCTCGCCAAGCAGCTTGATCAAGTCGTATGCTTGCTGGAAGCGCATATCACATGTCGCGTCGTCGCAACGCACACATTGTTCCAGCAGCATCTCCAGCCTTCCGTTGGCCAGATCTCGCAGCAGGAAGTCTTTCAGCAGGAGACAAGCCTGATAGACATTCGCGTCCAGCTGCTGGCCACCGCAAAAGGACTTCACATCGAAAGTGAATCCATCGCCAGGCAAGGGCTCGTACTTCTGGGCGTCGCCCAAGGGGACCGCCGCATCCACTAGGACAACAGAGTCCAGGTCGATGAGGATCACACTCTGGCTGGCCTCGTCAAAGGCCAGATTGTCTGCCGTAAAATCGGTTAGAAAGATGCGAAAGTCCGCAAAGCCAAATGTGAGCTTCAGAGACAGCTGGAGCAGTTGTCGGGCCATTTCCAGGCGCAGATTCTCGCCAGCAGTGGCGTAGTGTACCAGGGTGCGTCCGGCATAGGCTTGGAAATGGGTAAGGCCACAGGCAGCGTAGCTCCGAGGCACTGGAAAGCCACGCAAAAACAGTTCCTGCATCAGCAATGGTGTAATGCTGTGCATCATGTAGTACCAAATGGTGGCAGCCTCATGACCGCGCTGCTCCAAGTAACTAACAAAACGGGGAGTCCTGAATCCGCTACGACATAACTGGAATCCACCGGGACGCTCCTCCATTTCAAGAAATGCTTCTCGCAAGATGCCCATATTGCGGTAAGAGTGCCCCCCAATGGCATCTCTTTTGGCCACCAACTGTGCTGCCTGATGACGCTCATTCAATTGCAGGAAATATATCTCCCGACGATCGATCAGCAGAGCGATTCCTTTAAGAAGCTTGCTCCAATCCGAGGGCTCTGCAATGGCCTCAAAGATTTCCTCGCATTGCCAGCGCTGTCCGGCAAAGCAGGCCGGACAAAGTTGTAGATCCCGCTCGAGATGTGCCCTAAATATGTCCTTCTGTGGTTTTACCTGCAGGTCCTGCAGCAGAGCCAGAATGAGCACGATTCTGAGATGTCCGGGCGACAGGTGCATGCCAAGGGGCTGCAAAAGAAGTTTGAGAAAGAGGGGAAGAAGAAAGTTGCATGAGGAGGCTTGGCAAACAATAAAAGAAGTCACACGTGCGTGAGTAAGTGTGTGTGTGAACAGTGTCTGCTTGTGTGTGTATGTGTGTACGATGAATGTGCGTCCGGGCCCAGCCTCCCTCCAGGGTCCACAACATTACCTGTTTCCTCAGCCCAATGCCAAACTTAAAGGCACAGCTAAGGTCTGAGCCAAAGCAGCTGCCCCAAGACGGCGCGGCACTGAAGAACCAACCGTTGGGAGCCATCTAAACCCAGCACCGAAACTAGCATACTCTGTAGTGACCAGGTGTAAAAAAATCTATTAAAATTTGCATAATTTAATCAAGGTTGCGCTCCCATAAACGACTGCGCACCTCACTTCTAAAAAAAGAAAGCATTTAAAATAAACTACGATTATAAGCGATTAGATAAGCATTTGTATTTCATCAAAGATCAGATAAACCATGTACCCCACACCTCACACTCCAAAGGGAAGAGTATTCAAGATGGTTGGGTTTACAGAAATAGCTTTGCTTTGGTGTGGCTGTGGCTAGGCGGCGACTTCTCGACCAGCTTCTCTCTGGCTGAACTGAAGAAGAGGCAATTTTAAGGTTCAAGGTTGGAAGTCGCTGCCAGGCGCTTAATTTGTAATCTCAACGAAGGCGTAATCTCATCATCATCATGAAGATAGTGCCAGACGAGCATCGGTAGCGTCAACTCCTTGTAGTAATGTCTGTAAGCAAGCAGCGTCCTGCCCTATGGTACAACAGGATCTATTCTGTTAGGGCAAAGAATCAGAAAAGTGGGAGTAAGCCTCCCAGAAAACAATGGGATCGCCAGAGCTGGAAAAAGTTCGAAAGAAACCCTTTTGGGTACTTCCAGAACGGCCCCAACTAGCGGCAGAGTGGCGAAGAACTGAGAAAATTGAGAGGTATAGAGAGAGGCATGATCGAGAGCGTGTGAGAGCGGCCGGAGATCGGACGCCAACAATCGCTTTGATACCACACCTCTACCTCTACCTGGCTGTCCATCGGATCAGTTGAAGGTGGCGCGTTGCGCTCAACGGTTCACAGTTTTCAGTTCCATTCTCGTTTCTCGTTCGTCGGTCAGCCTCGTTCTCTGCGCCGAACAGCTGGTGGCGTCTGTTTTGGTTTGGCGATCAGATCAGCATATGAAGTCCGCGATATCGGTCAAGTTCAGCCGACTCCACACCTCGGCTGCCAGAGCAGAAAAACGACGAACAAATTGTCGCCCAATTAGTCTCGCCTAAGAGTTCGCGGAAATTCACTTATATTTTCGTGAACTTTTCGATCAAATCGAATTTCTTCACTATATAAAACACCACATATAGTACATACCTACTATATAGTTTCGCAAGTGATCGCTTTTGTTTGAAAAGAATTTGTCACAGTGCCAAAAAGAGGTGTGTTCTTGTTGGAAAAATATCCACTTAAATAATCCAATTTTGTTTTTGAAAAATTACCAAAATACACATCATAAATAATTTGATCTAAGGCCGTACCACAAATCTGTGAGCCCTTCACCTCTCGAAGGTGAATTTTATGCAACTTTGAATATTGCGCTTCAGAGGAAAGTAAACAATCTGCGCAGCAATATTAGAGATCACGAGATAATTGATTGACTCCGGGGGAAGGGAAGGTAAACAGTCGCTACAGTTCGATTCAGGAATACCAACCAAATGCTCAAAATCGATGCGATGATCAGCTTCTCGGTGGAGCCGAGCCCGCATTTTACATACATATGTATGTGTTCTATGTACGCGCTACAACCCTTGGACAGAGTCCATCAGCTCAGTTGTATATGGCTTTAGCAGGGACTATACTTTCCATGCCATACGCTATACATATACCTTCATTCATTCCACTGAATTGCACTTCCGAAAGTACTTTGGACAGGATTCACGCTATGTACCGATAGTCCCCATAGAAGTCACCATAGCCTATGCCGCAAACCGACAACTAAAATCTGTAGAAAAACACTTTAAACCGGTTATGTATTACACCCATCCGCAAAAACACTTAAATATAAATAGGCAAACGAAAGCCCCTCCCCTCCCCTCCTCATGACAGAGCGAATTCGAGCCGGCATTAGATGTGAATAACTGGTCGACAGACCGACACTTCGTAGTAATATTCTGGCTTATTGATAAACGGAATACGTCTGCCAGAACATACATATGTACATACGTCTGTGCATAACCGTGTGTGTATATATTTGCTTGCTTATGACCAGCACGTTCTTGGCAATGACTAAGAAAATCTAAGGCAGCTTTAGCCAATTGATTCAATTGATATTATTCCATGCAAATTGCGTCACGCTGTTACAATACGAGCACTTGTGCGGTGTACGGTTGGGGAATGCTCTTGACTTTACAGAGGCAAGGCAGTCTAACGTGGGGGCTTTCTTATCAAATCAGATTTGTTTATGGCATACGCCCTCTTAAAAAACTATCATATCAGAACAGTTCTCTCGGGAGACATTCGGTTGCCTGATCGGTTAACTGCCCGCAAACAAAATTCAACGTGTTAATATTTATTTTTATACCCGATACTCAAAATGAGTATTGGGGTATATTAGATTTGTGGTGAAAGTGGATGTGTGTAACGTCCAGAAGGAATCGTTTCCGACCCTATAAAGTATATATATTCTTGATCAGCATCAATAGCCGAGTCGATTGAGCCATGTCTGTCTGTCCGTCTGTCCGTCCGTCCGTCTGTCCGTCCCCTTCAGCGCCTAATGCTCAAAGACTATAAGAGCTAGAGCAACGATGTTTTGGATCCAGACTTCTGTGATATGTCACTGATCCAAAAATATTTCAAAACTTTGCCCCGCCCACTTCCGCCCCCACAAAGGGCGAAAATCTGTGGCATCCACAATTTTAAAGATACGAGAAAACTAAAAACGCAGAATCGTAGAAGATAACTATATCTTACAGAGTGCAAAATCTGAACCAGATCGTATAATTATTATAGCCAGAATCACGAAAACAATTTCACTCTTTCTCGCTCTGTCTCACTCTAACACACAGGTTTCATTGTAGGTTTTGCCAATTGCAAAATATGAGTTCAAGGATCTGAGAACCCATAAGAGCTAGAGCAACCAAATTTGGTATCCACACTCCTGTGATATCGGACCTTGACCGTTTCATGTCCAAATTTCGCCACACCCCCTTCCGCCCCCGCAAAGGACGAAAATCTGAGGCAACCACAAATCTCAGAGACTATTAAGGCTAGAGTAACCAAATTTGGTACACACACTCCTTTAAGATGTCACTATAAAACGTATATCTCAGAATTTCGCCCCACCCCCATCCGCCCCCACAAAGGACGAAAATCTGTTGCATCCACAATATTGCAGATTTGAGAAAACTAAAAACGCAGAATCATAGATAATGACCATATCTATTAGATTGCTGAATCTGGATCAGATCAGATCAGATCATTTTTATAGCCAAAAGGAACAAATCAATTTGCAGTGGCTACGCAGCGCCCGACGTCACGCTCAGACTGATTTTCTGTCTCTCTCGCACGCACTCTTTGTCGTGTCGTTTAATATTAGCGGCGTCTGCCGGAGGAGAGCCATACTGACTTAGTATCGGGTATAACCGTAGAGTTGCGGTGTCCGCAGCAACTCACAACGTTCCCCCTCGTTTTCGTCTGCTCTTGACGATTTTTCGCCGCTTCTTGCTTTCTATTCGCCCGACCCGAAATAGTTTCTATTATCTAAAGCATGATTGATGGCCCGGCCGGGCACGGGCACGGGCAAATTGGCAACCGGTTCAGTTCCCTATCTCTTTTTTTCCATATTCATGGCCTTTCTCCTCTTTCAGATGAGCAGCTCTACTGTGGAACTGGCCGAGACCCATCACAAGGAGCAGGCTAGCGTGGGCAACCTGCTGGGGCGTCGCTATGCCGAGCTTTTGCACGGGGAGAAGTACACGGACTGCGTTTTCCACGTGTGCGAGGAGCAGCTTAAGTGCCACAAACTGATCCTGAGTGCCGCCAGTCCCGTGTTTGAGGCCATGTTTTTCGGACCAATGCATGAGAATGAGCCCGAGATCGAGATACACGACATTAGTGCGGCCATTTTCAAAGTCCTGGTCGACTACATTTACACGGGCAGCGTGGACTACAACAACCTGGAGCTGGTAGCCTGCATTGAGCTGTACTATGCGGCAGAGAAGTATCTGCTGGACCAGCTGATAGCCGACTCCCTGGTGGCCATCACCAGGAAGCTGCGCTTCTCCAACATTCTGCCGGCTCTGGAGCTGAGTGTGTGCATGGGACTGGATAGTCTGCTGGAGGTCTGCATGACCTTCTTCATGCGCTGCTGCGTGAGCAATGCCCAGTACATGACCCATCTGAAGGAGCACTATGTCCACGTGTCTAAGGAGTGCGTCAAAACGATCATAGCCGCCTGCAAAGAGCCGCACAAGCTACTCATTTGGTATGTCTACGAGTGGACCCAGCAGGAGTGTGAGCAACTGGGCCTTGGTCCTAGCGATGCGGGCTTGGTTGTTCACGGCCTGGGGCCAGAGGCGAACTCGTGGCCCGTGAATGCTTCTAATGAAGTGCAATCTCCTGCTCCGGCTCCGATTGTCTCAGTAGAGCGCTGCTACTACAAGGCCTGCCGGCCGTTTACCGTAGATGCAGAGTCTCCCGTGTGGCGTCTCCGCCTGAAGAGCCCTCGCTTCATCTCTCTCATGGGAGTGGTTCTGAACAGCCGCCTGCCCCCCAACCTGACCAGCACCTTTGGCCACGTTCAGCTGCCTCTGGAATATCGCGAGTCCCTGCGGCTGGACCTTTGCGAGTTGCCGGCGGACGGCGAGGACGCGCCCACCAATCCCGTGTGGAGTCATGTCATTCAAAATCAGAGCACAAAATATAACTGCGACTTGCACCTAAGATGGCGCCGCGAGGAGGCGTGTGTACTCACCCCGGAGCTGTCCTACGAACTGCAGATACGCTGGGACGGAAGCGCATACGGTGCAGAATATCCTTGCAGCCTGCAGTCCTGTATCGCCGATGGCATTCGCTTCATCGACAGCGACAGCTTCATCGGCAGTTTGGTCAAGGGCCTGCGCTACGCCAACCTGGTGTAGGTTTTAGTTAGGCTTAATCTTAATTGTGTACATATTTATTGCCGTAAGTTAATGTACGCTGTGTTGGAGTTCAATAAACTTTGGAAAACACTCCAAACAGATTCAACGATAACAACAAAGCCGGTTTGCGCTGCGGCTTTTGTTTGGATCCTGCTGCTGTTGTCAAACTAAATCCGATAAGCTGTGCTGTGCTGTTCTGTGCCGATTTCTTCATTTGACTGTAATTATTGTTAATTAAGTACCAATTACTTCATGAAATAGATAATTTAAAAAAAAAAACGCTGAAAGATATCGATGGGATGTAGTGATGTGATTATACGATGTGTGCTTTACCGATATTCCCTGCGTTCTAGCACTAACCATACCATAGATACCAATGTTTTCCTCTTGTTTAGTCATTTATACTAAGCTAAGTTTTGATGAAAAATCATGCTTGCAGAGCATCGGATATATACGACCGGTTGGGCTTGCTTGAGTTTAACAAAGGATAAAGGATATTCTTCCAATTACAGGAACCAATGGAACGACCCCACAAATAACGGAGAAAATAGGATACATATGACTGCAGAAAGTATCCTTGGTCCTTGATAAGGAGTCTACCAAATCAAGGATGTTGCTCCAATCTCAGGAGCATAACAAAATTTATCGGTATGTCTTTTTTCAGACTCGACTTGTCTTGTCTTGGCGTGGATAAGTCTAGTGGAATACAACCATCGGATTAGTTTCGATATTTACAGCGTCACTGACAGGGCGGCTTGTCCACCTCTATGCTTTTGCCGTATTGTTTTGTTTACGCTGAAAAATGACGATTCTCTACAAAGTGGAGAGCAAGGAGTTCGGCAAGGACAGCGTGTTTCCCCAAAAAGTGGTGCTATGCTCTGTCTCGGCCCGCAACATTATCGCGTTCAGCTCGCTCCAAAGCGCCATTGTTTCCCATGGCCCCGGGGACAGCAACAGTGCTGGGGTGGCTGTGGGGACCAGCAACAGTCATGTGTATGTCTGCGACATTGTGACGCCGTGGGAGTACTACAAGGTTTGCTCCTCGAAGTCGCTGATCAATGTGCTCGAGTGGAGTGCCAACGGGGAGAAACTGCTGCTCGGCTATGTCGGCGGACGCGTCGAGATTTGGCAGCCCAAGAATCAGTCCATCAACATCTGGCTTCTGCAATACCATGCCAACGTCCCCAGCGAGGACATCATAGAGGCCAAGTTCTTCCACAACGGCAAGGGAGTCCTGTTCAATCCTCAGAAGAAGGAGCACACATACTACGCAGAGAAGTTTGAGCGCCTGGAGCAGCGTCCCACGCTCAGTGGCTTCGGCGGGGTTGCCAGCGAAGGCTGCATTCTGCTGACATCATCTGGCCTCCTGGGGTCATTCAGCCTACCCTTGTTCCAAAAGTTCTCCAGTGCTGAGAGCGCCGGCAATGAGATTGTTGAGCTAACACCCGTTATGCATAGCATTGGCATCTCCAGAAGCTTCATAGAGCACTGCAGCATGGCCCCGAGTCCCTCGGGGGCTGTCAGTGTAGCTTTCAGTTGCGGCTGGCAGCAACAGCTCGTGCAGTGTTTCAAGATCTCCCTGATGATGGAAGGAGACCTGGGCCTAGAGCAGCACATGGCCATCAAGTCCGAGTCGCAGGCAAGTATATTCCTCAATCCGCTGGAGGGCAAGCTCATCAGTCACCTTAAGTGGACGCGGGTGGCCAATGACGACGTGATCTTCATAGCATACTCCTGTACGGAGGGAGGCAGTTTGCTGGAGCAGTGGACCCTCACGCGCAGGCGTCAGAGTGTCCACGCCCTGCTCCAGGGAGGCGGTTCCAATAAGGGCAACGAATTCGTGCAGTCGGAGAGTTGGGAGCAGGTGGCAAAGCTCCATTTGAATGCTCCACTTGCCGATATCTGTCTCTCACGCCTCATGCCGTCCACGGCGGAATGCTCTCCGGTCTATGCGATACTCCAGGATAACAGTGTCCAGGTCCTGGAGCCTAATTCTCTGAAGCAACTGAACCACACGCAGTTCGATAAAGTGACCGACGGCAGTGGAGTGAAATTTGTGAGCGGGGACCTCACTCCCACCAGTCAAATGCTCCTGATCTTCGATGCTCACGCCCAGCTGTATGCCATGCAAGCGCCACTGCTGAAACAGAGTGGATCCGCACTGCTCCTGCTGGAGTACTGCATTGTCACAGGCTGCGATGCCAGTGATGTACTACTCCTGAACCTGGGGAACCTGGAGCCCCTGGTGGAGAAGCTGACGGATAACTTTTCGCGCCAGCCATCGTATGTGAAGAACTACTATTATGCCAACTTCCTGGCCCTCAAGAGCAATCTCTGTCGTGTGCAGCAGCAGGAGTTTGACAATCTAATCATCCTCCATGCCATATCCACCACTTTCAAGAGTCTTCTGCGCCCCTCCGACCTAGGTTACCAGGACAAGGGACCCGCCGATAATCTGACGACGAAGCTGAACGAGTCCATACCAGACGTGGACACAGTGATGCTAAACCTGGATGCCAAGGACTTCACAGTGGAACCAGTGATGCTGCAGAGCTTGCAGCAACTGATTCAATGGGTCACCGATCTGGCGCTCAACATGCTCAACATGCTACCTGAAGAGGTGATGAAATGCAAGCTGTCCGGGAAGCGTCCCAGCTATGACATCAGCCGGGATATTAACGCTATTAGCAGCCTAAGGGAGTTGCTCGTCATGATACGCATCTGGGGCCTGCTGAACACACAATGCCTGCCCGTCTACACCAAGACCATGGACAACATTGACGTGCTGGTCATCCTGTTCCGCCTGCTCACGCGCCTGGCCCAGAACACCGCGGAGCCGGACGAGATGCTCTTGGACGAGTGCAGTCTTTTATCGAAGCAGCTTCTCATTCCTCAGCTAAACAAGTTCAATCCCACCACGCTGCTCAGTGCCCAGGGATTTGCTGCAGTGAAGTCGGGTCATCTCATGTTCACCTCCCTTGTAGAGCCGAAGTGCCTACAGGACATGGAAGTGGAGAATGTGGTCTTCGCCAAGTCGGTGAAAGATGGCGTCAGCAATCTTCAGCTCGGCGCCCATCCCACCACCATCAGAAGGTGCGCCCGCTGTGGTTTCGTCTTCGTCAACAATGCTAACAAAGTGGCCAAGACTTCGGCTCTGAAGGCCTGGTTCAACAAGTGGCTGCATTGCCATTGCGGCGGCTTCTGGAAGCAGATTAATTAGCCACGGCCGCCCCTTTACAGTATCAATCTTAGAATTTAAATATCCATAGCTTTTAATAAAAATCAAATTTAAATGAAACAATGCTTAACCCGTTAGAAGGTATATCAGAGCATAGGGTATAGAAACACACATATGTATGTATGTATGATGCACCTACGCAGAATCTATGTACATACATATGTACATATATATCTCTATTCCAGCAACTTGAACCAAGGAATAAGCAAACATATATCTCTCTTTTGCTCGACATATTTAGCTGAAACATTTTTTTAGACAAGATCCAATAAAAGATAGTATTTAGAATAAGCCTGTCAAGTAAAAAATTGATTCATTAATCGGATATAATCGGCGAAATGTTTTATCTATCTAATAATATTCGACGGAATATCCTCTTTCGTTTTTTTTTTTGGTCATTTTCGCTAAAACCATTTTTTACGCAAAATGCAATAAAAGCAAGTGTTAAAAATAAACCAGTCCATTAGGAAATAGATTCACTAATCGGGTAAAATTATGTGGGCATGGATAAATGTTCTATATAGCTAGTAATATTCGACGGAAGAAAAAATAACCACGAATTAGTCGTAATAACCGGTTGACAACAATGATTCCAGGCAACATTAATTGTCATACCCTAGGGAAAAGGATATGATAGATTTGAGAAAATGTTTGTTATCCCAAGCTCCGTTATGTATGAGGTATCAGGATTGAGATAAATATATACAAGATACTAATACTGTACTTGAATATGTCTAAAGAATATCAATTTGAGAAAAGGTCTTTACAAATTACGTTTTATCTTCATTTAAAACTAACGAAATAGGGTGCACAAAAGCCTATACACGCATCTTGTCAAATACCAGTAACATTGCGACTGTTTTTTTGATTGGACTTGTTTGTTTAAACCTTGTTTTAGACAAAATACAATAAAAGCAAGGATTAAAATTTATCCAATCTTGTAGAAAATTTATTCATCAATGGGATAAAATTATGTGGGCATGGCTAACTGTTCTATGTAGCTTATTATATTTGACGGAACATCAAAATTAAGCAATATGGTTTCAATGCTTGCCGGAGAACTATTAACCTTTTATAAGCCAAGGGGGTAATCATTTTAGCGCAGTTCAGATGAAAGATTCGTGGGGTTTGGCAACTTAAAGGGAAGGATAGGATGGATCTATAAGAATTTACAATCGTTAATATATTCCGCCATTTACCTCGTGTAGTTGAACTCGGTTTTCCATCATACGAATCGCTATATTGTTGTTGAGAAACCAAAATTGAGGCAAAAACAATCAAGGGCCAAGTATTTAATGTGCCGGTCAAGTAGAAAATTGATTCATTAATCGGATAAAATTATCGGATAATTCTATATAGCTAGTAATATTCCACGGAATATCAAAAACGAGGAATATGTAAAATATAACTTGAATTTGTCAGTGTATTTACGGTATATTTTTAAAATGAGACGGTATATTTTGGTATATTTCTGAGGGTCGTACGGTATATTTTAACGATAAATCCGCTGTGGGAAGAGCTTGCAAAATAAATACAAACAAATCTAAGAAAGAAATAAAATTAATTAATAACCGTTAGTGGCTGGAAGGAAGAACAACAACTCTACAATGAACATAAATCTGCCCCATTTTAACATGAAGAACCTGGTCAAGGAAGCAGGCAGCACAATATCGCGTGTGGTGCAGGTAAAGAAATCAATGATGGGTGCGAGAAAAAACGGGTGGGGATGAATGGGCTTTTTGGGGGTTGGGTTGGGGGCTATACAAGCACTCAGCACTGACGCTCTTTGCCTTTTTCCCCTAGCTGACGGAGGAGAAGCTTGGCACCACCGAACGCACCGAATACGACTTGCACTTTCAAAATCTCGCCGAACGTGCCGATGTGACCAAGGCATGGACAGAAAAGCTCGTCAAGGACACAGAATCGGTGCTGATACCGAATCCACAGAACCGTGTCGAGGATTACATATTCGAAAAGATCGACAAGTCAAAACCCAAACGAGTAAGCAACCTGGAACACCTGGCCCTGGACATGATTGAGGCCGGCGGGGACTTCGGACAGGATTTGCCCTACGGTCAGGCCCTCATCAAGGTCGGACAGGCTGAGCAGAAACTGGGCCAGTGCGAGCACGATTTCATTGCCACCTCGGGCATTTGTTTTACGCAACCGTTGCGCAAATTCTTGGAGGGCGAGATGAAGACGATTAGCAAAGAGCGCGGCATTCTCGATTCGAAGCGCTTGGATCTGGACGCCTGCAAGAACCGGGTCAAGAAGGCGCGCAGCATGCTAGGCCAACAGTCGGTGAGTGGGCGGAAAAGGGGGCAGTGGGGGCGGTCATAATGGATTATTGACTTTCGATATTTTTCTACATTACTTTACGCTGCCTCTGTGTGGATTGTTGGTTTGATTTATTACGGTTCATAGAAAGATGGCATCTCGCCAGAGGCTGCCTTGGAACAGGTATCAGACCTTGGACCTTGCCCATACCTATTACTCATCACTTAACAGTATGCTGCAGCAGATCATTAATTTGTACTTTCTTTACAGGCGGAGCGCGACCTGCGCGTGGCCCAGGCGGAGTTCGACCGCCAGTCGGAAATAACCAAGTTACTGCTGGACGGTATTAGCACATCGCAGGCCTCCCACCTGCGCCATCTGCACGCCTTCATCCAGACCCAGGTGCGCTATTACAAACAGTGCGGCGATGTCATGGAACAGCTGCAGCGGGAGCTGGCCAAGTGAGTATCAGATGGTAATGGTGATCAATGGAGATGATGATGCTGATAACAGACAAACAAAGACTCTCGACTAGACACCAACAGCAAGTCTCGTGCACTCTGTGTAGGATGGTCCCGGTCCCGTCCCTGAGCTAGCTCTATTGCGCCTCTGGTCATCTCACTTTCGGTTATTGTTTGTGGTCTTACAGAATGCAGCATCCCAAGCCGCGCCTGCGCATCAATAGCGAAGATGTTGATGGTGGGCCTCCCAGCTCTGTGTCGATGCATTCCTGTGATTCCGATTCCGTAGTGGGAGTAGCCCTAGATAGCGATACTGAAATTGACAAGTCCCTAACGAACCTGCTGGAAGACTTTAACATTGAATTCGATACGACTGCCATATCAACAGTTTAATCGTAATACAAAATACATTGGCTTGGTGGCTCCAGTTAACATTAAATATAAAAAACTATACGTAATTTAAGCGACAGGTTTTTACTTCGTCGCTCTTATTCTTATTGTTGTTCCTGCACATAATCAAATCCTATCCGGTTTCCGTTGAGCGCCTCCCCTCCCATCCATCTGAGCAGCATAATCAAATCACAAATCAAGTCCATTAAACTCTGCATCTGCCTCTGCGTATTCCATCAGCTTGGGAGGCCCGACACCATATATACCGCTCGATCTGAGCAACGCCAGTGCCAACAAGTCCAGCGCAACTGGCGGACCGTCGCCGTCTCGTGGTTCGGGCAACAATAACAGCAGCAGTCAGGCTGCATCCGCCCACAGGCCGACCAATCAGCCCATGCATGTCAACACGGATCAAATGCAACGGGCTCGTGTCCTCTGCTCCTATGACGCCAAGGATCACACTGAGCTCAATCTAAATGCGAACGAGGTGAGTAAAAACCGAGACATTGATAGGCCCGCGTGTCTAATCTTGTGCATCTCTAGGTCATATTTGTCACCGAGTGCTCGCCCGTGAACGAGGACTATATGTACGCCAAGCAGGGCCTCATGAAGGGACTCGTTCCGCGGGCCTTTGTCGAAATGCTCGATGAGGAGCCCGACGTCACCCTCTAAGTAAACGCGCGCAATATAATGCAATAATCTCAACCAAATACTCGTATGTTGGACAGAAGATGGAAAGGAGAGAAGTCAAAATTAAAAGTCGATGTTACGGCTCCGAAATACTCACACGTATATGGGAATGGATTTGAATTGGAATGGCAATTGGACAATTATAAAATGCGGCCAAAAGGCATTTGGCACTAGCAAGAGAGTACAATAATTTATCAGAATATAGTTATATACAAAGCATATACATACACACATGCATGCATGAACATAGTATTATATATAGAGCATTCCCTAGTTTAGGCCACGTTTACCCCCATCTCATCCTTGTCCTCCCACACATCCACGCCATTTGCACAGCACAGCCACACGCGTCAAGCAATAATCGAAAAATATAGCATGCGCGTATTGTCAGCTGCCTGAATCGATTACTATTTTAACAATTACAACAAACACTATAAACTGAATACTTGGAACGATTCTTAACTTTATTATTGTTACTGCGTATCACATATCTGTAGAAAATGTCTAAGCTTCTCCCTCCACACTCGTGAAAGTATTATGTATTATGTGTTATGATTGTCTCTACCGCAGTTAACAAACGAAATTCACTGTGCTTTAAACTATGGATATTCTATAATTATATATATGTACCTATGAGATTGTTAATCCTATTATCTACGTATTACATTATCCGCAAGTGTTTCCCATTTAAGCTAATTAGTATTTAATACAAAATTATTAATTACTTACTTACTCATTTCTGCTGCAATTTATTACGTTTAAAAAAAAAACCGCAAATCCTTTGGTGCAATTTTCAAAAGTCAATTATTATGAATGTTGCCTCTCAAATCTAAGAGAATCTACCCAAAAAAAAAAAAAAAAGAAACACCAATTAGCGCTTAATTAATGCAAATAAACTGCAAAATGCCAAGGCAGAACGTACAATACAACAAACACAAAGTGAACAACGATGATTTTTAGGTTTTCAACAAACAAATAAAAATTGTAATATGAAATGCGTCTAGAAGTGAATTTTAAACACACACCTAAAAAATATGAAATAAATGAAAATATACTATAATCAAAGCAGAAATGATTTTCATCTGATCTTCTGTAGGGTCTTGAATAAATAGGCTTTCTTTTAGAGGCTCATCCATTCCGAACTTCTTTATTTGTACATAATCCATTTTGTAATTCAACAGTGGGAAACTACAAATTTTTTCTGGGTTAATAAATGTGAGTTAAAAATAATTAAATATTCGATGAAACGATGCGGCAGATTAATCTAAACGGTGGGGAGAAGTAATATTAAAGTATCAGATGACATAAAAATCAGCATTTTTCTTGTATATCACATACCTAAAGACATGAATGGCCATGGGGGATGGTGGCCATGGTGGCCAAACTCGAAATCAGAGTCTTCGTCGTCGTCAGCACTTAGGAAACCGAAATCGAACATGTCATCGCCGTAGTAGTCGGACTCATCATCGCTGTCCAAATCATCCTCTAGATCGTCCGGCTCGAAGTCAAAGTCGTCGAAGACAAGGTTGGGAAAGTTTGGATACATGCCATCATAGTTCCAAAAGCAAAAGTGCTTCAACTCGATGATATCCTTGGGGGCGACATCAGGATGCTATTTCACGAAAAGATTATCACAAAAATAACGAGTATCCACAATATCGTCTAGAACTGAACTCACATACTCGATGAGACTGTTTACTTGAGTGCCCGACACACAGAGCTGTACTGGCAAGTTTCGTTGATTCTCCTTCCTCGCAATGTCCAAGCGCAGTTTTTTTATGATTCCATGTACCAATTTCTCGCTTATTCCTTCGCAATCCTCTAGGCCTAGGCTATGCAGCTTCGGGCAAGATTCGAACAGAAACAAAATCGAGGAGTCATGCAGTCTGTTGCACTTTAGGTTGATCTGCTCTAGTTTTTTGAGGCTCGAAAACACTGAGAGTGAACTGTTAGTCATAGCAAACACTTGGGGTAGGACAAGACTGCGCAGACCTCTTAGTTTGGAAATTTGGACAAGAAATTCGGCGGACAAACTGGAGCCCCCATAAACCTCTAGGCACTCCAGCTGTTCGGCCTTATGCTCGGCCAGCTCCTGAAAGAGTTCGGAGCGTATAGTGCGGCCTGGCAATCCGATATAGATGCTCAAGCTCTTGAGGCTTGGCAGCTGGGCCACGTACTCGTATGTCTCCCTTGGGAAGGCGCTTATACAGAGCACCTCCAAAGAAGCGCCCGAGTTCTCCTTGATCATCGTTTCAAAGACGTGAGAATTCATTGTGTCAACTCTCTTCACGTTTAGGGTTTTTAGGTTGGTTAACACCTTGCAAATCTTGGACAGACATTGGCCTTGAAAACGAGGGCACCCGGACAGAGTGAGAGTTTGGATGGAAGGGGAGAGCTCGTGTAGTGTTACACCGGTAATTGGGTTGCCGGCAATATTGAGCACCTGCAGAGTCCGACAGTTCCTGAGGGCCAAGATGCACTCATCAGTCAGCTGATTCTGCGGCAGCTCCAGCTCCTCCAGCTTGGTCATCTTGGCGAAGATCTTGTGCATATTTCGCGAAGTCAACGGGCTGCTGTGCAGCTTCAAGGACTTTAAATTCGAACAATTGGTCGAAAGAAAGTCGCACAAGCGCTGAAAGCGCATCGGCGGAATCACGCCGGTAATGTGCTGAACATAAGGACCGGACAAATTGAAAAATTCTCGGAGGTCCCAGACAGTCATATTCTCAAAATCGTACAAATCAATTGATTTGTGCAGTCTGGCCGTGGCCTGCTGATAGATAGCGCGGAAGCGAAGGCATGTCCGAGCGAAGACCGTCTGGTCGTGCATTGGGAGACTCTTCATAATCATCTCTAAGCAGAGATCGTTGATATTCAAAATGAAAGAACACAGTTGATTTGCTTCCTCCTGGTCGTCCGTTCCGTAGGCATCTGGCTGATGCCAGCTATCGCTGGCCTGCACATTGAATCGCCGACCGTTTACATGGTGTATCCGGCTGTGCAAGGCTCTAAAAATGCAGAATATCAGTGGATGTACGCACACACACAGTAGTGCGGCCGGCATACTCACTTTGCTGCATCCTTGGGATTGTCATAAAACACACAGCCAGTCTGGTGGGAAAAGCGATTTGATCTGCCAGTATCACGCCTACCACCACCACGAAAGAGTTTCATTTGCAAAACGCGTCCATAGTTTGAGAAGTGCGAATGCAGCGTAGATTGATTTAGCTGCGATGAGACAGGACAGTGTATTGTTTCAGAGTAAAGCTTGACAAAAGGGGGACGCGGACACTTACATCCGGTGGGATCTTGTATAAATACAGTTTCAGCACTGGAATGTGGTCTTCTGTGTAGGCAATACCATTCTTGAAGTAATAGTTCTGTTCCGCTGCAATGACAATGGCAAAACCGAAGTGCGTGCAATGTGTGCAAGAATTTAGCAATAACGAATAGGAGTGCGGAGTTTGTGCGGACTTGCATCGGATATCTGCATACTTTCTACGACTTACATGGATTGTTGACAAAATGGGCCATATTTTCACCGATTTTTGTCAAATTTTATACAAAAAGTTAGTCCGAGACTCGATTTATTTGAATCAATGTTAATTTGTATCAGTTTACATTTACAATTACATGGCTTCTACAACTACACGGTAACTACATATTTGCTACATAATGGGAGGAAAAATAGGGTATGGACATCAGCAAAAACGGCCCAGGACCACCACCAAAAATTAATAGAGATGCAAATATTTTCATTTACTTTATTAAATTGTGCCTTGTTTTGTTTACGTTTAAATGTTAACGTAAAGTGAGTGACAAAGTATTTTTATATATACCAATTCAGGATATTTCTCCTGTTTTTGCCTGTTGTCCATCCCCCATTCTGTAGCCAATTCAAAATTAAGACTCATGTTGTCGTTGCAGGAGAGAGCTGGCAAGAAATCAGTGATGACAACTGATGGGCTAGAGTACAGCGCTTAAGAGATTTGTTTTATTTGCTATTTTAATAGATTGATGGAATTGATAAAATATACCAAGATATTATTTTAGACTGTGGAAAATATTCAAATGTTGCGGATATTTTCTTCTGTTGACTCAGTTTCCGTTATATATATCACTGTGTACAGTATATATACTGTATGGTTAGTGATCAGATATACCCGCGACTTTTGACTATACATATCGATAAGCAACATAAATATCGGCGGTAAAATATCATTTTACTAATAAAAAATGTAATTATTTTGAAAATAAATAGAACAATCAAAACGATCGATCGTTCAAAATACCATTTTTTAAATCAAGCAATCATTCAAAACATGAGGAGAAAATCGATGGTTTTCCAGTTGGAGTGAGCAAGTCAAAGAAATTGTTGAAAATAATAAATAAATAAAAGCATCAACTCTTTTTCCAATATTTCCAAATCACGAAACAAGTTTTTTCAACTTGCATTTTAATTTCGTTAAATATGCGGCATTTGATAAGCTTACAAAATATTATTAGCTTGTTGGCTGTTTCTGTGTTTTTTGTTTTCTTATAGAAAACCCCAACTGAGTTATTTTTCTCCAGGTAATTACCTACCAAATGTACATGTATTCAATTTCGAAAATTGTTTCCTAGTTTTAGATGCGACACGTTACTAAAAGTCTTTTCTTATAGAATCAAGGTATGATAATGGCCTAGCTAGTTTAGAAATACAGATAATTGCTGCCAGCAGCATTTGACTAAATATTCTCTTAGCATAAGTATTATATACAAATTTGTTTACCAATAAGTTACCAAAAGAGCAAATTAGATAATAAAATATACGTAGAGTAGATTAACGAACTACAAATAAATATCTCTGGATTTGTCTGGGTGATTATGGTGAGCGTTTGGCCAATTGTCATGATAGTATCCAGGAGTGTATAATACCTGCACATGAGAGAGAAAGAGAGGATTCAGTTTACTTTAAAATTCTGGGATCTCGTGGGTTCTACTCCACCAAGTTGTACTCACGATTTTCGCCTGGCGAGAGCGTTATATGTATATCCTCACGACTCAGCACTGGGGCTAAAAGTAGAGAGTGGGCCACAAAATAAAATATACACACATACATACATATATTCTGCGCTCAACCAACGAGCGTGAACAACATGTGAAGCGACATGTAAGGCGAAGCGGGTTTAAATATTTAAATAACGTTCTTTATTGATCAAGTTGCTAAAAATAATAAACTTTGTTTCGTTTCATTGCTTAGAGCTATGCAACTGTTGCTGTTAATTCTATCGTTAACGTAATGCTGTTGCTGAGGCACTTGCAATATAAATAAATCATAAATTGAAGGGGCTAGCTAGGACATGTCTTTCAGGTTGAGAGCCCCAATTTATCGAGCCGGTCCCAGGGCCAGGGCCACACGATACTAATTTAAATGCTATCACAGTTTCAAAGTCCACCATTATCAGCGGGACACATGCAGGCTGTTGGGTAAGCAATCAAAAGCGAGCGCATGCATGTTAGGAGAACTTTGCATTCCGATTCTGGATGGGTTATGTATGCAAGGCATATGGCTGCTGGGGCTGCTGCGGTTGCTGCTGCTGCTGCTCGAGGCTCCCAGTGGAGGTGCCAGCAGCTCCATCAGCAGCTCCAGAGCCACTTCCGCTAGGTATAATGCGTATCATACCCGGCTGGATCCTAACGTTCTCACAGGCCTCGCAAATATTCAATTGCGGATGATTACGGAATGTACACATATTGCAGGCCCACATGTCAAGTGGCTCCTCATCCTCGTCCACGTCCGAGTCTGATAGGTATTCTTCCTCGTCGTTTACTGGACGCTGAACTGGCATCTGCTGTTGTTGCTGCTGCGCCTGCTGCTGCTGTTGCAGTTGAAATTGTTGGAGCTGCTGCTGTCGCTGCTGCTGCAGATATTGCTGGAACTGGTAGTACTGGGCATACGTAGGCGGCGGCTCCTGTTGCAGCTGGAGTTGCTGCTGCTGCTGGGGAGTCAGGCACGCCGACGTCGGAGCACTGCTGTGGTGCTGCACAAAATCAGGGCCCGGCTGGGCCGTTGTCTGGGCCGGCACAGAGTGCAGACGCAATGAGCTGGGCGGCGCCTGGGAGCGACCAGCCTGTCGTTGACGTGGGAATGGCTGTGGCTGCTGCTGGTTATTGTTGGCTGGCGCCGAGAGCTGACGATTCATGGAATTTGGCGCAGGACCAGACCCACTCGCTTGCGGTTCTACAAAATAAATATTGATTAGTATTAGCTTTGTCTAGAGAACCACGCTCGGGGCACACCGTTGATCAAATTGAGCAGCCGCTGGCAGTCCTCAGTCAGTTTCTTGATATCTCTATCCAGTCTTTCAGATTCGCCCACCGGTACAGGCTCGGTCAGTATGTTGATCTCCTGCTCCAGGACCAGCAGTCGCTTCTTGTTGTCCCGCAAAACATTGGCCAGCTTATCGCGCCGCTGCTTCTGCCGCTCAATGGTCGCTGCTCGAGCTGAAAGCAAGAATGAAAAAAATAGAAAAAGAGTGTTTAAAAAATGGTTAATCGATCAATTATGGAATGGGAATTGAAAGTTTTGCTGTTGCCTGGCAACAAAAATTGTGTTTGCGATTTCGCAATGCCGAATGTTGGCCGAAAGTTATTTTTACTGGCCAATACCTCACATTTTATTACTCTGTTTTGCAGCTAAAAATACTCTCGTGCCTCTGCCTGCCCTGCCTGCCGCTGGGAAGGAGAAGGTTCGGTTCGGTTCATAAACAGAATTTATATTTAAAGCGAAAGATAAATTTAGTGAAAATGCGCAAGCAGAGCATGGGAAGAGCCACAGCACAACCGAAAATCAATCTAATAATAATTTATGTCTACGAAAGAAAATCGGTAACAAAAAAATTATATTATTTTGCTCAATATAACGGAATTAACGAAAGGTATGCGATGAATATGCATTGTTTTTCCAATAAAATATGTTTTGGAAAATGTTTAAATTTATTAGCGTATATGTAAATAATCATAATATCATTCTTTAATAAAATGGAAATAATTCACACATATCCACAAAGCTGTATTTAAATATTATTTCGAACGCAAGTATAAATTGCAGAGTGAGTAGAGTGGGTGGGGCTTGTCATTGATTGATAGCATCGTTCAAATCGAGTCTCCTCAAAATGTTTCGTGGCCTCGTGCTGTCTTCTAATACTTCAGAATGCATAGTAGAAGCCCCTGACATAAGTAGTGACCACGAAATTTTGGTAGTCCTGGATATCCCACGAGTACATTACCTCGTGAGTAGAAAGATAGGAGAAGACTTTGTCCTTAAGCTTAATATTATAAAGGATCTTAGCTATTTCGTCAATTGAAATCTCTTCGTCTGTCTCTCTGCAAAAGGATAAGGAGCAGAGAGAGAGAGAGAGAGAGCGACTGCGAAGCAGAGGAGTCATCACCGCAAATGGTTTTCTTCATTCCGCCATTAGGGAGGGGCAAAAATACACTTCAGATATTACAGTAGCCGGGCCACAGGATCTAGTTGCTGTAGTTCTTTAAGTCTGTGAGAAGTGAACACTATGCAGCAAACATGCCTGATCTGACAGACAGAAATGACTATATCGTTTCGGCTATTGTTGATGATCATGAATAAATATACGCTTATTCGGAAACACTTACATCTGGCTGTTACCTACATCTACCCGGATCCAATATACCCTATCTTGTTCTCTTTTAGTGTTTATGTATAAATAGAATGATCTTCTGATGCATTTCGTATTTTGATTTGTGCGACTTTTCGACTGTTTTGATTATTTTTAGACGCGCTTCTGATAGATCTCCAACGGAAATAGCCTACAGGGCAGCGGGCCAAGGGATCTCGTCTCATCTCTCTATCTCATGTGTTGGACGAGGTTATGGGTATCATTTTAATTGAAAAATTAATTCATTAATGGGCGAAAAGTGTCCCCGAATTCCAAATTGAATTCCGGCTAAAAGGCGACGTCATTTAAAGTGCTTCTAATGGTCGTCGGACGTGGATTGTCGCGTGATTAAATGTCAAAGTGGAAATGCCAGCCGTCTGCTCGGTTGGGCCCACGCTGCGTATGCTTAATGCCCCGTTCCCAGAGGCGAATACTCTATTTTCCCCACCTACTCTTCTCTGTTTCGCCGTGAACTTGAACGTCGAAGAAAGAAAGCCCGAGAGAGAGTGGGGAAAACACAGCCGGCCAAAGCAGAAGCCAGACAAAAGACATTTCAATCTCCGAGCGCGTGGGTGTCCTACAAGCGTACACATATATACATACATCATACATCATATGTGTATGTGTGGTGGAATATATAGTAGGGGGATCGCATCGGTTTTTGTGTGTGTATCGTATATTCAGCAAAAAAGGTAAATTAAATGCAACAAAGTTGCACAGAAAATTGAACACTGTGATAGGGGAAGGGAAGGACAGAAAGGCTGATTCAAGGCTCAATTAAACTGCTGCGAAATTGATTATATTCTCTCACCTGATAACCGAATACCAACTACGGTCTGCTGCCTACCATCTACTGTCTACTGTCTTCAGTGTTCAATTCTATTCTATTTTATTCCGTGACGTCAATACCTTAATACCTTATCACACGCGGAGTTTTAGTTCTCTTTGGCTGCTCTGCTCGTCTGCGTATCGTCTTCGCTAGATCCCTACCCTTGTACATAAGCTGGCAATCTGTTAGCTTTTGGTAAGACGTTTGCTGAGAGTTTCCTACGAATAAATGCTCTGTGCTCTTTTTGGCAGAGAGCGAGCTCGCGTTAATTTTATTTTGGGGCGTAATTCCAATTTCCTTATCAATTGTAAACAATACTGCGGCGGACCTCCACCGATAACCGAACACATCGAAAAACACCGACAGAAACTACGACGTCGTCTGGGTGGCTCGATAAGGCCGTAAGGCACATTGGAACCCATGTCGGTACATGTGTAGGAATAAAGTGGAAAAGCACTTGACATCGGACATGTGCCACACGGATTAATGTAATGATGGAAATTACAATGCAATGCCCAGAGATAGCCTTCGACTGAACTAGTGCTTTCTCTAGGGTTTTCCTGGGGTTGATCGTGAAACCCACCTTCAGGATCGCACTCCTCCAGGACCCCCGCATAGAGGGGCATGCTGACGGGGCTGCTGTTGCCGCTGTTGTCATTGCCGCTGCTAGTTTCCGCGGCATGGTTCGTGTTGTAGTTGGAGGCGACAACGTGGTTCTGAGCCTGCGTGGGATAGGGGAATACTTCCGGCATGTCACAGTCCGACGGTGAAAGTCCATCGATGGAGAGAAGCGACGCCGCCGCCACTGCCGACGGGGGCTGGCGTGGCGGAGGAACTGCTGGCTGCTGCGGCTCACACGCGGCGGCAGCGTACGGTGCCTGGGGACGGATGCAGCCCGCGCTAAAGACACTACCCTCGTCGGTGACCGTCAGCTGGAAATTCTTGTGCGTCCCCCGGCGGGCGTCGAAACTAACGCTCGAGTAGGTGATGCCGCTGCCCTGGCCACTAGGCGCCGGGCCGGCGGTGATGTCGATCGCGGACTGGGCGCCGCCGGTCGGCTGGCGCAGCGTGAGATTGAGCGAGGTGAAGCTCTTGCGACCGGGCGAGACGGCAGAGCCTGGGGAGCCGGGCAGCGTCGGTGGCGTCAACGCTGGCGAGAGGGCACTGCTGTTGCTGAGGAAATCGCGTGCATACGGCAGTTCCGGCTGCAGATTGATGACTGAACGGTGTCGGACCGGAGAGGCCTGTTGAGACGTTGTTGCTGTCGCTGCCGTTGCTGCCGCTACTGCTGCTCTTGTTGCTGACGTCGGCGATGATAAGGAGACGGCGTTGAGTGAGAATTCCGATTCGCTGGAGCTCATGGGGCTGGTGAGGCAGGAGGAATCGTTGGAGAAGCTCGGCTTTGGGGCCAGCGGCGGGCCCGGTGGCGGCGGCAGGGGTGGCGCCCGACGCAGCGGCTTGTTCAGCGACGTGGGCGTCAGCTGCGGTGGCTGCAGGTCGCGCTGCTGCCGCAGCTGTCGCTGTTGGATCTTCTGCTGCAGCTGGGCGTTCAGTTGGCGCTGCAGATTGAGCGTGGTTGGTCGCTGCCGGGGCTGGGGACTCGGACTGTGAGTGGGGCAGGGGCTGGCATCGCCATTGCCATTCCCATTCCCATTCTGGCTCGGACTCTGACTCAGTTCTGGGGGCTGTGCGGGTGCCACTCTCGACGGCTTTAGTGGGGTGGGAGGCTTGGCCTGCCTCTGTTGTTGCTGTTGTTGCTGTTGCTGCTGTTGCAACACCTTGGCCGGGTAGCTCTGGACAGGTATCGGATGCAAAGCCAGTTCCTTCTTCAACATCTGTATACAGTTCTCGCGCTGATGGCAATTCTCGCTGACGCACTGCGTCACAATGGCATCGGGTATCGTGGGGAACTCCTGCTTCATCTCGTGGAACAGGTGCATGATACTAATGTTCGTGCAGTGGCAGGACGTGCTCTGCTTGCGGCCTGCCTCTGGCTCTGCTTCTGCTGCTGCCTCTGCTGCTGCTGGCTGTGAATGCTCCAGCAGCTCCAGCTGCTCATAGCTGCCGCAGCGACTCCTCTGACTTGTCGATGGAGCGGCGTCCTTTTTCCTCAGAAAGTGCTGATGGATTGCCTCCGTTATATTGTTGCTGCTGCTCCTTCCTCTGGTATTTCCTTCTGCTGGAAGGCTACTGCTGGTGATGCTGGTGCCATTCAATTGGTAACTGTTTGATCCGGGCGGCATTGGTGGTGTAGCCGCCATTTTAGGCCATCATTTGTCACAGCTGCAGACCTTCGGAAGGAAAGAGAGAAGGGGGAATCAGTCAGGTAATGCCACTTATTTAATTAGTATCTGCCCCCGCACTCGGGTGCGAGTGTTGCATGCGGTGCGGGTGAATCCACGGCCCGATTTAGAACATTAACTAAGAGGCTTTAAAATGTATTGTTTTTAAAAAACAGAAACAGCCAAGAAAAAGAGAGGGAGGGGGCGAGAGAGGGAGATCTCTTGGGTATGTTTAAAAATATTTATGACACAACGATCGATGTGCCATATTGCCTATATCTCTGTTGCTCTCTCTCGACTGCCGACTGTCGGCCATTGTCAAGGATGGCAGTGATAAATAATCCGTTTCCCTATATAGTACACAGAAACCATCTACCAGATATATGTATGAATATACATACATACATATGTATGTACATATGTATATGGTATTGGGCGCCTCTTCGGGTTCAGGTATAGATGAAAGCATATCTATAATACGAGGAGTACTCGTAAATGTATCTGTATCCACTTCAACTTACATTTTGTCGATGAAAACTGATAAATAGGATTCCCAACGCGATCGATAATCTGCCAATTTGCTCATATATTTATTCACAAGCTTGTGAAATATGGTTTTGGATTTTCTTTAAAAGTAAGGCAAATTATTCTTTTAGGTATAGGTATTTTATATTAATTTGTGTGATTTGTCTTGTTTTAATGCACTTTTTTGTTGCTAATTTTTCAAAGTTTGAACTTAAACTTTAACATATTTCAAATTATTTTCTTCTAATCGTTTTTCTCGATCGCTTTTTCACACACACACAAATTTAAACACTCTTGATAAATTGTATTTCCATTTCCTATGTTTTTTCTTTGACTTTAATCGAGAAAATCTCACGCAGTTTTTCACACAACAATATATCTTTCTTTCGATCAAATTTTGTGCGCGTTTCGAACGCCTTAAATGCCAGCGATAAACTGAAAAACCAAATTTCGCAAATTTTCGAGAATAAAACGACCGAAAATGCTGCGAGGAAAATGAGCAGAAAACACATAGATACTCGTGCACTGGTACATCGTCTCTTCTATCTGTGTATCTGTGTGTGAAAATGTTTGGGAGAGCGTCTAGCGTAAGCAAAAAATCACGAGAGAAGACGAAAAACAGAAAACGGGGAACCAAAGCATACCCAATTGGATACCCTCACAGATCGCTGCCACTCGATACTAACTAACGGGACTGAACGAACAGAGTATCGTCGTTTTTTTTACGTCGGTGTTGCATCTGAATATCTTGGATTGCCGATTCAGGAGTCATGTGACGAGTGAAGCAATGATTCGGAAAGCATTCAATATGCAGCTGTGATCTTATGAATACCTACTGTGAATTCTAGTACGCACTCTAATACAAGAAACCAATACAGAACGATCTTTCATATGGTAGCTACATGATATAGTCATTCGATACGGTCTTTTTATGACTGTTTTGTTCAATATCCCCAAATCAAATCGAATTGTGGTTAGAATTAAATTAAGGCATATTGTAGACAGTACTAAAAAACAGAAGAGCAACCGCAGCGAATCAATTAAATCATTCAATATTTTTGCAGCACAAATTTTAATTTTGTTTTATTGTATACATATGTACATATGTACATATGTCTCTCTCTCTCTTTATTTTATAAAAATAAACTTTTGTGTGGGTGTTGCACAAACACAACGAAAACCAAAGAAATTGAATGAAATATTTTATATATGTATCTGTATATCTGTATCTTTGAATATAGAAAACAATCTGCGCAAAATTAATGATATTTTGTTCTGAGGTGAAAGAGTTAACAGAAAAAGAAGCAAAGACCCATCAAATGGGATCAACATTTAATTACCGGCCAAATGAAAAACGCTTAGATAAACCCCTGGCTTAGCCAAGTTATTCCAAAAAAAAAAAGAAACGCCCTCGCAGCGGCATCGGCGGCTCACCTGTTCTCCCAGGAGATGGCGACAAGCAAAAACAAAAAAAAAAAAAATGGAGACTAGAAGAAACTCTGACAAAATGAATAAAAACAAACAATAAGCCCCAAAACAGAAACAGAAGCAGAAACAGAACCATGTCCAAGGGTGAAAGAGATGCAAATAAATTATAAAATATAGCACTTAATTTGCAAGCGATGGCGCCATTAAAATTGGCCACCAAAGCATAAATAATAAATTATGAATGTATTTCAGTTTAGTTGTTGTTTTTTGCTTCCCCTGTTGTTCATTGTTTTCCAGCTTTTCTTTTGTATACACTTTAGGATATAGTATGCAGACAGGGTATTACGACTTTCTGTAGATGTTTATGTGGTGCCTGAGCAGATAGACTTCAGTTACAATTTGTAGGCAGTTAGTCCGATGACCCGAACCTGTTGCTAATTCGACGAATATCCAAAGAAAAGGCCAGATCCAAGCTTCATCTTCACGGGTTCTTTCGCCATCCTCAGGCCCAAACAGTAGCGGCGTCGGAATGGTTTAAAAACCCCCTCAAGTCTGAGGACACCAGACCTAGATTAAAAGCAGTGTTTCAATATCAGAGCTATATCGAATCATATCTCATACAAAATCTGATCCAATATCAATATGCATCTTCCATCGTAACTTCCATAAGAGTAACCGATCGGCAAGGGATCCAAAACTAAAGAGACTCAAAAAATCGACCCATCTTTTCCAGCACATTTTTGTTTATTTTAAAACACAATATTGTTCGACGGCGTGGAATGGCAACATTTTCGAGATCCGTGCGAAATTAAGAAGTCATTAAAGATGAGAAAACCTCAGAGAATTATGAAGAATAATTCCTCTTGAAATGTGGCTTTTCCATTAAATAAAATTCCAACCCTTCCCCGCCTCCGCTCATCTGTAGGAGGGGTGGCGTACTTATGGGCTGGTCGGCGGGCATTGGATGGGATGGTATAGGATGGGAGATGGGCGGAACACGCAAATTGCGATCTGATATTTGAAAATATTTAGCATATAAATATAAACAAATTCTCTTCCACTTTTTTTTGTTGGTTAGGAATTTTTCGAGGGGTAGAAAAGAGATCAAATTGAATGGAGGGGGTTGGGGGTGAGCGGGAGCGGGAATGAAAATTCATTTTGTGTGCTTTTCCTTCGTGTTTTCTTCGTCTGCCGTTTGTAGCGGGTGGTAGCAGACGCAGCAACAACAAGAGCCATAGAGAATGGCAGGCGATCGACTGCAGACGTAAACGACCTTCACAATTAGCCAGATACACACACACAGATGCAGATACACCCACAGATTCACAGATAAATAGATAGAGATACGAGATACAGAGGCAGGCAGATAGGAGATATGTATATATACATATGTATGTACATATAAATGTTAGAATGCAGAATCGGAAATCGACGTCAAATATATTGCAATCTTTGCTCTCGCCCTTCTTCTCTGTTATAAAGAAGAAACTGAGATTACACGTGTGGAATGATAGGTAATATTATAGATACAGACATCATATGTAATCGTATTCGTACCTGTACCTGTGCACGTTGCGTTTCGGTTCTTTTTGAGTAACGAGATGAATGAATTATCAAGTTATCAGACTGCAGATTACGGAACATAGTTTAGACTATCGGATAATAAAAGGAATCACAGATGTGTTTTCGGAACCAATTAAGAGGTAAAGATAAGGTAAAACATATTCTAGGGCAAAGAGAAATAAAAAAAAAAAAGCAAGATAGAAGTTGAGTGCAACTCTGCTGCAATGCTTCTTCATCTCTGCCTGAAAAACTTTAAACTGTAACTCTCGCCATCGCGAGAGACGGATAGTGACGTTATGTATCGGTAAAGATACGAGTATATTATCTGTATGAGCAGAAGATGGGTGAAAAGCAGCATACATTCCCAGTAGGTATTCTTAGAGTTTCGAAACGCACTGTACCCAGCGTTTCAAAATCTTATACATATGTAGGTACAAATGAAATGATGCTTCAGGTAAATCATCATTTGTCTTCTTCCAATTTGGTACTTTGGTTTGTTTTTTTCGTGTGTTTTATTTCGAGGACACGCAAAAACAAACATAAAAGTTGTTAAGAAATAATAGCAACAATAAAAATAAATACAAACACAGAACAACAACAATTTCGCATTGTGTGCCAAAAAAAAAACATAAAACAAACACACAAAATGGAAAAAACTATGGGGAAAACACACAACAAAAACAACAAAAAGTTTACAATCATTAAAATTATGGCAGCGCTCGGCCCATGGATTGTTTAGGATCCACAACGTGGATCATGGATTGCGTGGGTATTGTAGATTGTAGGTGGGAAGGGGGCGGGAAATGGAAATGGAGGGGGAAACTCTTGTAATTAGTGGAACAAAATTTCCATTCATTAAATTAGAAAATAGAAAAGAGAGCCAGCGGTGAAGGACGTAGTACATCACAAATTGGAATGATATGGGGGATTTTCCCCCATTTGGTCAAGTGTAGTGGGAATATATTTAATTAGGGCCGATGGAAAACAGAGCAGCGCAAACTATTAAATACATCGTTCGATATTATTCACACGACATCGATCAAAAATCATCTAAACTGATTATAAACAGGAGTAGAATCTGTCAAAGATCGATTTACGGTTTGACACGGTCATTAAAGTATAAATGATTTCCTTTGGGTAACGATCCCCAAATATCATATTTTAAACTGCAATCGACTCATTTCAGGATTTCATTTTAATTTACAGTCCCAGAGGAGGCCACGAATCCCAATGTCCATCAAATAAATCAATCTGATAACCGAAATCTAAGGGAATTAATCGAACTGTCAGTCCCCCCCACCGAAGGCCAGGTTTTCGTCCCAAAGCGATTTGAGGAGAGGAGGAGTATCAGTGTTGCATATTGACCGGAAATCTCGCTGTCTGGTGTGTCAAAAGTATAAATAATTATAAATAATTTTTTGGGGAGGGGGAAAAAACGAAATTACCGAAAAAATAGATTTCTAAAGGAACTACGTACCAAAAAACCTATCTCCTCCTCCACTTCTGCACTTTCGGAACACAAAACACATGGACGGACGACAAAGGGAAAGAAAATGCGTAAAAACAAGAACTAATCGAAAAGTACAACAAATATACCAGAATAACAGAAAAAGAAGAAGCTGCAGTAAAAAATAAATAACATGGAAAACAACTTTCACTTTTCTTGTGGGAAAGACAACAAATATTTGGAATTTAACGCAAACTGAGAGAGAGAGAGAGAGAGAGAGAGAGAGAAAGGTAGAGGGAGAGAAGAGAGAACGATGGAAATTGTGAAAATTATAAATCAAATGCAGGGGACAACATGAAATCGGTGGAATGAAGGCAGGCAGCGCTGAAATATAAAAAGAAAGAAAAACCAGAGAGAAATGGAACAAAAATAATTTTATTTTGTACATTATTTTTGTGCTCTGCTTTTCTTTTCCTCCCACTCTCCACTGCGCCTTCATCGTCTCTCTGTTCTCCGCCGTTCACTTCCCGTCCCAACCCGTCTGCTTGCCAATAATTTGAAGAGGCGTTTTGCGGAATTTTGTGCAGACGTCAGGCCTTGGGACTGACGTCATTGGCGCGACTTTTAGAATTGGAAATGGAAAAGCCATGGCGGCACTGGGGATGGGGAACGGAACAGGAATGGAACTCCTGCCCTATCCAATCCGCGTAGTGCGAAAATAAAAGCCAATAATACCATATATACGGGTTATTTATTTATTTATGACCGATCGCCCCTCACTCTCATTCTCTCTCTGCGTGAGGATGTGCTTCTTCACAGATCTGCTCTGTTCTGTTCGGAAATATGCAAATAATCAATATGGAGTTATTTTTAGGCGAAAAGGTGTGTTCCCTGGAGGGGTTCGGTTCCATTAGAGAGAGGTTTCACTAAGCTTATCGCTAGGGAGAGGGGGACATACTGTCATAAAAAGTAAACCCAATTTTATGCAGAAAACTGATAAGATTGATTATACTCGAATTCGCCTTTTTGGTGGGAACTTTTCAATGAGTACGGAGTACGGATGGAAATGGAAAGTTTTCGATAGTCAGTCCCCCCAACTTTAGGGAGAGCAGAACCCCAGATTAGCATATTTTTCAGAATTTCATTGTATATGTTGGTACCTCTAGTATATTCGTACTATCAACTCTGTTCATTCCGGGAATTTCCCGCAGAAACAACAACAACTATACAAAGGCGTAATATGAAATGGCAACAATTACGAATACACGTACAACTCGTACAACAGCGACACAGATACAGATACAGAATCTGTTCGCAGCAGCAAAAGTGCAAAAGTTTTGTAAACTTGTTTTCCTAATACGAGCCCAAAAGAAAAAAAAATTAATAATAAACAAGAGTGAAAGAGAATCTATTTTAATTGATAAGGTGCTACAATCTCAAGAAAGTTACATTTTGGAGTAACGAAGATAAGATATCCTCTGGAAGTGGGGGGCTGGCACCTGAATCTTCATTTCAATCTAACCCCCATACCCGCCTACTATACGATATCATACATACATACATATGTTTGTTTAAATGTCGAGTTCCATTGAGATTGGATTCTTTCTTCCTAGCCGTTTCTATGAAACTTAAGAATCCAATTATAAGCCAATGATGTTTATGAGAGCAATATACTATAATTGGACTGTGTTTTAACTGTTGGAAATATATGTATATGAGTTGGGAGCTACAATAGTGCCTAACTGTCAGAGTAAGCGGAGAGAAGAGATCGCAATAGAATCAAACTCCACTGGCACTTCTGATCAGGAATAGGTGTGCCCTGCTTTCTCTGGAAACCACAAAAACACACGCACATGAAAAATCAATATTTGTACTTTGCGATTAGCAATTAGGATAATGGGGTAGGAGAGGGGAGAATGAGGAAGGGGTGATGAAAATCGAAGCGATATTTGGACTATATTTCCATAAGAATTAAGGCCATGACGATGGATGGTGGATCCCCTCGCTCCAACCATTGAATTGACAACAGTTGTTCTGTTATCAACAGGCGGAAATATACACACTCTCACTCTCGCCCACACTCGCACTCTCGCACACACACACAAAGACGCACATGCATGCCAAATACACAGTTACGTGCACTGAGCAGCAACGGCCAAATGGGCGTGCGAAAGGGACACGTAGATCGTCGAGTCGTCGTCTGTGCCAGTGTTAACGGCACCAGAGAGATAAAAACCAGTGTGGGAGCGAGAGAGAGCGAGTATACGAGAGCAGCGCATAAAGACAGGTGACATTGGCAGCGCGCGACGGCGGCACTACGCAATAGTAGATAAAAAGCAAAAACGTCCAAAAATGAACGGTAAACGATGGGGAAATCAACCCAACCCCCCTCCTCCAACAGACGCATGCACAACTTGTTGCATATGTGTAAAGGTATTTTTTTTTCGTATGCGTGTGTGTGTGGATGTTGTTTTTACGAATTTTGTTTTTGGGGAAAAGCAGCTGCTCGGGCTCCTCTACCCTTCTGCTCCTCCCATAATTGCAATTTACCAGACACTTTTATGTGGATGTGGGTCTGTGCAAGAGATCCTGCTCTCTCTATCTCTCTCTCTTTGTTTAAAAATTTCGATGCCCTTCCACCCACTCACCAAAGGAATTTAATATGTGGCACGTACAGTGAAGTTCCTGGTGTTGATGCCTTTGCAGAGAATCCGTATTTTAGCATTAAATTTGTATACTCAATATTTTTGTGGCTTTTGGCTTTGGCCCCCTCCCCTTTCACTGTTGTTGTTGGCTTGACTTTCTATGGCTTCTCCCTTGTTTCGTTTCGTTTCGCCTATCGCACTCGATTCCACGCACAGTCCCACTCCAACGCACTCGTTTTTTATATTTAATGTTGCACTAAATTTAATAATTTATTGTAATTTTTCACGGAGCAGGCGATCGCGATCGCGCGAATGTTGATATATCAATATATCGATATATATTTTTGATAATATATTTGTAGATGATAGGTGATTTTAGCCGGCAAAAATATTAAAATTAATCTTTTGTGGGATTTATTATTTTCTGATTTCAAGGTGAATCGACACTATTTTGTTCCCCTACTTTTACACTTAATCGAATAAAAGGGTAGCTTCTAGAATATATCGATAGTTTCGTGCGATAAGCGGAACCAATCGGCGCCAAGAACAACGTCCCATGTATGCTTGCCACAAACATGCGAGGATTATATACCAAAAATCAGGACAAAAACTATCTACGAAGCTAAAGCATCGTGTTAATGGGATTTGGAAATCATCCATGGTCGGTTCCGTTACTTTATCTGTGCCTGCGCAAATGAATGTACCTAGTGGCACTATAGGATAATATCGGATGATCGACTAAAAACGGTTACATGTATATTTTCTACTTAGGCATGGAAATATTAGTGGAATTATTTACTAACTGTTATTTATCGTACTCTTTGTCCTTTGTGACGTTTGAACACCTCATAAATAATAAATAAATATATTTTTTTCAGTGCAAGGTGTGACCAGATGTGCAGGCTGTTTCCTTACAAATAAAACAGGTACATATTTAAATTTTGTAGGGAAGCAAGCCTTAATAAGATTAAATTTGTCTTCATTATGCCAGTTTCTAGCCGACTGGCACTTTCTCGTTTGCTTCCTTCAAGATCAGAATATACAATTTTTGCTTTGTCAATATGTATCGTTGCTTTTCCAGTATTAATCGACTATTTATTTTGCTGATCTAAGTAGTCGTCAGAAAAACGCCTGCTACAAAATTTAGCATAGATTGAAATGTTTTTGTGTTTATATCGTTTCCATTCGAATATCATTCCTGATTCGATCGATGGATTTTGCTGATATAAGTACTAGGCTTTAATATTAATAAAAAATATATTCATGTCAACAGATCTGGCCGATGTTCATTACGATATGAAATGATATTTTTGTAATATCAATATCGATATATTCTTGACAACAACAAGCACAAAACCAACTTTTGCGCGCAATTATTTATTTTTTGTGTATTTTTATTTCTTGTAAAACCCAACCTTGTGTAAAAATTGTATTTAGCGTGAATAACATTGAGAGAATGCTCAACTAGAAATACGGCCGCACTAGAGCAGTCCAAACAGATAATAGAAGACGGGCAAAATAAGGGCCGCCTTGGCGCTGGAGACTCCCGAGATCCAGACGATCAGCTTGAATATTCCGAACCAGAACAGCAGCTGGAGGGCAACATGCAGACCGAGAAGACTGTCAAATATATTCGTTAGTATCCCGATGGAATATGGAATATAGAATAGGGGTGCTATATGATCACTAACATTTTATCCTTGCGACGTGCCTTCTCCAGATTCTTGGGTGACTCCTTGCTGAGGTACTGCCGCACTCCGCGAATGGTGTTAGAGAAGTACTCGTCCCACGTCAGCTCGCCAATGTCAATGACGAACTTCTTCCTGTCCACCACGTCCATCGACTTGGAAAGGGCTAGTAGACGCTTGCTGTCAAAGTGCCATTCCGTGAAGATGAAGCGCTCCAGGGTGTTCAGCGAGTTCCACACGTTCTTGTGCAGCCTCATCAAACTGTAAGCAGGGGAAAATAAACTCTTATTCTAAGAGAGATCTCTGTGATACTCACATGGGACGGCCGCCGGTGATGCGGGTAACGATATCCAGGAAGAATGCAGGCACAAAGTGGAACAGTATGGCGCTCAGCCGAAAGACCCAGAGGCTCTTGACCAGCCGCAGATTAGGGTACCAGACGGCGCTGTTCAGAGGATAGTCGTGCAGATAGCTGTTGATCTTGTCCGCCATCAGATCGAAGCGGAAGGGCTTGTACGTGCTGGATGTCAGGTGGAAGATCTGCAGCTCGGCTGGACGGCCGGCGTTCTTCGCCTTGAGCGCATTGACATAGTAGCCGGTGGTGATGATGCCATTGACCACCACATCGATGGGAATGTAGTCCATGATGATGCTCGGATCTAGGGGCAGGCGGCGTAGCACTCCCTTGGAGGCGCCCATAAAGAAGCCTTGGGGGCCGTTCTTCGAGATGGTCCACCCAGGAATGGGTTCCTTCCAAGCCGCCGTGACTGAAAGTATAAGTTTCTATATCCGAAAAGCGTAGAAGCCCCGTGTGTCTGTCACTCACTCATGCTGGGGCGGACAATGCCGCAGGGAAAGCTACTGGCCGCATTGGCCACCTCGTGCTCGGCCAGGTGCTTGGTGAAAGTGTACGTATTCGGATGATCCTTGAGCAGTCTGTAAAAGATTTTCGTACAATTGTAAAATAATCCAATTTCAGGTACTCACTTCTTTTCGAGTGCCTTTAGCGCCTCGTCGTTGAGGGTTTCGGCCAGCTGTATGATCTTCTCGGGATCGTCGGGCGAAGGATAGAGCTTCTCCTCGACCTCTGTCAGATAGGCGTTCACATAAGCGCTGGACACATGGACCAGCGAATCCAGTTGCTTCAGCTGTTGGCACAGCTCCACCACGCGTCGTGTTCCCTGCAGATTGATGTTGGTCGTCTCCTTGAGGGACTGAAAGAAGTCCAGGGTGGCCGCCGAATGGAACACCACATTTACATTATCGATCAGCGTCTGGCGGTCCTTTGGCGAGATTCCCAGGTTGTCCAAGCCCACATCACCCTCAATGGGGACGATCTTCGTGAGACGCGACTCCAGCTGCATCTCCTTGAAGCGATCAAAGACAGAGTTTTTCTTGAGCTCCTCGAGCCTCTCCTCCACGCTCTTTCCCTTCTTGGCGCGCATCAGCAGATACAGGTTGCCCACCTTGGGCACATCGCGCAGCAGCTTCTCCACAATGGTGACGCCCACGAAGCCAGTGGCGCCCGTGATGAACACATTGCGCCCCGCATAGAAGTCTGTGATGGAAGAGCTGAAACATTGTAGGAATACGTTAGTCGCAGTCGTTATCGTCTCTCTTCCCTCAATCTGTGTTTATATAACAACTGCCTCTACATGTATTTTCAGATGCCATAAAATGAAAATGAACTCTCATCAAACTTTCTCTCATCTCCCATTCAAATGGCAGTGGCTGCTGGCGTTGCGTCGTGGCAAACTTACGAAACCCCAAGCGACTTTGTGGACATCTCCGACTGGATTCCAAGGCAAAACCTGTTTCCCGCGTGAGTTGCTAGTTCTAAGTTACTGCTGATTGTGGCTCTTCTAATATTGATCTAGCTAATGATTTGTTAGCAGGTGCCGGGTGTCGGTTTTCGGGTCACTGCCAATACTCGTACTGTTCAAATCCAATTTGTGGGCGTCCCAGTTGACTCTAGCCTAATGGTGCATTGCCTATTGTATTCGGCTGCACTCAAACCTGTCATTTGATTAAATAACATGTCAAGGAATGCATTTAGAAACTGAAGAATTAAAGGCATAATTCAGTCATGAGATCTTTGGAACTTTATTCCATACAGATTTATTTGTAATGCTTAAATTAATTGCTTAAAGGCTGTTGCCGTCGACAGACAGACATAACTGATCGACCATAGCCTTTTCCTGTAAGCTACACTGAAATATTCGGCATCCCAGCGTATTGCCAAACCTTTTCCCCGTCAAACAACGAAAGGCACACGCAACTTGATCATTCAATTAGCCAACTCCAAGCGCATTTTTTCTTTTAATGATCTGCAGTCCGCGCCATCTCAAATTTTTTGTTATGCCAAATGATTTTATAATGATGATCATTGAAGGGGATCGAATCTCTGTTTTTCCCCTCAACAAATGCGTGATATAATTTCTACATAACAAATCCCATATAAAACTCGAAGAAATGCAACATTCCCTATATGTATGTACATAAATTGTAGTATTTATATACAAAAATAATGCAAATTTCCGCATGCAGTCACAGGCGAGGCCCTGAAGGTCTTTGCAGGTCCATAAAAAAGGCGTCAAGTCATGGTTAATGATTGCATGTTGCCCCCTGGCGGCCTCTTGTCAGAGATTGCTGTCTAAACTAAATTGAGCTTTCACTTTGGAGCAGCTACTACCCGAAACAGAAGGGAAACGAAGCAGGCGGGTGACCCGATCCAAAGACAGGCAGAAATGTGTTGCCTTGTCTTTTTCTGTCTTTGATCCCATTCAGTGCTGTGGTAAATTGGGTTGCTTATCTGGCTGATACCATGCACTGTCCGTTACGCTGATTAGATATACCATCTGGTCAGTGGCGCGGCTTATCTTGGGTAATTAATTGCTGGGATTTACTGTATTGGCGGAGGTGCTACTTGAAATTTGTTTCAAATTATACTTTGGTTCAGAAACAGTGCTGGGAAGCCACTCAACTATTCTCAACACTCGATGTAAAAAGTGCATATGGAACCATAGGCTGTGCACGTTTTAATTACATTTAATAACTATACGAGTATCAGTACATATAAATTTAAAAGCTATTCCCACCTCAGCAATTAAGGAACCCTCGACTCAATCATCGTCTGTTTGCCTGTCTGCCTGGATAACTGACCCTACCAACTGTGGCCAACCTTGCGGTGGCCAATAAATCTCTGGCTTACCTTACTCTTGCGATTATTAATGAACGTTCGAAAAGAGTATGTTGCTAAAGGTGCATGTAATTGTATGTAATGGATCATGTTTTTCAACTTCCCTCAGCTACATATGACAACCTGTAATTTTCCGCTGGATTTTCTGACGACTGCAAAACGGAACCATTTACGTCATCTCTGGCTTGCTGCACCAGAGAACTACAGATCTGTGGATACACTTCCCTTCCCCACTCACTTCCCAAGGAAAAAGGCAAGGCGTCAACAGGTCAAAGTTTGAGTAGAGACTGAAGAATGCAATCGCTCTCTCTGTAAACACTCCCTCTCTCAGAGAACACAGTCGACTCTTATGTGATGGAGAAGAAAGTGTCGAGAGATGCTAATGCAATGGAATAACGAGAAGTTGTTGTACATTTGCGTTGCGGCTGCTCTTTTAGAAACAATATTCCAAGAAATGCATTCGAGTGGATGTCAAAGATCGTGCACAAATAGATTTAAATGCATGTTTCTTGGCAGATCTGCCGCATTTCGAACTTTGCACCGAATATCTAACCTCAATAGCAGCTTTCGAGCGGAGAAAAGAGAAAAATTTGGCCGAAAGTTGTCAAACGGGCTACCAAAAAAACACACACACACACGCCGCTGACAGTTCGGGTCCACGATCGGGTCTTGCATTGTTTAAGACACATTGAGTAACACTACTTACCTGGCCATAATTTCTGCAGGTGTACGAAATGGGTATAGATATCTATCTATCTATCTTTCGGCTGCTGTTGCCTATCGCTGGGTTTAGAGCCTAAGATCGTTTGCAAATCGATCTAGAATGGGTTCAATTTTTCTTTCCTCCAAACACGGCCTTCTTTCGCTTCCACTCTTTCTGCTTGTTGTTCGTTTTGCTTTGCTTCTTTCGTATGTTTTCTCTTCTCCTGTCCAGATGTTGATGCGACTGTAAACAAAATACAAACACAAATGCAGATGCACGCGTATTGGTAACCGTATCTGCAGGTTTGTGTGTATCTGAGAAGTTACGATATCGGCTCGTTTTGAAACTGAATGGAGCGCTCGCTCTCCGCTCCCGGCAAAAGCAAAACTACGAATGATCGCTGGCTGGCTACGCTACCATATGACGATATAATGATGATCGTAGCCTAAGCATAACGTGATCGTTATTAGGCATACCTCTCTTTGGTGGCCTAAGTTGTTTGTCAACCGCTCTCTCTCTCGGTTTTAGCGCTGTCCCTACCCTTAGGATGGTATACCAAGCTTAATAAAAACGCAGACCAGCTAAGAAGGCTCGGGCCAGATAGAGGTCCATGGATAAGGGTATATCCAGAAGTATAGGAATTTTGGGGACAAATCGTGTTTGGATTGGTTTATTTTCTTGGCCAGCTCAACTGGAAAGCCATGTGAGGCATATATGTATGTATATCTCTCGCGCTCACTGCATCGCTCTTCCCATTAGGCCTTTCCCATAGAACCTTGTTAACAGCGAACAAGATTTAACATCAGAAGATTGCTAATGTCTACAAATGTACCAATGAAATGGTACATTCCACATGTAGTTTGTACCAATATCTAAAATATTCATGGCGCCACTGTTCCATTTGACTCACTGTAGAAACAATGTCACGCTTATGTAGATGCTATGTAATTTTTGAAAATTTTTCCAACTTCGTTTCCCAACGTGACCTTAAAATGACCTGCGTGTGGAAACGTGGTTGAAAGTAAAGTAAATGTAAATGTAAAGTAAATGTAAAAGTAAATGTAAAGTAAATGTAAAAGTAAATGTAAAGCGAAATCCCATGTGGTAGAGTGAGATAGAATCATTTACAATTACTTCTCTTTCAGAGAAGTTTTTACAATGCCCAAAAAACTGTTTTACTCAAACTTTTAATACTATATACCGGATGATAATTACAAAACAATCTACAATCGTTTTCATTATATTTTCAGTTTAGTTCTGGGTTTTATTATTTTACATAGTTATTAATGTGACTAAGTTTTGGGCTACTTTTTGCATTGCTGTGTGAGAATAGATTGGTGTGGTCTTTTGTTTTTGTTTATTCTTCATATGATACAGTTTTTTTGTAACGTATGTTCAATCCGAGAATCGATCCGACGACCATTGACTTGTACTAGATTGTGTTAAGAGAAAGGACTTAAAAGTAAAATACATGGATACCCTACAAAGACAAACTACAATGGAAACGAACAGGATAACGGGAGAGTGAATATGGAGAAAGAGAAATATTGCACTGTCCAAGAGAGTCTGGATCAGGATCAGGATCAGGATCAGGATCAGGATTTGGATCAAGAGTGCGGGATGGTCCCCTACAGCCAGACGAGGAAGCCCCAGATGAGCACGGCCAGCGTGAGACCGATCTGTATGCCCAGGAAGGGGACGAGGGCAATGTACAGGACGGCAAAGATGACAGCATAGCCCGCATAGTAGAGGAAATTAAAGCTGATGTTTGGGAGGAGAAAGAGAGAGAGAGAAAGACTTGGATCAGAGAGAGAGCTCGGAGAGAAGGCCACTAGTCCTGGGTACTTACACCTTCCAGTAGTTGCGGTGCCATTCCGTTGTGACCGCAGACTCCTTGAAGTAGAAGCGTCGGATGCCTATGAGGCAGCGATCGATGAATTCCGACCAGTCGCACTGGCTAGCATCGAAGTTGTAGCGCCGCCGATCGCTCTCCGGGATGATGGCGGAGATGCGGAGAGCATTCTTCAGGGAGTACCGGAAGTCCTTGTCCAGGAAGTAGTCAAAGGCCTTGGTGCCTTTTTGGAAGACGCGCATGTACTCATAGGCACTGAAAGAGAGGCAATCTGAGAACTGGGAGCAGGAGGTATTCTTCAGGCAGGTCCTAGCAGAATTCTTACGTGTGCTGTGGCATGCCAATGCCAAAGAGCTTCTCCGGAATTATAAAGACCATGGCAGGCAGCAAATGAAACAGATAGAAAAATAGATTGTAGCGCCAGCCGTTTCGCAGCTTGGTCAGTGGCTTCCACACGAAACTGTTGGGGGGATGCCGCTCCACGCTGTCGTTGATGATCGTGCAGAACTCCGACAGCGTCAGCGGATTCACTTCGCCCGAGGTGCAGTGGATGATCTCCGGCTGCTCCAGCTGTCGGGTCCCCACATACCAGCCCATGACCAGGGAGGAGTTGATCACATAATCGCATGGAATGATGTCAATCACGGCCGAAGCCTGGCCGCACATCGTCCGAAAGATTCCCTTAACGAAGCCGGCGAGGAAGCCCAAGTGGCCGGAGTTGGCATTGCCCACCCAGCCCTTCATCGGATGCTCCAAGGTGCCATACACTAGAAAAGCAATCAATTATAAATTGTTGTCGGTTCTGTTTGAATGTATAAATCGAACGCTTACCAATCGATGGCCTGACTATGGCCGCCGGAAGTCCTGACATCTCCGCCATCAGCAGGTTCTCGGACAGATTCTTAGTGAATGTGTACGTGTTGGGATGGTCCTGGATGTAGCCCTTGCACTTCTGCTGGGTGAAGTCCACCCAGGCCTCGTCGTCCTCGGCCATTTTCATCATGTCGTAAGGATCGAACTGTGACTTGTACACTTCCTCGGCGATCAGGCCGCGGTTGTTGCTGTTGCAGAAGGCTGTCGAGCAGTAGATGTACGCTGACAGATGCTTCAGCTGCTTGGCCAGCTCGATGGTCCGCATCGTGCCCGTCAGATTGGTGCGGATGGCAGTGCGCAGCGGGGAGCTGAACTTGATCGTGGCCGCACTGTGGTAGATCACGTGCACGCGATTGATCAGCTCCTGGAGCAGATCCGGGCCGAAGCCGAAGTTCGGCTCGCTCAGCTCTCCCACGACAGGCACTACCTTGGCCAGGGTTTTCTCCGCGTACTTCTCGAAGATCTGTGCGGGAAAAAGCCGTTGTTTCGATAAGCCGTTTGCTTGTTTGTATCTGAGAGTCTACAAATTATGATTACTACTACTACCAGGGGGGGGGGGGGGGGGGGGGGGGGGGGAACGGTTTTTTTTAAATAAATAAGTAATTTCCAAAACAACAAAAATCTGTGCTTGTTGCGCCATTAAAAAGTGCGTTTAAAACTATAATTAACTAATTGTTGTGAAGACTCGAAGGTAAAGAAATATGGCAAAGATAAATAGCTTGTACCGAAGTCTTAGATACTCTTACTGGTTCAAAGATTACAATAGATCCCAGAGATTCTTAATGCTTAATATAAAATAATCAGCTAAAACTACTGAAGTTTGTGGATTAAACTGATTGTTCGGATGGCTAACCTGGCTAACACTTTACCGATTATGGTTCAATTTTCTCTTTCATAAGCGGTGAGGGAGTGCGGAGTGCTTCTCTAATGGGAAATGGGAGATGGGAGAGGGTATATCGAAGTGAATAGAGACCCGAATAAAATCCCAAAGAAAGATATGTAGAAAACATGTGTGGAAAGAGGCGTGAGGCAGAAACCGCTAAGCAGACAAAGCGGAAGAGGTCGCGGTGGGTCTCCCTGTCTGCCCGTTCCCTTCGACCGGTTACGACTCTGACAAATTAACGCTCCATAAAGAGGCACGTAATTGGCTTTAATGATATACCCATGATGTCAGCGAGAGTGCCAAGGGGCGGGTATGGTCGTGACCCTAGGGCCCCCCGAGTAACCCACACCAAATGTAACCACACTTACCGGCTTCTGAAGCAGGCGATTGATCCGCTCCTTGGGATCGAACTTCTTCTTACCCCGGACGAGAACATAGATGGTGCCGATTTCGGGATGTGTGTCCAGCAGGGCCTCGATCAGGACGGTCCCCAGGAAGCCCGTGCCGCCGGTGACGAAGATGTTTTTGTGGGCAAAAAACTCTGGAATGGTCAGGGCCGTGCTCAACTGTTGGCGCTGGCTGCTCGCTCCACGATTGCTGTGCTGAGGTTTCCCATTGCTGAGGTTGCTGCTGTTGTTGTTGCTGTGGTTGTGGGTGGTGCTGGTGCTGGTGCTAGAGGTGGAGTTTGTGGAGGTTTCGGTGGTGCTGCTACTGCTGTCATGATCCGTTATGACAGCCATGGTGTAGGGCTCGAGATTCGTCGGTGGCGCCAATTTGCTGCTGAACGTTGGAATCGGTTGGGCCCAGCTGCAGCAGAGAATATTTGTTTTACGTTAGTTAGTAGTCGTGGTTTATTAGATAAAAGGTGAAGCAGATAAAACAGATTGAAAAAAGTCCCCCACTCAAGGCAGCTTCCGTCTGTCTGCGAGATCAAAATCCGCTTGCCGGCGGAAGTGCAGTCGAGTCAAAGGCCATTAAATGATAAGTAGATACAGAGGAAGTGAAAAAGTGATGACCGGAATTGGATGGTTCTTGGACTTCAGCCCTATCCATTCTTCAGAGTTTTCTCTGATGAGCAATGATGATTGATTGATGAACAACGAAAAAGATATTCACGCTTACTAAATACCTTTAGTCTGTTCAGATAATGCTTCAAATGCCTTCACAACACCCCAATGTAGGAGTCCGGCATTTTCTGTCAAATCGAAGTGTTTGATAACAAATCATCAGACAATCTCCATAACCTCCCAGCATTCAGTTCACAAAAATTTCGGTCATCCATTTTCAAAGTTTTCCAAACAAAACAATTTGTTCCGCTTGGATTTCTACACAAAATTTAGTTCTCAAAAAAAAAACCAAACAATCATTTCAGAAATATTCAGCCTCGTGTTGGAAGTAATCAAAATTTTCTGTAACAATATTTAGAATGAATTGCACGCTGAAAGTGGCTCGGGGACTAAACCATTGCTGGGGAAAGCTTCAGCAGGTGCGGCTCCTGAGCCACAGGCGCTTCGAGTGGAACTACAACCCCGACTCGCTCTCCGGGGTGCATTCCCAGTTGCACCGGTTCGATGATGGCCCTGTGGCCAGTGGGGGGCTCATGGAGCCGCCGATGGCCAGCAGCCAACGAAGTGGGCCCGTGTGGGAGGTGGGTCGGCGCACCATCCTGCAAAACCCCGAGGAGCACATGCGGCGCCAGCAGCTGATCATTGAAGAAAACAGGCGAAGGTGGACCCGGGGACCTGCAAGACGCGATGCACAGGCTCCAGGTATCTCCAAGTCCGACGTTATCTACGATGCCGACGACAGGCGGAATCGAGAGTCGAGTCGACCCCGCCGTAGGGCTAAGGACCCTAACAGAGCGGCCAAGGACTACAGCAAGAGGCGGCGGCACCAACGCCAGAAGGAGGTCAAGCGCCAAGCTTACGAGCTACAAAAGTCGCGCAGGGGCTACAATCTGCCCAGGCCGGATGATTCTCGCGCCGAGGCCCAAGACGGGGACGTGACCATGAGCCATCGCGACGAGGCACAAAATCAGGACGATTACTCTGGCGCTAGCAAGGAGTGGCTGCGCAAGCGCGCAGAGGCTGAGGAGGAAAATCACTGGCACTCCTGGCACACTTGCCCCAGTCAGCGGTGCAGCGAGGATCTAGAACCCGGCGACGATTTCAATCCCAGCGACGGCAGTCACAGTGGCCTGGGGAGACACCCCGGGGGCTACTACGACAGTCGCCGCAGCTTTCACCACCTGCAGTTGCCCTCGATCAGGTCCTCAAACTACCAGAAAGTAATCGATCGCCTGACGTGCAGACGCAAGCCTGTCGGCTTCCACCTGCTCATGCAGAAGCACCCAGAGGATGCCAGACTGGAGGATGATTCCGTCCTGGAGGAGAAACCGCCGCAAGCCGCTCTGCGCAAGCGACCGGAGAATGTGGGGAAGACACCGCGCTTTGACATGACCATCACGAGGATGGAACGCGCCCCAGCTCCCGTGTGCAGCTACTCCGAACAGCTGACCAACCCACCGCCGAGCGGCAGCCAATCTTTCTCTAACAAGTGGCGACAGTGTGCCAGTCTTTATAGAGACTTCAAGCGCGGCGCCTAGACGAGACCCTTCGCAGCGGACGCAAAAACCAATCCACAGAATTATACAGTATTTAAATAGAGCTCAAACACAATTTTTGTTGGACTTTTATATCTGCTTTTCAACACTATTTACAGTACTTTCGCACATTTTAAGCATTCCGCTGTAATCGGACTGTATCCGACACAACACTCTCAATCGATTTCCAATTCTCAATGCTTTCAATTAAGTGAAACATTGAAGCCAAGGCCGTTTCCCAACACTGCCAACTGTACTTTCCCCCCGCATCCAGCGGTGATCGGTGATTTTGTGATTTGGTGATCGGTGATCGGTGGCACACTGTCTGTCTTTGTTCGCCTCACCTCATGAGGCCATCAATAGCTCCACTAATTAATGGCAAATGAGGCGTATATCCGCGATACCGAAAGAGACGCGAATGAGAAAATCAGAGAAATCAAATCAAGGTATAACCGCTGTAGTTAGCACTCACGCGGAGGGTTGGGGTTTTCCATTGCCTAAGGTCTGCTAAGGTGCAAGTGGAAGAGATAATGAACGAAATGCGTAACAATTCGTTCAGCGGAGAGATTAATTTTTTGAGCATTTTCGTGGGATTCGTGTTTGACGCTAACACAAATTTGTGTCAAGGCCGCCGCGCTGCCAGAGAGCCCAAGCAGCGTCTGGTCTGTCTGGGTTGGGCCAGAGTTGGGCCCCAAAGATGTTTGTAGCTAGAGTTTCTGTTCGAACTTCGAAGACAAACAACTTAATCAAAATGCACGGTCACGGTCGCATCGCATGCGTCGAGTTGATCTCCAAAGTCTCTGATGTCTGGGCATGCAGATGATTCGAATCCAATCCCATCACATGGATACACTCCAGCTCTTGTCCGATAGCTGCTGCTACAGTTGCACATCTTTTTTGGGGGTTTATCACCCGATCGCTAATTGATTCGCCTGATAATTGACCAACTGACAGATCAGGCCCACTTTGCTAACCTTCACTAACCTTCGCTTGCTTTTCCATTTCCAAATGATGACTCAACACATTTGTGCTTGGCCAATTGGCCTAATGACTCGCCTATTTCTTTACATTCGCTTGCTCAAGGCATTTCGCTTTCAAATGCCATAGCCACAGCCACATGATCCGATTCCGTGCGATAGAATTATGCAAATTTTGGATTAGAAGATGGAAATGGGTCGACGGGCCGGTGGCTGGTAGCTGGTGGCTGCGATGGGATGGGATGGAGGGATATCTGAGAGAGACAATGCCACCAACTCTAAACAGGTTTAGAGGTCTCGACCAATGATTTGCATAAAATCTCCACAGGCTCCAACCCAACGCCATTTGAGTTTCGTTCGAGGCACATTTTTGTCATATTTCCATCTCCATCTCGTATTTGTAATAGTTTTTGTTTGTTGAACTCTGTAAAGTTCTTCGTGGGTTGGCTTTGAAACAGACAGATTGATGTATGGATGGGGATGGGGTATAAGAGAAGGTTGGGGGATCGTTGAACTTGACATTTTGTTAGGCGAAAACCTTGAATAATCGGAGACAGATGATCTTTCGATTCGTGTCTGTAGAGGTCAGAAATCAAGAGATGAATTCTTTTTTCTTGCACCGATCCTCTCTATTGTTGTTGTTTACCAACAATATTTTTTTATGTATTTTGAGTTCAGAAAAACATGGAATCTATTATATACTGGTGTATATACCTGATAGCTATCTACATTGTCTATTGGCTATTGAGAGACAGCTTTAAGTGCACGAGTATATGCCCTAAGATTTGCATAATTTTTCTACGTCTGCGCTTGTATTGAGACAAATGACTCTCTCTCTTTCTCTCTATTCGCTCTCCGCTCACCAAGCCTCCCCCTGCGAAGCACAGAAACGGTTTATGCATATTAAATATTTGGAAATTTCTTTTGCAGCTTCAAAATGGCAAGATCGTATCGAAGCCCTAGGCAACAAATTGATGGCCAGAAGAGCCGAAAACAAACGATTGGAGGCGACTCTTCGTTTTCGGTTAGGGTATGTTCCAACTGTGACGAATTTTCGGTTTTTTGCTTATGTCTAAAGATCTATTTCGGTCACTTTCTATTTAACGACGAACAGATCTTTCTCCTCTCCTTGGCTTGGCCAGGCCAAATGATTTCTCTTCATGTTTTGTTATGATTTTGATTTTGATTCGATTTTGATACGACTCCATTTAATGCCATTTATTTCCGCCTTGGCAACCAAATGTGTAACAATAATTCGTTGTTTTATTTATGCTAGGCATGAACCATCGGTGTGCGGTGTGGAGGAGATCGGGGATCGGGGAAGACTCATTGAATCGAACGCCATAAACAACAAACAGAGAAAACTGAAATACTGAAAAAGTCGCACTTGGGGCTGCGGCTGGGCATTAGCATTAAATATTTGTTGTGTTTTGGCGTAGACCTTAACATTGAAACATACCGCAACAAAAACAATGAAAGCAAGCCATATTGATTGAGCAGCTCAACAATCACCAATAAACAATCAACAATTGTGATTCCGTTCAATGCCAATCTAAAGACTTAGGCAACGAACGTGGAGAATCTTAGCGCCACCTAGGAATGATCTTATTTCTGAAGATAATTCAATCGAAAATTGGAAATTACATCTTATAATATAGGATGAAGACCCTAAAATAGATATATAATGCTTGAGATATATTCTATAGGGTATCAATAGCTTCGACCCTGTCTATCTAGCCTCTCTGTTGCTCCAACAATTTGCGCTTAGATTTCGACCCATTAACAAATAGACAATTGAACATTCCTGTTTTAGTATTTATTTATATTCTTCTGGAACATTTGGTAAACCGGTTGGCAGCGTTAAAAACGATGTCAGCCATCCAAAAAAAACTGTAATAAATTATAGAACCATGCCAGAACCAGAAGAAAGAAATAAGCGTTTCTGGATTTGGCCACGCTGTCAGTTCCAGAGAAAACTTTAAATTTGTTTGCGAAAAGACCAGGAAAAATGCTATTATAAGCATATATTTCTAAAGGCAATACAATTACTTTGGTTTGCCAATGAATTTTCTAGCAGTCAGCAAAACAACATGTGGAAAACAGTCGCGAAAAACTTAACCAGCACACACTGATAGGAAAACCGAAACACACACGGAAACCAAGAGAGCGGTAGCGAGCGAGCGAGCGAGCGAGAGAGAGAGGTAAAACAAACATTCGAGTGAAAATTGAAAAACAAACAGATATTCCAATGGGTTTTCCTTGAAAACAAACAAATATCCGATAAATTGAGCACAAAGGTCTTTCGTCACTTCCGCTGGGTCATCGATTTCCAAGTGTTTGGCAATCTGTTCTCGACTCGATCGAAATTTGTTGCAATCGGTTGTACTTTCGATGACTTATCATTGATTGCACCACGCGTCAGTTCTGTTCGGTTTGGTTTGGTTCGATTCGGGGGGTTTCACTTTGCACTTGATTTGATTTTGGGTGGGCAGACGCAGATGTAGACGACCGGGACACACGACGGTTGTGATAGCCAGTGTTGGGTGTTAACTGTTTATGTGGAAGTGTAAACTAACCGAAAAACTATATCGACCAAAGTCTGCAGCGGGAGGGGGTGGCCGAGCACACTGTGACGCGGTGCAGGAGGAGGAGAGGAGTTGGCTAAGAGGTTTTCTTCTTTTGCTGTCACTGCCAACGCACGCTCAACGCAGACTGATCCGAGGAAATGGCGCGACCGGAGCTTAAGCTGAAACCCAAACTTGCACTCAAAATCGGAATCGGAAACACTCACAGTCTCTGTGGCTCTCTTTCTCTAGCTCATCGGCACTGTCTCGTCTCTGGCTCTCAACTCACAAAGATCGTCAAAGCTAAGTAATGAAAATCGGAGCAGAAAACAATCAGAAGTCAGCGACGAAACCGAATAACCAACAACAAATAACAGTAGAGTCATTAGAGTCGACATTCCGACTGTTAGATACCCACTATTAGAAAAAAAATATCTAAAGACAATTAAGCAGTAACGTTGCGTTTCCTTGTTTATAGTTTGTTGGCCAGATAATATTCATAAAATGTAAAAATGTGCTATTTTGAAGTTGTACCATCTATAAAATTGAGAATGTTACTGATCATAAATATTTATTGTGCGGACTAATCAAATATACCCTTCATTACTGAGTGCAAAGAGCGAGCGAAATAAGCACACTCAGCTGAAGGCAGAGAAACACCAAAACGGAGCGGAGAGCGCAGCACGGCGCACGGAGCACGTAGAGAGAGAGCAGCACTTTTGAGAGGCTAACGAAGCAGCAAGACATCAACATCGGCAACGTTTTCGGTAACTGAGAAAGCTGACTCTCCACCCCCTACCTCTCCCACCTGTGTGCCCCCCTCTCATGGTCGGATCTATTACGAGTGCGTGGTATCTTTTGAGTGGATCTGGCAATGCCTTTGGCTGCCGTTTGGCGACCATCCACAATCCAGCAACCCAGCAACCAGCGGGTGAAAGCGAGACAGCGACTGGTGCTTGAGTTAAGCGATTCGACTTAGAAGACAATACACTCAACAACGTACAAATGAATCCAAGGAAATACTTTACTCGTACTCCCACAAATTTCGTTATTCTCTTGAAATGATTTTAATTTTCCAAATAATTTGAGGTCTTCAAGCGGGTCACATAGCTTCCTGTTCTTTGTCTCTTACCGCTGACCATTGCACTTTATTCTGGTCAAGAACGATACAGTTATATCTGGTACAGTACATACATTTCTGCTGATGTTCATAATTTGAGTCCGGTGTCAATGCGGGAAGGAAAAAAACACTGGGGGATCGTATGACGTGCAGCAGATCCACGTTTTCGTTGATTAATTATGCAAAAATGCTTTGTTTTGCTGATTAATTGATTGATTGATAGACGCCTTGATGATACCAAAGCAAATAACATTACAAAACTGTCCGTTTGAATGATCTTCTCTGACGGAAGCTTAGAAAGCTCCAGCGATCTTCAACTGCAGGTGACCTACATAAAGGAGGGGAAGAGACAAATAAACAGAAAAAACCTCAAGTCGTAGGCCTAACCAGCCACAAACATACACACACAGACCTGTGCCGTGCCGTAATTAGAGGTACTCCCCCCCGCCGCCCTACAACATGAGGAAATGCTAAAATTGGCAATAATTTCTGTGACACGCAATGGAAAGTGGTAAGAGGAGGAAACCTCCGCGGTCGTAAATCTATGGAGGGTCTCAGTCTCAGCCTGGCATTTCCCAGATAAAAAGGCATTTGCATATTTCGAGATGACCAATTTAATTAATTAAACAACCGTTTTGGAATAACGGCATCACACTCTCTTAATGGATACCCAATCTGTCCAAAATAGATCCACAAATGAAACGATCCGCCCCATTGGCAAAGCTATTTGCATTGATATTAACTCCAGTGCCTGGCATCATGCTCGAAAATCCATTTGCTTTAAGCTAAACCGCAACGGAAGGAGGCCCTTGTTAGTTAATCGAATTTCCACATAGTCACCGCCACTTGGCTGCTCGTCTCTCTCTCTCTTTCTCTCGACACGAGGTGGGAATTTTCAACATTTGCTCACATTTTTTAGTGCTCCGTCATCATGCAGGGAGTTGCAGTAAAGTGTCCAAAGAGGGCTCCACAGATGGGCTTGGTCGCAGCTCCAAAGAGGCTCACGTCACCCATCCCGTACTGGTATGCGCATGAGTAATTCATTGTTTTTTTTGCTGTGTGTTTGCCGATGTCTAACCTATTTGTTATCGTTTTAAACTGGCTTGTGTCATTTAATACTCTTCTTGAGGCTGGTAATTGGTCAATTAGCGAAGGTTACGTTTGGTTAGTTTCTATAATAGTATAAGTTTAAGTCTATAATAGTTATTAGGTCTTCGGAGTCCTGCAGATTTCCATTGTGCTGTAGTTTCCTCCCCTTACTTTTTACTCCAAATATAACATAAATGGATGACACTCCTCACATATTATAAGAGCATTCATCATTCATCATTCCTCAACTCCATACTCATTTTTCTTAATGTATTTACATCAGCCCAATGAAAATTGATTATTATGCAGAGTGGAGAGCAGCACGTCCACACTCTCCCCTCTCCCCTCTTAAAACCGACAAGTTTGGGGGTCCGAATGACAGTGCATTTTCTGTTTTTTTCATCTTTTTGTTTTGATTTTCATATTACGTCTCGTTGCAATCGGCCGACCGGCCGTGCGGTGACCTTGTGGCCATTGTCCAAATATTTGGTCCCCGAAGGTTGGATTGGACGCTCGTCAAGATCGGGTTTTCCGACTTGAATCGAGATTGATGACAGATTATAATCCCGAGTGGATTTCAATTTGAATTCGATTTTGAATTTGAATTGCCTTAAGGCGGTATGGCAACGCTGCAGCTGGCGGAGAGTGGCAGCGCCAGCGCATGTTTGAAACGAAGCATGCGATGATTTTTGCAGTAGAAAAGTGCAGAAAACGATTTTGGCGGTGTGTTTATTTGATAATTATACCATTTTGTGCTCTTTGTGCGACGACTAACACATCCGCTCTCTCCGTATAAGAAGAAGAGGCGTAAAAGAAGAGGAAGCAGAAGCAGAAGCAGAACTAGACAAAAGCGGATTTCATTCAATAGGAAAAACACTCTAGGACAGGCCCAGTACGGCGAAAGGTGGTGGAAAAAACCATAGCAGAGGGCAGCGCAGCCCCCGGACAACAGCGGGGTGTCAAAGCTCACCACCAACGAAGGCAGAGACAGAGAGCGTCGGAGAGTGCAAGCTGCTGTGCTTGCAGGGTGGAGAAAGGCGACACACACACAGAGAAAGAGAGAGAGCGCGCGTGAGAGAGTAGAGAAAGGAGAAAGGCGAGGGAGAGAGAGAGAGTGTGTGTCAACTTTGGCCCTGTTTTATTAATGGTGAAAATTGTCAGGCGGGCAGCCCGGCGTTGCGTTGCTCCTCGTCAGCCGACAGTCGCTAGTCGCCTTCCGAGCTGTGCTGCTCTCTGCCTCTGCCTCTGCCCCTGCCCCTCTGCCCTTGAAAGCGCGAAGAACTAACCGCACAAACAACGTCAAAAAACAGTCAAAAGTGGGTGAACGTAACCGCCCACGCGACTCCTAGAAGTGCACCCCAAGCAGTGTCTGTGAGTGTCTCAAACGAGTGTTTAGCAACAACAACAACAACCCACAACCAGAGAAGAAAGAAAAAGTGCTGTGATTACAACTGCCCCAAAACCTCGCTGTCCCTCCCGCCCTCTCGACAGCACGGCTCATCCTCAGTTCAAATCGTCGTCGGAGTAGCAGCATCCATCCAGGAGCATCGCTTCCAACCTCACATTTATTTTGTGCCGGTATGTACACGCCCATGACTCGAGGGGCCAGACGGCGCACACCCCCCTTGTTGTAACTTACATATGTGCGCTCATAATTTTTTTTGTTGGTGATATTTTTAGCATAATTTTTGCCCTGTTTGAGCATGTATTATTTTTGTTCATTTTGAGCGAACATTTATTTATAGACCCCTCTCGTCAGCTGCCCCTGCTGCAGCCTGTGCCGTGTCTCCTCCGCCTCCTCCAATCTATCGAGTGGAGAATGTATGTCGCTGGGTTTATTATCTCATCCGGAGAATATCGCTATTGGAAACGCTGGCGACAGAAGCGACAGCGACGACGGCGGTTGTAAAAAATGTAGCAGAAAATCTGAAATATCCGTTTCACGCTTCCGCTAGCGAGAAGCTAAGCTTTTCGCGAGAGAGCCAGAGAGAGAGAGGCAGAGTACGGTCTGGTCTGTACATCAAACGGGAGAGAGAGCAGAGCAGCAGTGTGGTCGTGCTTGCGCGAAAGCGGCCTGAAATTATGCTGCACGAAATTTTGAATTATTTTTGAATGGAAAAAAAAAACAAACGCCAGAAGTAAATCAATTTTCGGTGATCCAAATGGGGAGTTTTATGGTGATAAGCCAGCTGATAAGAACTTATCTTATCGTCCGCTCTTCCATCAGCTGAGTCAGCTGGACGCTCATTATATAAGCAGCCAGCCAGCAACCCAGCAACCCTTGCGGCACGGCAACGAAAAGCCGGCAGATCCCAAGCCAATCCCAGAAAAAAGGTAGTAGAAAAGGTAGTAGCAAAGAGCAGGAACCCTGCTCTCTTTTGGCATTGTCTCTCTGGCACACTCTCCACCATCTACTCTTTTTTTTCTCTCTCTCTCTCTCTGGGTGAGAGCAGGCGCGTGAATAATCTTGGGGAGCAGAAGCGCAAAAAAAGAACTGAATCAGGCATTTTCCAATTGATTTTCAAGGCGGTCGACGCGAGTTGGTCACAAAAAACATTTCCACCAGTATCTGTCAGCCATAGTTTCCCGAAAATTCATAAAATACAATCACATTTTTGCTGATTTAAAATGTTTGCCAAAATGCGTGAAAAATTATACGAAATATCGGCCTCGAACAACCCAAGGAAGTGAGCTTTGGGACCCCCTCCGCCTCGTGTCTATTGCATAAAAAATGATGAGTGAGTAGTGGTCGGTCGAGCCGCAGTCGCAGTCGCAGCCTCAGCCGCAGCCCGCCCGGAAAATGGCGAAAATTTGGGCCAGGGCGCCGTGTGCCTGGGGTAGGGGACAGGAACGGGGACGGGGACAGGCAGCAGTAGCCTGAAAGTGAGCCCCAAGATGAATGGAGCTTTGGCAAACTTGGAACTTATTTGTGTTACTATAGATACTTTATCGGGGGATTTCCCCGTGTGAGCCAGCGTGTGGGTGTGTGTAGTGCTATGATTGCACTCGACATCAAGGCGATAACATTTCAAGTGCATTATGTCATTTTCCTCCTCGTTTTGTTGCCTCCTAGCTCTCTGGGAGAACTGCGGATGGTAATGGTGATGGTGGTTGGGGATATGTGTGAATGTTGGATGAGTGTTTGCCATTTACCAGTCGAGGACGAGAACGAGAATGGGGACAGGGCCTGCTGTCAACAGGGCGCCATCTAATGCCGTAACTTTGTGTAATTAAAAAACAATATGAAGAACTTTTTGAGGGATGGCCATGGAAGCAGAGTATCCATTAGACCACCTCCTTATCAAATATGTTATCAAAGTGCTGAAAGATTTCCCCCCGGGAGCGTGTGAGTGATAGTACCCAAGCCTGTGCCGCTCCTCTAAGCCACATTTCCCACAACCGGTCTGGTTGATATTGGAATTCATGTGCGCCGCCTGAAAGTAGGCAAACGGTTTTACCACCCCACAGCCAACCACCCATTTCATTCCCTCCCCCCACCGCAAAGTTAGAGAACCATTTATATTGGGGCTCTGCTGTGTGTAAAAAGGGCTGCCACAATGGACCGGACAAACATGGCCAAGAGCGACACGCTTGGCTGACTCTTCGATCCATTCGGCAGTTTCCGCTTTTCGGGGGAGGCTGGAGGCAGTGCGAGTGGCTCTACTCTTCTAACGTGATGAATGCAAAATCAATTAAAAACTCAAATATTGACGGGTGTCAATTAGCAAGTTTCGTGTTGGGGCACGTGGCAGACAGATAGTTCGGGGATTAGCCAAGATCCACAGGCCACACCCCAAAACCAACCCACAAAGAGGGGGAGCCAAAGAAGTGGAGCTTTTGTCATGTGCCGTGCCCTTGAGGGGGCTGGTGTTTTTTGTGGGTGTGGGGCATGTCAGTATTTGTGATTCTTTTTAAAGTAATTTCTGTGGGTTGTTTGCTTGGCAGATGTCCGGAAAGTGCCATTATATGTACATACCCCTCATGCCTCATGCTCTTTGGTTCCCATAAGTGAATTGTTGTTGCTTGTTGTTGTTGCACTTAGATACGAGCATGTGCATGTTTGTGCACGTCTTATGCTTGTGGGACAATACAATTGCTAAAGTGCAGCAGTCGATTATTATTTGCTTCTCTGATGGTTTCGGTCAGCTATCCAATACCTCCATTTCATATAATTTTCAAGGGCCTTTCAAAACTGATAGATTGATCGATAACCACATCCGATAAACATTCCATAGAGTAATCACGTGTCACAGACTGATGATGCTTTCAAACATTATATAAATTCATTGTTTGATCATATATGTACATACATATGTACATATGTACATATACTGCAACCGGTTTTCCCTTAGCTACCACGTGCTTCATTGTTCATTGTTTACTTAGAGTTAGTGGTATGCCACGACTTGGTGATAATCGGTAGCTACCATCGCAAATTCATATATGTATAAGACCAATAAGTTATGGGTCGAGTGCTTTTACATATACACGTCGAAATTTTATTGATCTTTCAGTTGGGAATTAACAAGCTAATAAATTTTGTATCCAGACTCCTGTAATATTACACTTTTACAAGTGTATTTATAAATGTTGCCCACACAAAGGACGATACTCTGTGGCGTCCACATATACATACATATCTATGAATATTGTAAATGGAAAATATTGTTATTTTTCCTTTTATTTGTTTGTCACTTTTTCTGTTTGCTATTACTTAATTATATTTTATCTGTTTCTATCTTAAGTGCAATTTTTCGTTTATGGTTTCTGAATCAATCATATAGTTCTTAGACTTTCAAAGGAAAATGATATTATTGATTTGATTTGCTAAAATCCGAGTGAAATCTTTAATTACTTAATTTGTGCATAGCATTTTCTTAGGTATAATCATTTACTTAAAATAACTCGAAAATTTTTTGTTACCTCACTCATTTAGGGATGGGTATAGATTATGTATATAGATTATAGATTATCGTGGCAACCTGCCCTTCCCTCATCCACGCCCCATTCCCGTACACTTCGCATTACTTTTTTTAGGCACAACATCTCTTTCTGGGGCTCTTTTGGCAGGCCATCAATTTGTTGGCTCATTTGCTGCTGCTGCTTCTTCTGCCGCTCTTATTTCTGTTGTTGTTTGCAATGTCTCTCTCCAGCTGTGGGATAAGTGTAAGATTATGCATGCACACAAAGCCACGGACGACACACGCACGATACACGCACACACGCACCCGCTGCGATACCTGATACTGTTGAAGCTCATGCGTGTACTTTGACCTCTTTTGCGGTGCTGGCAACGTCTCCGTCTGCGTCAGCGTCTGCTCAACCCAGCGCCGGCGTCAACGTCAACGTCATCGTCATCGTCATCGTCATCGCGAGGTGGTCAATGTCAGTGCCTGGCCAGTGGCCACTGGCCGCCGTCTGCCTATTGGGGTTTCTTTCTCTGCCTTTTCCATCGTTGTTTTTTCCCGACATGTTTTTCCACAGACGAACTGTTCTTTGCGGCTTTTTCAATTAAAGCTTGTTGCATGTCGCTGTCGCTGCCTCTGTCTCAGTCGCTGCTCAGTCTCGGTCGCTGTCGCTATCGCTGCCTCTGGCTCTGCCTCCATTCCGATCTCAATCTCAGCCCGTTTACGTGTCCGCCTCTCCACGATGCTTTCTTTTGTGCGCTTTGGCTGCCTTTCGTGTCCGACCATAAAACCCCAGCCCGAGCCCAGCCAAAGCCAGCTTCAGCGCTGGCGTTGGACCTCACGCCGGCGTCTCTGCTGCCGTCGCTGTCGCTGCATAAAGTCTTTCACTTCTTTGGCGTTTAAGTTTAGTTCAGATTCAGCCGGCGTTGGTAGCGCACGCGTCCCACCGCAGTCCGCAGAAGAAAGCAGAGAAAGGCAACAACAACAGAAAGAAGAAAAACAACAAAGCAGCTCGAAGCAGAAGAAGTAGCGAAGCGAGCATAGAACTCTCTCTTCTTTCTATCTATCGCTCTCCCAACACCTTTGCAACGACTCTCACTCCCTCGCCACTCGCTCGTCGCTCGTCGCCCTCGCTCTCAATCGTTCTGTCTCCTCCTTTGGTTCGGTGTCGGTGTCGTTGTGTCGCTGTCGGTCGCAGTCGCAATCGTTCGATTTCTTTGCGCAGGCGCAGCGGTCAAGAGAAGAGCAGCTCACTCACGCAGCCCCAGCGTCAACGTCAACGTCAACGCCGACAGCAGCAGCGTCAGCTCGCAAAAGTGAAAATATTTGGAGAAATTTCTTAAGCAGAATTTCAGTCCCCGTTTTGTGTGTCAGCTGTATAGGTATATTCCACTAAAATAAATATACATACAAACGTATAGATATGCGTGTATGCGTGTATCTTTACGATCGGCCCATGCCCTGCCTCTAGTGTCAAACCAAAAGAAAACAAATTGATAAAAATCACTAACAAAAGTAGTCGAAGTGATTTGATTAGTGTGCCTAGTTCTCGCAATCAAATTGTTTAACAACCTTAAAAGTGCTCCCGAAACGAATCGGTAAAATCCAAAATATAAATCTAAATCAAAACCGAAAAATAGCTCAAATCGAAGGAATTGCAATCGCGTGTCATTGACCTAGATACGTACGGTCGATTTGGAATCAAAAGCAAGTCAATCAATATCCAAATCGGAATCTCGTCAGCGTTTATAGCCGCACCAACGCCACCTATCGTCTGCGTCTCTGTTTGACCGACAAGTAAGTGCACGCTTCGGTAGGGTAGGATAGAGTAGGGGTCTGGGCCTGGCCCAGTCTCGCAAATATTTGGGACGGGTTATGCAACCGTTATGCCTCCGCCTGCCTGCCTGCCTGCCACACACCGAGCTAATAATACTTGGGCCGCCGGACTAAAGTCCAGCCAGCACCAACCGACCATTCAAGTCCCATCCTCAAGTCAGGGTTTAGTCGAGGGCGAGGGCTGCGTCCGAGGTTGTTGTTTCGTTTCGCTGTTGGTGCGAGAAAGTTTTTGTCAGAAAATGTTTTCGAAATGCTTCTCCTCGCTTGCTTGTTGTTGGTGTTTGTAATATTAATCATTGCATATTTACAAATAAAATTTGCACACAGACGAAACGCCAGCCAAAAGGCAGATGAAGACGACGAAGCATAATAAATAAACATGGATCATGGCCACACACGGATACAAAGATACAGAGATACAACAATACTCGAATTGCAAAAAAAGCCAAAAAAAAAAAATTAATGAAATCTATTTTTAAAGCATCGAACATTAGATACCCTAGTAGTTCGGGGAACATTTTATTATTTACAGCGACAAATATATGTGTACAAATCAGTGAATCAAAGATGTCCGAATGCTTAGAGGTATACATAGGTATTGTTGGTACACATAGAGTTTTAGTAGAGTTTCCAATCGAAAGACTTCCAAAAATGCACTGCCTGCAAAGGAAAGAAGACGCGATTAAAAACCCCTATGGCATACCCTACAAAAACCAAGCGAAAAAAAAATGAGCGAGAGATATTGTTTGTTTAATTTTTACATTTACAAATATCATTACAGCGATTTTTGCTTTTATGGGGTAAATATCTGTCTCGTACAATGTGTCATAATTGCGAACCCACATTGACTTGACCCACATTTTTTTGGGAGTGGAGCAGAGTCGTGGTGGCGATGGTTGTGGTGGTGCCGCAAGAGACAGGCCAGACGCATGCGCAAGTGCATCGACAGCAAGCGCTGAGCTCAGCCAAAATGTACGAATCCCCTCCCCATCCACTTACACGTATATTCACTATATATGTACCTATAGTTTGAACTGCATATAGAGGGACAGTGCACAGTTGCTGTGGGGACATACCGCCGAGTGTGTATCGTCTATTGATTACGTGCCTGGATTATTGATTAACACTGAGCACACACACAGAAATTTCTTTTTCACTTTCGCGTACATTTCGCTAGATCGGAGCTAGATCGGATTCTACTTCTACTCGACCATTGGGCTAATGTTCCTGCTGGAAATGGGTTATGGAGCCATTAAACCAACGACTGGACGGCTATCCACTTGGCATTCTGATCGACTGTTTATTGGGCACATACACTGGGCACACGCGGCACACCGAAAGCTGTGACGTAAACTCAAGTTTTGGGAGAGGTTTTCGATTGGAATTTGAAATGGCCAGATTATAAGAATGAAGATTATCCCCTCGGAAGAGTCTTTGATTAGGAATTCCCTTTCTTTGACCTTTAACATTGTTGTCCATAAATCTCAATGAAGAAACCTTGCAAAGAGGAAAGGAGAGGAGTGCTATCTTGAGACAATAAATCTTCATCTTATAATTGCAACGATTCCAAAATTGTTGATGATTATTCAAATTAGTCGCAAGAGAAAGAGTACTCTTAATTAGACAAATCGCACATGCAGGATGGAGCCCAGCTCGAAAAATGTCTTAATTGGACCCGTAGACACACCCGTAGTCTTAGATCTTAGCTCATGTGGCAGGCAGGCCTATAAATACAACAAATATATATTCTAAAACTGAATTATTTAATATCCAGAGATGTTTGGAAAGGCAGCTCTCTCACTCTGCCTATCTCTCACTCTCATGTCACTCTCTCGATCAGTGAGGGCTTAAATTGGGTAGCTAATCTGAATCTGGTGACTACGTCAAATGGGGGACAGACTGACGACCGACTGCACGGACTGCGGAGGGAGGGAAGGGGGCATCAGGTGAGGGGGCCCCCATTATACACAGTTAAATTTAACTTTTATGCTGTAAACTGCGAAATCGCTTTTGTTTGTTAATCAAGACACAAATTATGGGATCGCAGTGGAGAGCGGAGAGTGCAGAGGAGCGCAGAGGGGCGGAGCGCCGTTCTATCCATCAGATTGCCCCACAACCCTCTACAGATTTATTCAATTACACACAAAGCATAGATAACTTACGATAACTGTAAGAGCAGACATATGTAGTCGAGGATGGCGATGGCGATGGACACCGCAGTGGATAGCCAGTGGAATGCCTGAATGCCACAAACTCACTCAAAGGTTCAATAGAATAGAGGGCACAGACCCATTATGAGCATGAGCCGCAGCCATGAGCAGAGCAGAGCCATCCGAGCGACTGTGTGCCGTGCCGTGCCGTGCCTCTGTAGTATACAGCATCCGCCGTAAATTTGGCTCTGCTGAGGGGTTTACATAATGAGAGAGGAGGGTACAGCTCGGCGGCCTCGGCCTACCTTCCCATTGTTGAAAAGTGAAAATGCATATTTGAACTTTCGTTTGTATCCAATTCGATTCGAAACGAAACGAAACGGGACGAGACGAAACGAAAGATGAAATGAGCTTCCAAATTGCTAAAACAAACAGGTTGACAACCAAGCAAGAAAACACCTTACACCTTGCACCTTATTCCACCTCGCCCATGTTCTACGCCCAAGAATCGCCACATCTCTTATGCACACACGCTTATGCAGTCAGCATATGCGGAAGCATACGATATAGGTAGAGGTATATGTAGGTGCACACCTATATAGGCATAGGTGTAGGTAGTACTCGTATGAAGTGTAAGACTTGTAATCCGAAAGCAACAAGCTACAAATGAGGAAACATCTGGCGACCAGCACCATCAGAGGGCACCACCCAGAGAAGAGGCATAGGGAAACTCAAAGAGGAAAGACCGCTAAAGACGGGTCGGTCTTTTAGCCATGGGACGAGACAAGAAAGAGTCGAGATTCAATGCCGTTGGTCGAAAGTTGTAATACGTTCAGCTCAGGAGAAGGCACAGGCAAAGGCATAGGGTATATGTAATATTGGTAATACCCGAGAGATAGAGGCGGTCGCCAAGGGACAGTTGTCCCATTCGATGACGATGACGAAGATGACGAAGATAATAATGATGATGAGGTTGAATTCGTTGTTAATAATGATGATGATATGCGGCACACGATTATAGGAAATGGGTCAGACAATACACACGGGCAATAAGACCGCCTCGACTCGACTCGACTCCGACTCCGACTGGCTCCGTGTGCAAGCACCTTGTCAAGGCACGTTGAATGTTTACCGTTTAACAGCACACACACGCAGATACATTTTTTGGTCGTCATGTTTGGTTAACACGCCAACCACCAAGAAAGGCAGGGCAGCGGGAAGAGGGGTTGCGAGGGGGCCAAGAGAGAAAGAGGGGCGGAGTGGCTTCGAAGAGGCGTGGTCGGGGCCAAAGCGATGGTTCGATATGTAGGTTCATTTGCCTCTCGGTCTCTGTGGCGCGCAAATTTTCGTTGCACTTGGAAAGACACAGAGAGGAAGAGAGAGAGAAAAGAAAGATTCGAAAGAGAGAGAGAGAGAAAAAGTTGATTTTCAAGAAATTTCACTTTAGAATGAAGAGGAACCAGTCAGTCGTGGAGTTCGGAGTGGACTCCAGTTTCCCGTCTTTCCGCTGAAGAAGACGAAGAAGAAGAAGCTTCATTGATAAGTTTACAGTTACGTGATGAGAGCGCTCTGATTTGGTTGTTCCCCGTTCCCCTCGGTCTCTCTTCTGTCCCTCCGTCCGTTAAAACCTTAATTATAGAGCTGCTTCCGCTGCTGCTGGCCCAACTAGTTTGCTTTTTTCCAAGCTTTAACAGCGAATATAGCCAAACGATTTGATAACATCTCGGATCGAATTGGATCCAGCAAATGTGCCAATTTCTTAACACATTTCCTAGATAGAAAGAGAGGAAGAGATAGGGAAAGACAGAGGGAAAGATCATTAAGCAATTTTTTGTCGAGTCAGAAAGAAACCCATCATGCAAATGACCAAAAGATATTTCCTTCCATCTTCCATAGGTGGAAGTAGATTTTTTTCTTTTTACAAACTTAAAAATTGAAAACGAAAGTTGGACAAAAAAGCAGAAAAAATGTACAAAAATTTAAATACACAAAACCAAATCGAAAGAAACAAAAAAAAAGTATTGCGGAATTTAGATAAAGGTGGGGAAGGGGGCGGAAGGGAAGAAACCTACAAAAATTCGAAAAATAAAAAGTGAAAGTCATTCGGATCGCGCGGGCCTGGCTTTGAACCCCGAAAATAATAAAATAAAAAAACGTTTTAGAGACGCAACATTCGAGACGAGAGCATCTTCTGGAAGGGAAGGGGAGGGGGGGGGGGGTGGTCTGTGGACTCGTCGTGTGACGTCAAATATCACACGTTGTACAACGAATCCGAGTATCCGAGTATCCGACGGATGTGTGCGAATACACACTCGTAGTTCCTGGTTATTCGTTGTGATCAATATTTGGCCAGCAATTGATTTGATTAGCAATTAGCAAGGCATCAAGCATTCCCCCAGACATGGATCGCCGCATTGGCGAGGCGGCTGCTGTTGCACGGGCAGGTTGAAGAGGTTGCATGGTCGGGGTTCAAAGGTTCGACCCTTCCCTGTTTAGCTTGGCCTGGGGAAGGGGGTCTAGACTTCGCATAGCTGGTGTTGTTGTTTTGGTTTTTTTTTGCTTTCTAGCGAAATATTTTGTTGGTTTTTGTTTTCTGTAAAGTGAATCGTATTTCCTTTTAGCTTTAGGGGAAATTATTTCGTTTAGTATTGTTTAACCTGTAACCCCTCCCTTATTGCTTGTTGACGGATACATTTAGATTTTTTACAACTCTAGACAGCGACACAGGAACACAGAAACAAAGAAACACAGAGCTGCGATCTCTTGTTTGGTTTGCGCTGAGTAGTGCGCTACCCTCTCAAGAGGAAGTTCATCCATCCAGTCAATTGACAAGTCTCCTCATTGAATGTCGGGGGCATTCGTAGGGCATCCACAGGGTGAGTAGTGGCTGCCCATGGGTGGGAGTGGGACCTTAGGCCCAAGATGTCGGTGACGTGTGTGAAACACTCTCTTAAGTGGCACTTGATCATGCGGGTCGCAGCCGCTGTCGCAACTCTCGACGCTGCGGGGCTCGTCTCTCATGTGAAAATCGTTTAATATAGAATGAAGTGTTGCCTGCCGCAGAGTGAGCATTCGCCAACTGTCAGTGCCATCGATAGCGTCGGATACGTTCCGTACTGTTCCGTTACGTTCTCGGTCTCTGTCTCTGTCTCCTGGTACGCTTTCTAAGCCGATTGGGAATGGAGAAGCTTTTGCATATTTAGTTCTATTGTGCGTTAAATTCGATTGCGGTTCGACAGAGACCGACCAGTGTGTGAGTTATACAACAACGGCTGTGCCCAGGCTCATCCACATATGTATATGTGCACGATTATCCTTCGACGTCATTTGAATGTCCTTTTTGCCTGACGTTGGGCTGCCTGCCAAATCATTATTTCCACATTTCCCCCCATCTGCAGACGTCATAGCTCTGCACGGATTATTCTGGCTGCCAATCAGCCTCGGCTCGGTTTCTCCTCAATCGGTTACTAATTTAACCTGTTCCCGAGACTAAATGACATTTTGATAGATACACAGATAGAAAGCAAGATAGATAGATAGATAGATAGATAGATAGATAGATAGATAGATAGATAGATAGATGGAAAGATGGACAGATAAATAGACCTGCACTTTGGGCAGGGCTGCTGTTGCGTTGTTCCGTTTGCGGTAAGCTTCCCTGGTCCTGCCCTGTTTTGTCCTGTCTGTTGCAGTTATAATGCGATGAGAGGAGAAGATTGATAAAGGCCACCCTACTCCTAAAACATTGCAGGGGAAGGGAATTTAATAAGAAACAGTGCAAAGGAATGGATTGAGCAGAAAACCTGACAAGGGATGGGCTGGTCCTTGAAGAAAATTCAACATATGTACAAAGTTGTTTGAAGTCTTCGATTAATTCTGTGAATTTTGATTTCAACGTAGTTTCACAATTGGTGCAGAAAATTGAATCGGAATCGACGATAATTGGTATTCTGAGTGTTCATTTCATCAAAGATTGCAACAATTTCAAACTATTTAATTTTTTCTCATTTCTATGCAATTTCTAACAAGTTTCTAATTTAATTTTCACACAATTCTTGTGTATTTGCAGCTCTGCAGAACACCACTGGAGTTAGACAGCCCTGGTAGATTGCTTCTTGTCTGCCCGCACCACACACCCCACCCGCAGGACACAGGACACACCTAAAGACAAAAGCTTCTGCTTCCTTCTGCTGAATTGTTTTGTAAAAAGAAACCCCCCATCCAATCCAATCCCATCCGATACCAATCCCTCTCCACCCTCTGGGTAAGGGACGAAACGAAAGCAGCTAGACTTGTGTGGACAAAATGGACAAGCGCTCAAAGGCGACAGAACGACAATTTTCAGGACAATTTTCCGCAGATTTAATTGCATAATTTCCCCCCGCACACGATCCAAACGAAGGCTTCCAAAGCAAAGCTACTTCCAAATATTTGAAAAAGGAAACGGAAACTCGAGCGCACACTGCAAATGACAAAAATTGCTTCCTAAATTTAACTTAAGCGGAGGATCAAGAGGATAATAACACTACAATACGGAAGACGGACAGCACTGAACAGAACAGCTATCGAACATGTCACACGCGGTCGTTAAAAAACCAGAAACGGACACCTGCAACAGCAGCCTCAAACAGTCGCTGCATCCTGCACAGAGCCACGATGCCAAGCTCCTCAACGGGAGCCTGACCTCGCACCAGCTGCAGCCGCGCACCAATGGACTAACCCATGCAGCCGCCTCCTCAGCCGCCTCTGTGGCCAGTTCCGGCGGCAGTGGACTCTCCCCCGCGGCAGCCATGGCTGGCCTCCTGTCGGGTGCGGGAGCATCGACGGCCCTGCCCTTGCCCCCCAACAGCAACGGCGAGCAGTCGCCGTCGTACGAGCGCTACCGCGCAGACGACAGCAGCTACGTGCCCGTCGGACAGTTTTTTGCGGGACGCAGCGTCTTCATCACAGGCGGCACTGGTTTTATGGGAAAGGTGAGTAGGGGCTCCTGAACCGAACCCCTTTCTTCTTCTTCTTAGAACGATCTTCAAGGGTACTTTCCTTGCCATATGTAAAGTTTTTCTTTGTTTCTTTACGAAGTACTGTCCAAATCCTTACACACACATAACCACACACATAGATCCGCATTCCCTTCAGCCCCCATTCCCATTGCATACTTTTGCGGGCCCCTGAAACGCCTCCATTCTATTCCCTTCCATTCACATCACGCATACGCCGCGTGTATTTGTTGGCTCGTAATCGAACTATTGAACCCAGGCTCGGCTTGATTGAAAAGTTGAAGTGCTCTCAGTCATAAAATATGCACAAATATTATTGTTGATTAACACAAGAGCTAGGCCCGAGGCGTCGGAATGGAGGGTGCGCTACAGTCAGCCTGAATTTTAGATGCACTTTGGCCCCGGGCTACTTATGGCCAATACGCGTGTGTTCATTCGCTTAGCTGCCCCCCCCTCCAAAAAGCTCGAGATTCGAGTGCTGCCTGACTCATCGTCGTATGGCATGCATCTGCGAGGCTCTCCTAATTGGGCGGGCCCCTGCTCCTCGCGCTCCCTTCTAGTAATTCCTTCGGCTGTTGTGCCAATTTTCGTAGAAACTATTGTTAAACATATGCATGTGCCTTGCTCTGCCCTTCCTCTCGCATGTTCTCGTTTGAGTTCCGTTCCTGACTGGCGTCATTATGACATGAAATCGCAGCAGGCGCCGCTCAGACTCTGAACTCAATGTTCGCAGTGGCTCGTGCATCGATTTTGTGTGTTGGAAGGACAGGGGAGGCGGGAGAACCACTCTAGTAGTACCTGGAACGTCCCAACAGAACAAAGCACGCCCCCAAGCAAACAATCCTCCCCCCATCACCGTTCTTTTGTGTGGTTACAATTCTCACATCGTTTTTGGGGCGTGTCAATGAGGCCACCACTACTCCCACCGCAATGCTCCGTTCGAGGGTAAAATCAATCCGATACGCAGACATTATTGAATTGGGGGTCAAGTGCGTCGTCCTTCTGGGGGCGGCGTAATGACCGCCCGCTTATTTGGTTAATGCTTATTGGACAATTAATAACTTATCCAATGAATAATTAAATATTTTCAGGTGCTGGTGGAGAAACTGCTGCGCTCATGTCCGGACATAAGGAATATATATCTACTGATACGACCGAAACGTGGCCAGGAGGTGTCGGCACGTCTCACGGAACTTCTGAATGCACCAGTAAGTGTACCGCCAATCGATAAAGAAGAACTATCTGTCTAACCCGCCTAACCCCGACTTGTACTTGTACTTGTTTCAGCTCTTTGAATCACTGCGTCGCGAGAAGCCCAAGGAACTAAGCAAAGTCATACCCATTTCGGGGGATATAACATCCGAGGAGTTGGGCATCTCAGAGAAAGACCAGGTAACAGGGGGTAGGGTAGGGGCTATTATTATGGTTATCTAATGGTGCTCTAACTGTTCTTCTTAACTTCTTCCCTCAGAACCTACTATGTCGCAACGTTTCCATTGTCTTTCATTCGGCTGCCACTGTGAAATTCGATGAGAAGCTCAAACTGTCTGTCACAATCAATATGCTGGGCACGAAACGTTTGGTCGAGCTGTGTCATCGCATGATGTCGCTGGACGTAAGCCCTTAACGAATGAGTTCTAGAAAGAGGAAGATCCCTCTAATGGTTAATGGTTGATTCATTCCATGTTACAGGCCCTTATCCATGTCTCCACTGCTTATTGCAATTGCGATAGAACCGATGTGGAGGAGGTTATCTATGAAAGACCCTACAACCCCGATGATATCATCTCACTAATTAATTGGCTTCCGGAGGATATACTCGATCAGGTATGTTCCCCCGAATCGAATACGTTTATTAGGTATAACCTATCCTGTATCCCATGGCTTTTGCAGCTTACACCGCGTCTGATTGGCAAGCGCCCCAATACGTACACGTTTACAAAAGCCTTGGCGGAGCATATGTTACTTAAGGAGGCTGGTAATCTGCCCGTTGCCATTGTGAGGCCATCGATTGGTGAGTGCTGCCCGAGATGAGATGAGACGAGATGAGATCAGCAGCCAGACTGCTGTCAATGCTAATGGTTCCACACATAATTTGTTTTTTGCTCCCCCTCCCCGCCTCCGCGCACAGTGACTGCCAGCCTGAATGAGCCATTTGCTGGCTGGGTGGACAACTTTAATGGGCCGACGGGTCTGGTCTCGGCGCTGGCCAAGGGCATGTTCCGCACGATGATGTGCGAGAAGAACTATGTGGCCGATATGGTACCTGTCGATATTGTGATTAATCTAATGATTGCCGCCGCCTGGCGCACAGCGACGCATAAATCCAATGATCTACGCATATACAATTGCTGCACCGGGCAGCGCAATCCCCTCATCTGGTCGGAGTTTGTCAAGTACGCCATGTGCAGTGTGCGCAAGCATCCCTTGGGTGAGTCCGGTCATCTTTTAAAAAATGTAAAGCACGAAATTCAACATTCGTTTATTTAATCCACCAACAGAGGGCTGTCTGTGGTATCCAACTGGGGAGCTGCGCATGAATCGCCCCATGAACACGCTGAATTGTATAGTCAAACACTTTTTACCGGCCTACATAGTGGATGGAGTGGCGCGCCTGATGGGCAAGAAGCCATTGTGAGTATCGCTTCCGGACGGACAGAAGTCCTTGCTCTAAAACCTAAACATAATCCACTAATACATTTTCTACTCTACTCTCGCTTGCTGCACAGCGTTGTCAACGTACAAAATAAAATTGCCAAAGCTGTGGAGTGCTTAGAGTACTTTGCCACACGCCAATGGCGCTTCAAGGACGACAACGTCCACGGTCTGCTGCACACGCTCAGCCCCAAGGATCGGGAGATCTTTGTGTTCGACGTGCGCCACATACACTGGGACAAGTACGTCGAGCGATATGTGCTCGGCTTCAGGGAGTTCCTGTTTAAGCAGCGGCCCGAGTCGCTGCCAGACAGCAGAAAGCGTATGGTCAGGTGAGCTCTCAAAAACAACTCTGAACACTCACGAAAAGAGCAACCCTTAACAAATAGATTTCGATTGTTTCTTGACAGACTCTACTATCTGCATCAGCTGACCAAACTGGTGGCCGTGCTGCTCACCTGGCGCTTCCTGATGTCGCGCTCGAAGCGCCTGAACGACATGTGGAGCGCCTTCCTGGACAACGCGTTGAAGATGGCGCGCTTGATTCCCTTTTTGTAATAAACTGACGCGATTGAGCCACAACTCTGGATATATGTATTGGGATATGGATGGATCTGGAAAGCCAGGAGGTCTGATGCGATGCGATGAGATGGATGCGTGGGTCTTCTTCTTTGCGATTTCTAAATGCTTTAACACGGCGTACATTTTAGAGGTTTTTAGCGAATAATTATAATCATAATTTTTATATACATATATGTTACAAGGAGTAAACACACAAAAACACGCCCAAAAACAACAACAGCCACATGGTCACAACAACAAAAGAGAACAGATTTAATAATGATAACACATCGGGGTAATAAAATGGCATTTGTCGTACCATCATCAAGCACCCAGCATTCAGCAGCCATTATCCGTCATCCAACGTCCAGCATTCAGCATCTATAAGGTGCAATGATAGAAGATCCCAGACGTCCCTCGCTCTCTCTCTCTGACCCTACCAGTCTCCTCCCTCAGCGAGTTTGTAAAGTTTTTGTGTAATATTTAAAGGAGAGTGCGGGAAAGGAAACCCCTTAGAAGAAGGAATTCCGACTTTTTGCATGCAGAGATGAGGGAATGGGATTGAGAATGGAAATCGAGTGAATTTATAGGATCAGAGTGGCGGCTCATCGATGGAGAAGCAATTTGCATGATTAGTACATCCCAAACTATATGGATATATATATATATATATATAGATATATATATATATATATATGAAACAATGGCGATTAATTCCACAAAATGATTAGTAAAGAGAATACATGAAATTAAAGAAATGGCTTGTTATTGCTTTAAAAATTAAATACACGTAACGTAAACTATGCTAATTAATTAATATTAAATATAATTATTACTATGTAACGAGCGAAAATTGCATATAAATAATACGAAGCGAAGCGAAGAGAAAAGAAAACCAACATTATTTATAATTGAATGTAGTTTTAACATTTTTACATTTACAATTAAGTTTTCAATTTATATAAAAGAAAGCGAAGCAAAACAAAACAAAGCAAAACAGAACGAACAAAAGCGACAAATATATACGGCAGGAGCAACAAATTCATATATACAAAATTCAATTTATGTATGTATATGTTCGATATATATGTACGTATATACATAATAATATATATATTATATATATACGAATATATATATATGAACGAAGGGAAGAAACGCCACAAAAAAACAAAAAATATACAAATAATAACGATAATGATAATGAGTAACGAATAATTATAATAATAAATTAATAAAAATGAAAACCACAAATATATTTATATAAAAAATCGTCAGAAACATAATAGCATTTTGCAGTCTAAAGCCTAAATCTAAGGTTAGCCACCGCAAAAAAAAGTTACAAAAAACAACAAAAAGAAAATGAAAAAAGGGTTTGCCCAAAAAAAAAATGAAGTTTTTTGAGTCGAAACAATTTAGCGAAAACATGATTATGAAAATTTATATATAAAGGCGATAAATTGAATTATAGAAAACCAACACAACACGCAGACACACAGACACACCGTATACAGAAAGAATACAAAAACAGATAGATACACATATAGTAAGAACATTCCATCCAGTTAGTAGGCAAAATCGGGTCAGCAACCAATCTCTTCCTCCACTTTGGACCCTAGCTTTCCGTCTCGTTTGATCGATTTGTTCTATGCATCGTATCCGTATCGTTCTCGGGTCCGTTCTCTGTGCAATTTTGAATATTGAATATGTGGAATATTTTATGTTATGCCTAGAATTTATTATGTTTTTTTTTTGTCTAAACCGATTTGTAAATTGCAGTGCATCAATAAAATACACTTCTAAAATAATAATACAATTATACCAGCGCGTTCTTTTTATTATTTACCTATACAAATGTTAAATTAGCCTCTAGACATGCAAAGGTATAATGCAAAACTAACTTAAAAAAAAAACATGACTAAAACTAATACGAAAAAAGAGGAAAACTATTGCCATACATACGAATGTATGTACATATGTATACATACGTATGTATGTATGTATGGGGCTTAGTTTTTATTGGCCTCAAAGCAGTGTGGAAAACAGGTAATAAATCAATCTAAAAAACAGAAAGAACTCAATAAAACAGAATTATGAAGGAAATTCTACGGATAAGTGTTTGAAATTAGATGGGGGTTCGGGTTCCCATTCCATCCCAATCTATTTTGTTTAAATAAAACTACATTAAAACATTTCTTTTTGTCTTTTTTGTACACATGAATTTTCATTTTTATTATTTCTCAGTTTCTGTTACTTCACATTACCAGCGCTGCTTAAACGCTACCAACTTTAAAATCCCTTCCCCATTACTTGCTCCAAATACAGATGTTTTTATATGTATACCTACTATATTTGTTCGATTTTTCGGTTTGTGAGACATGTGCTTACGATTAGAGATACTCGCAGTATAGACTCGTTATCGAGACATTAAAAAAAAAAACGCTCAAAGAAAAACCAGAGAAGTTGAAGGGTTCACGAGGATGGGTGTATGTATCTTCTTAGCATGAGTGTTTCGTTAAATAGCTTAAGTCGACTTTAAAATTATATAAGATATAAGTTTAAAGAGTTCTCCGTTTGTTCAGCATGGAGCATCGGAGCAAAGATATTACGAGTGGAGTCGTGGGCATGGGCGTGTGCTTGGGTGCCTGATTTGGAATCTTCTGCTTAGTAATCACTAAGTGGACTTTTGTTGCCTGTATTGTATATGGTTTGTTTCGTATTATATATGTATGTATATATAGCTTGCCAGCAATAATCCATCCCATTGCATCCCATCCATCCATCCGTCACTCATTCAATCCTTCAATCCTTAAATCCACTTTAGCTAAAAAACTCTTCGGTTTTCCAGCTTTCAAAACGTGTGTTCTAGTCTTTGCGTTTCTATTTCTTTTTTTTTATTTATTTGAATTTGTTTTGCCTTTGTTTTTGTATCTATATCGATTTTAATGTAACAAAATAATTTTCGATTTTAAATGAAAACCATCAATTGTTTGTAATATTTTATTAATACATTTATATCTAGAGCTAAGTTGAAGCTTGTTTCGCATGCACTAAACTTGCATTTCATTTCAACCTTTCTGCTATTCTTGTCGTTTTTTTTTTTTTTTTTGGATTTTACTTCAATATATAAAAATATTATTTATTGGATTTATTTTCGAGTACATTTATACGTTTACTCCATTACATAAATAGGTTTTTGTTTTTAATGGGTTAATATTTTATTTGTAGTTCTTTGTTTCATTTTTTCTAAATTTCGTTGCGAATTTTTATTGTGGAGAAATAAATTGTGTGTGTGTTCGAAGCTACTGATATATTGGTTGGAATGTCGTTCCCGTTCAAAGCAATCAAAGTGGTGCTATTGCTATAAAGCCAATAAGAATATTGAACTTGGGGATTCCTGAAGAATCAACCTGAACTATCGAAATAATCATCAATATTTTGGCGCACCTGACTAGAACATTTCTATCCGTATGGATAAAAGTTCCTTGGTCAGCCAGGCTATTGAGGTAACGAGCTATTGAATGCAACATCTTCCAACAATCAACATTGAGCTAAGCTCAGAATTTTCCATTCTAATCTTGGTTCCACAATAATAAACGGCGAATCGAACCGAAGAATCAAACTGGTGTCAAGAATGTTATCAGCTATAGAACCAAACAATTTCGAAACAATCGATTAACGATTAAATCAATCAATAACTATCTGTTCTGCACCGTGGTTATACATACGAGTATGTATGTACGAGAAGAATTCTTCTGTATGTGAGTGTGTCAGGTTCTGGACGTTAGGTACACAAGGTAATCTTAAGGTCATCAGGGTACAAAAATGCGTATAATGTGGGTATACGGTCTGTGGTGTATGTTTGTATATCGGACTGACTCTCCTTCACTGAGCAGCAAAGATCTCCTAGAGATGTGTAATCGGCACAACCATAGTAGATACACACGATACGATACAATGTATACGATAAATGAGCAACAACCGAAAGAATACTGTTTCGTTTCGTTGCGTAGGTTGTAGGTTAAACTAAATACTAAGTGTATGCTGTGGATACTGAGGATCAATTGTATATACATACTCGTATATGTATGCATAGTGCCCTTCATATACAACATATACCATTGAGCCTTCGATACATTTGGTTTATGTTTTGTAAGTTTTTATTTCGATATTCAATTTGTATCGATATTCCTTTCCATTCCGTTTGGTTTTGTACAGTTTTTCAATGGGAATTGGGAACTGGGAATGGAATTTCAATCCTTCGAGTAATCGTTCCTGTAAAATGTATGTGTTGTTGTATAGTAATTAGAAGTCTAATTTACAGATACAGGTATTCCGATTTGGGTTTCCGCGTACTCAGCATTTAGCATTCAGCATTAATTCACGGCTTGTCGGGGTTTATCGTTTATATATGTATGTATGCATGTATGTATATAATAGTTAGATATATTAGCTGGATATAATAGTATCATACGTATAGCTATGTATACGAGTACGAGTACGAGAGTATGCTTCCCATGTGTATATGTAAATGTATGCGCATATATGTATGTATAACTGGAGACTGGTACACAAAGCGAAACATAGACATAATGTTCATCTTAACGATTATGATAACGTTAACGCTATCCGTCTTACATAAGTACTATATGTAGCGGTATTTTTTCTATATATATAATTATATATATATATATGTATATATATATATGCGTATATATATATATGTATATGTGTGTATGTATTTCTCGTTTTTCGATTTTTTTCGGTTTATCTCAATTTTCTTAGATCTAGGTATAGATATACACATACATATACTATATGATGAGCCATATGTCACTTGATCTTGTATAATTGTATTCATTTTTCTTTTTGTTTGTTTGTTTTTTTTTTTGTTGTTTAATATAATGTTGTCGCCTCACTTGTATATCCGTTTATATATCTTTATAAAAATTATATAATTTAAAGCTTGTTTGTTACGTTCCAACTAAATGTACAAAATCTCAAATTTCGAATCTCGAATTTCGAATCTCGAACAGAACCATTTTATAATGATGAACAAATACAGGGCTGTGCTGAGAGCATGTTGCACAACCAAAGGTCGCACAACTCCTCGATCGGGGTTGTTACCTCGTTAATGCTAATTTTCTGTTTTTCAAACATACAACTGAATTTTCATAAAAATCACCCTGTAAATTGTATTCGTTTTCGATCTATCGTTTACTCGCTTACTCGTTTACACGCTATGTGTTTTTGTTTTGGTTTATCTCTTAATCTAATATAAATACAAATACATTCAATAAACGTGATTCGCTACGACGGAAGCTTTTGTTGGTTGGTTTTTATTTGGTATTTACAAGTTCGTTAGGATAAAACTTAGCATCATAAAGAAATCAAAGACTATAAGAGAGTGTGGGTGGTGTGTGTCCTGCTTTGAACTTTGAACTACTTTGAGTTGGCTTTGTATTGGTTCCCGATCCTCTGGACTGCGTATAAAAAATAATCGAACTCTTTCTTCTCGTTCTCTCTCGGTCACGCTTTGTTATATTTTAGGAATATTGTTTGGCATTTCAGTCATCAGCTTAAAACGAAACTAAGGGTAAACTAAAAAGATGGACAAAAAAAACCTAAGGGTACATCAAACAATATATGCACTAATATTATACTCAATTGATATATACAACCTCTCGCAAATTTATGTTAATTCCTTTTTGTTTTTCTCTTTTTTTTGGCAAACTAATGTCTGGTACAAAACTAAACTAATTTTTCAACTAATTAATGTGTGTATTTTCACTTGCTTTCACGGAGTTTCCTCAGCGGTTCTCTATTTTCGTACAATACAAATTTACGCTTTAATTGCAATACAATATTTTTGTGAAGTTCTCACTCGATTTGTTTTCTGTTTTCTGTTAAAGATTTCCCCGATTGAATCAATCAGACCAAGCAATAAGTTTCGTGAAACGCGAACAAATTGTGGATCGTACGGGATCGTACGATATCGTGGTACGGTACGGACAGCTTCACCCTGTGGCCGGCGGCGAGACACCTTTTGTCTAGCAACTGATTTCGGAATGATTGTTGTTGTCCTTGTACCGCTCCGCGTAGCCCTGGATGGTGAAGGGGGGATCCCGGTCCCCGGCAGCACCCGCAGCTGTCGGACTTTCCCCATTAACAACAGCGCCATTGCCATTGCCATTGGTCATGGCCTTCGGTTCCGGCTCGCCCTTTACCTGGACATTGGCGTACGACTGCTTGCCCGGCGGTAGGCCATTGGGTAGGCTCTTGGCCAGGGTCGATGGATCCAGGGTGATCCCATCTAGCTGAGAGGCGAAGCACTGCGGCGGTGTGATACTCGTCGGCGTCGGTTGCGGCGTGTCCAGACTGATAAGCTTTCCCTCATGGTCGTGAGTTTGGCTATCGACGACACCCTCTGCGGCATCTTGCTCGGCGGCCGGTTTCTGTTTCGCTGCTGGGGGTAGAAGTGGAGAGGCGGCTTTGGGTGGGGTGGGGACGCTAATGGGCGCCGTGGTGGTGATGGGCGCTCCAGCGGCCAGTAGGGGCTGGTCACTTTTTGAGTTGGGCAAGATGAAAGAGGTCTCCAACTGCTGGTCATGCAGGACGACCGGCTTGGGATGGGGCGTCGCTGGCGAGGATACCGCTGGTGGAGTGCACGCGCTGGCGCTCGCCTGCTTGCGCTGGGGCGGGATGTAGGCGGAGCCGCTGGGCAAGTGCTGCGCGAGATGGCTGGGAAGGGGGACCAGGTAATCAGGTACGGCCAGGCAGAACTCTTCGCCATTGGGTGGGCGGATGATGGTGTCGTCGCGGTCGGAGGACGTCGATCCCAGGATATTGGGTAGCGGCGCGTTCATGATGCTCGGATCCTGGGAGCAGCTGGTCAGGTGTTCCATCAGGCTGGTAAATGTGGGACGGTCCTCCGGCGTCGGGTTCCAGCAGTCGGCCATGATCTTGTATATAGAGACGGGACATTCGGTTGGGGTACCCAGGCGACCGCCTCGCACCACGAGCTCCATCACCTGGGTGTTGTGTTGGCCCGGATACGGGGAGCGCCCTAGGCTGAAGACCTCCCACAGCAGGATGCCAAAGGACCACACGTCCGTCTTGGAGGTGAAGATGCCGTCGAGGAAGGCCTCCGGGGGCATCCACTTGATCGGCAGCATCGCCTTGCCGCCCTTCCGGTAGTAGTCCGATCTGTAGATGTCCCGCGACATCCCAAAGTCCGCAATCTTCACCACGCGACCTGGCCCCTTGCTGCTTAGCAAACAGTTGCGGGCGGCGATGTCGCGATGGATGAACCGCTTGCTCTCCATGTAGCGACAGCCCTTGGCCACGTCCAGGGCGCAGAATAGCAGGTCCTTCATGGTTAGGAGCGAAGGCCTCTCCGGTGTGTTCCGATTCTCGCGCAGGAACTTCTGCAGATCCCCACCGGCCAGCAGCTCCAGGACAATGTAGTAAGGCTGCCGGTCGAAGCAGACACCGATCAGGTGCACCATATTGGGGTGGTTGAACTTAGCCATGATGGCCGCTTCCTTGAGGAAGTCCTCCTCCTTCTCACGCTTTGGATCCTCGCGCAGGGTCTTCACCGCCACGCCCATCTCCACGGCATCACCATCGCGATGGCGGTACAGAGCCATGTAGACCTCACCAAAGGCTCCCTTGCCCAGAGCACTGCAATCAGAAAGGGAGGAGGGATTAGCACGAGGCTGGATGTGGAGGTGGAAGTGGTGGAACTTACTTGACCAACTGGAGACTGTCGCGCCCCACCTGCGGCAGGCTGTTCACATCGATGTGGCCGTTAAGAATGGCGTCGCAGCCGTAGTTCGGATTGAAGTTGTTCAGGTTCGAGTCGTCGATGTTGTGGCGCAGTCTCGTCAGCTGCAGGTCCTGCTCTACGAGCATTTTGTGGCGCTTCTTGGTCTGCTTCTTGCGCTGATAGCGATTGTCTAGGAGGGTATCAATCAGGAATTAGTATTTTTTTTAGTACTTGATTCTCCCGACTCGTCTCCACACTTACATAGCATAAAGATGAGGGCCGCTATGCAGAAAAAGAGCACTGCCAATGAAAATATCAGTATGGAGACCAGGTGTTGGAAGGAGGACTTGCCCGCCTCCTCGCGGATCTCGCAGGCCGTGTTGTTGTCCTTTTTCAGGCTCCAGCCGTCCGGACATATGCAGCGCACCTTCGACCGGAACTCGTCCATGGCCACGCATCGGTAGTCGCAGCCACAGCCCTCGATTGCCGGTATGATGATGACGGATCCCGGGCCACTACTGGCCCCCGCATACACGTCACCAATCTCCCGCAGGCTGCGGGAGGCGCTTATGTACGAGCTACCGCCCTCACCGTTTGACTCGTTCAGATAAACATCGCCGCCGGCATAGCCGCCGCCTCCGCCGCCCGTGTTGCAGCCACCTCCGCCGCCTCCGAATCCGCCCTGGCCATGGCGATGGACAGTGGTGCCATTGTCAGCCAGCTCTACATAGCAGGAGTGTCCGCCGCGACCGCCTTGCAGCAGGGCAGCCCCATTGGTGGGACTCAGAGCCTGATCCTCCTTGGCCCGCCAGCCGCCTCCTGGTCCGGCTGTCTTCTTGTTCAGCGGCTCGCCATTGATCTGTCCACTCTCCGGCGCCTGCAGTGGCTTCGCCTTCTGGCCGTGCTGGAAGTCCTCGTCTATGTACTGGCCAATGCCCAGGCCTCCCCCTCCGCCGGCCACCAGAAGCGGCACAGCCTCATTCTTGGCCTGATTCAACAGGAAGACAAAAGAACCACCGCCACCACCACCGGCGCCGTTCTCAATGTAAATGTTCTTGACCATGTCCTGTTTGGATCGGAAGCTATACTGTGCAAGATCCAGGTCGTGGTCAGTGCCACAGCCGGCCTCCTTCAGCGCGCCCATGGACTTGATGCATGCGTTCTCGCCTTGCTGGCCAATCAGAAAGTAGAGCTCCTCGTTCTTGTGCAGCTCCAGCACAGCCACGGCAACAGATCCGCGAGAACTGCCCACGCCACCCGATCCGAGTCCTCCACTGGCTCCCTTGGCAATGATTCTGGACGGACATGGAGGAAGGATTGCATTATTGTTTTAGGGAGATCGGTTGAAGATCGGTTCTTACGTGTAGTGCCCCTCGTTGGGCACCTTCCACTTCTGCATGCCCTTGTAGCTGCTCTGATCCTCGACCACATGCACCTCTCGCAGAATGTGGGTCTTGTTCTGCTCCTTGTAGGCGCTCTCGCACTGCGATTGAGTGGGCCCTATCATGCCCCGAGTATCGCAGCTGGTTAGCTCCAGGTCTGAGGAAGGAGAATGAAGATTTAATCACCGTTCCCGGTTCCCCCCACGGAGACTAAGATTTACACTTACAATTGGTATATTCAAAGTCTCGGTAGGTGGGACTCTTGAGGTTCTGTCGCACATCCCAATAGTTGTAGCCATTGAGGTGCTCCTCGGGAATGTTGAGGCCAAAGCACTCGGGGCTCAGGGAAAAGTCATCCACGGCCACATCCGAGTAGATTCTCATGCCCATTCGGGCCTCAAACTGAAGATAGTATCTGCGATAGATGAAAATAAGGTTAAAAAATATCCCATTAATCAGCTATTTCTCTCTCTCTCTCTCCCCTTCTCTCTTACTTGGACGTAATATTGGGCAGGACGTACTCGGCTCTCAGCCAATCGCTGCCCTGGTTTTTGGTGCTCCACCAGAGCGTGGTGGTTATGTTCTCCTTCTCCTTCATCTCCACCACGGAGAGGTTTATGCTGCCGGGATTCTTGCCGAACTGATGGATGAAGAACCGCACGACACAGGAGTTCCGGTACGGGGAGTCCGGATTTCCGTGCACCGATGGCGGCGGATTGAACGTCTTGCTCAGCATGATGGCATTGCTGGCAAAGCCGATTATCGAGTTCTTCTCCGTATCGTTCATGTGCTGATTCATGTTGACCAGCATATAGTAGCCGCTGGTGTTGTTCAACAAGTGCTGCAGGGTATGATCCCCATCGGGCCCCGTGTCGTGAGTGGGTGACGAGCCCGTGTGGCGCGACCAGGTGAGAGTAGTCTTGCCCGAGTCGCGCCAGCCGCACCAGTCCTCCTCGAAATCGCAGCGACCGCCATAAGGTATTTTGTCTGTGAAAGAAATCGGGAAGCAAAAGGTGACTTGGGATCTATGTTGGATCATCTGTGGTGACTACGATCATTATTATTGAGTATTTTTCGGATATTTTGAGAGAAGATTTGGCTTAGCTAAAATGCGTGATGCATATGTGTGCACGCATACATTCAAATAGGGTAAAACCTCAACACGAGAACATATTGTATGTGAGAGCCGTCTTACAGGAAGATAGCCGAACGCGACAACTCCCCAGCCGATGCTGATGCTGTGCGGACGTTTCGCTTTTATGCGGTAATACATCTATTTACTGTATGGTTACTGTATTGATCAAGATCGAACCAATCCTATCCGAATAAAGTGTTCTCCAAAGTGTTTTTCGCTCACTCACCGCATGACTGATGCTCGTCTTCCGCTTCGTCGCAGTCACGTGTAATGTCGCAGACGCGTGGCAGATGGATGCAAACGGGCACTCTGTTGTTTGTGCACTTGACCTGCGACGTACTGCATTTCTCCGACTTGGTGCCCTCTGGAAAGCAGTTCACCATCCGCAGATTGTCCAACGCCACATGGCCCTTCTGTCCGGCCTTCAAGTCCGGCACGATCTCGAACACTATGCGGAAGTCGCGGGAGATACGCCCCAGGCGATACACCTTGCGCGTCCACGTGCGAAAGTTGTCGCCCTGGATCTCGGCCGGCACCCAGCTGCTCTCCTGCGTGTGGAGTGGCTCAACCACCACGCGGGACAGGCCGTGGCTCATATCGCTCTGGTGCATGTACACCTCCAGGAAGCACTTCTCCATGGTAGTGCTGAACTCCGGAGAAGTGAGATTCAGGGGCTTGGTGCTGGGCTGAACGCGGGCGTACAGAAAGTGTCCGTTGGCGTCGTCGATGCTGTCGGCCACTGGCCCTGGTAGGAGACCCGTCATGTTCCGCTTCGCCAGCTCCGTGCCGGTCATCACCTGGAAGCCGTCCGGGTAGTCCACCCAGGACCAGCTGCAGGGCGTCTCAAAGTTGCACTTGACCCCCAGCTCGTACTCGTACTCCGAGGATGGAGTGGACTCCGTGTGGGTTGAATATGTGTTCTAAACGGAAAAGTCAATTAGAGAATCCGGAGAATAAGTAGCTTTAGATTCGTACCGCATTGGGTTCCGTGTCCCTGATGCGATCCTTGATCTCTTGTATCAGATCCACGGGCACCCCCTGGGGGCTGACCACGGGATCGCCTTCAAAGTTGCCATGGGTGACTCCGCCAGCGGGCTCGTCCGCCTGGTTGAGGCTCTTCTTCAGCTTGTAGAGCTCGCTGATGGAGTTCTTGCGCGAGTACATTCGCTTCGGCTGCTGCTCGTCCACGCCAGCGTAGAGCGGGGGAAAGCGGGTGGAGTAAGGTCCCACCACGGGTCCGGCTGTCATGGCCGCTGCGCCGCTCGGCTGACGTAGCTGCTCCCCATAGCGATCCGCGGAGCCCATACCCAGACCGAGGCCGTCAATGCGGCCTATCGAAGAAGTACCGGAGTAGGAGGGATATCCGGCACTGCTGCCGGAGAGGCCTCCACCGGGACCACCCACCGATGGCTTCATCAGCTCCTTGCGCAGTGACTCCATGCCTCGTCGGGCAAGATTTTGGCGGCGTCGCGTCTCCCGTCGCCCGCCAGCCGGTGGTGGTCGAGAGCCAGCCTCCCCCTCGTAATCATCGTAGATTCCCGTCACCGTGGGCTGTGGCTGTGGTAGAGGTAGGGGCTGTTCGTGCACCCTCCCATTCCGCAGCTGCTTGCCGCCCGGCCCCCAGTTGTTGTTGTTGTAGTTGGACAGCGCGTTGAAGGTGTGGTTGGCGAGCAGTGGTCGTTGGGCGAGAGCTGGACCCGGACCCGGTCCCGGGCCCACGCCCACCCAAATGGCCAGTACCAGCAGCAGCCAGGCCCAACCCTGTTGCTTTAGCCGGGGCATCCTAATCGGATCCCAGATCCCCCAAATCCCACTCTGACCGTGTCCGTGTCAGTTTCCGCCTACTGGAGCGGGCTGTTTCTTGTGGGTGGAGAGTAGGGTGCTGTGTGGAGCGAGAGTCCTCTAGTGAGTGATTGAGAGTGAGTGTGGGGTGAGTGTATCTTGGCTGGATCCTGGCCGGACTCTGTTCGATGGATCTGTTCTTAACTTTTCGTGGATTTCAATGAGCGCGGATGGCCGCATTTAAAGTTCTTCAAATGCAAGCAACACATTGCTGTGGCACTTATCCGTGTGTTGTTGTTGGTTGTGGCTCCCCTACGGGTGATGTGCTTGATGATTTGTGACTCCCGGGAAAATCTGTAATTAATAGGAATTCAAAAACTGTGAGCTGTGATTAATGAGATAAATGGTATTTGATCTTTCAGCAGACAATTCTACCCACGTAATGACCTTCAATAATTGTTTATTTCAGATGCATACACTTCCCTATATATCATTTTCACGAATGCATTCCCCAGACCTCCAGACTCATGTCAAATTCCAGGAAACAGCTGCCCCCCGGAAAGCAGCCAGGAGCTTCCAAAATTGCCATAAAGTTTCGTTTATTAGAGAACGTGTATTAGGCACATACAAATAGCCCTATACACGGCCCCTACCACTGACCACATACCACTCGAATCCACCCCCAGACAAGGGCTAAAATCGATGACAGCCTTCAGATTGCCTGACATCTGGCCAACAGCAGAGGGAGCAGCAGCACCAACAGCAACAGAATTGCTGTTGATGCAGGCCGACTGCTCTTTTCAATTATTCCTGTTCAGGTTTTTTGAAATGCAATACGGATACGGAAATTCGGAAAAGGCTCGGGAATTCGGGTCAACTGTTGGGACTAATTGGAAAGGCCAGAAGCATAATCAAGAGCGGGCCTTTCTGCGAATCGTGGTACACAATGGCTGGGGCCATGCTCGGGAATTCCATGTGAGGTGAGTCTTTAATTGTCGAGGCATCTGAATCAGATTCCTCGAATCGGATGTGCATCGAAAGGTGTATTAACAAGAAACATTAGCTTGGAAATTTCACGGTATGGGCTCTTCTATGGAATCAAAGCAGGAATTGATATGGAAATAATTGAATACCAACCAATTCCAGTTCTTTCCCAAATAGATACCTTGAATCGAATTTGTATCAATAACAGGAGGTGTGTGCTGCAGGAGCTAACACGAAAGAGCTGTCATCGATGGTAGTTTTTAGCTTTTAGTTGATGAAATTTCGCAGAAAACCAGCCACACAATCGGATTATTTCACTTCCTAGAATTCCCCAGGAGTAAGATAATCAAGCAGAAAAGTCCTTCCTTCTAAACAATGTAAGCATTGATATGGAAAAAAAATTTGATATCAACTTCATCAATATAAAAGTTATTTCCCATGAAGTGCAATAAAATTAATTTGAAGATTCTCGCACTGGTAGTTTTCCATGAAAAGCATATAATTGCAGTGCCGAGTACGGAGTAGTTTCAATGCGAATTTATATTGAATATCGAATCTATGGAACAAAAATGAAATAAACTTCAGCTGGGATTCATGTATATGGTCTGATGGGTACTCAGTTTCTGCCTAATAATAATAACAGGAGCTTCGGATAAAGCTGAAATAAGAGGTGTAAAACTACTTTTTATAAATTTCTTTAAATTCTTTCAATTTGTCATTCATATTCAATATTTATATAGATATATAGGCATATAGGCAATATTTCTTAGAATATTGGTACTTATTTCTGGAAAAATATGTATTTCCATGGATATATTAATAATATTTTTGGGGTATTTTAGATGGATGTCGTACATGGGCGTCGTACAAAATCACTTTTAACATTTCGCGTGGCCACACAAACACCTTCATATACAGATCCCTATATGAATATATGTATATACTCGGACACACACAAGACACAAATCCATATCTCACAGATACTTTCTTATGCCCCCAAGTATTTTTTCGCATTTTCTCTTTGGGATTTGTGTTCGCCTGCCGAATGAATACTGCATTTATTGTGTTTGATTTTTTCAGAATTCGCTTTCTTCTTCAGCTCTTTTCTCGTGTCGTTTGCCTGTTTTCTTGTTTTTTGTGGATACTAGACTTGGGCATAGACGACTACCGAAAGAATGAGAGAAATATAGAGAGAGAAAGATGGCTGAAAGCTGTGGTAGGAAGTAGCTAAAACGAGAGAGAGAGAGGGCGAAAGAGATGGAGTCTGCCTTTTCCCTCTTCTTGTTGTTTGCCTTTCGCTTTTTCGCATTTTCTAGTCTATTATTTTGGCCAAGTGATGGCCCTTCCTCCCCCTTCACCGAAAAAAAGGAAAAAAAACTGAATATTGGGCTAGCTAAAAAGTTGGGAAATTCTCTTCTCGACAAAAAAAAGGGAAACTCTCTTAGTTGTCTGTATGTGTATTTGTGTGACCCTGCTTATGGTTGTGTGTGTGTGTGTGAAACTTCATAGTACGCAAAGTATGCTATACAAAATGGCTGTCGCACAGTTGTACAACGGCGAAAACAACAACAAAGCGGAATTGTAAATCGCACACACATACACAGTCACACACACATCGGTAGAACACGCCTCGTGAGAAGAAATGCGAAAAAATCGAATAACCAGCGAGTATCTTGAGAGTTTTTCTTGTACTCCCCCCGTCTTCAGGCCGCAGCCACAGCGAGTAAAGAACGGAACGGCAATTGAAGCTGAAAGTTCTGCGGTAACGGCACACAGAAGCAGCTGCAGCGGAATGGAACGGAGCGGAGCGGAGTAGCTGCAAAAGTTGAGGAAACTAATACAAACTACACTACCCGCTGAAGGAAGCCCCGCACCCCCGCCGGAGAAGGAAGCTAAGAAAACTCGAGTGGAGCAGCCGGGGAGTTCAAGACACGCACAAGTGTCCCACTGAGGGGACATACGGTGACACTCACTGCGGGTGGTGTGTTTCCGCTGCTGGATAAGAGTGGATTGGAATCATCGGAGATGTGGGGACCGTCTACTTTGTGTATAGTTATAATTGGAGAATTACTAGTGTGTCGTCACCTTTGAGGTGAGAAGTATCAGAAATATGTCATTCCAGAAAATGAATAGCAGAAGGACTCGATCTACATCTTTCAACAAAAAAATGTTGGAGATAGTCTTCACATGAAAACGAAACATGTTAGAGTAGTTTCCTCAAATTCCTCAAATTCGATCAACCTATAATGATGTATATAATGGAAAGCAGTATCAAGAAAAACATGAAACACGAAAACTTGACCATCTTTTAAGAATCGTAGTGTTCTTTTAGCAGCATCTATGGGTCCTGTCGACTCTGAAACATGAATTATCAAACTGCTCTGCTGCTAGTATCTTTTCCAGAATTAATTTCCCCGAAACCTACATGACAAAGTGCCTCCCTAATTGATTCCGAGCCAGAGTTCTCTCAATCTTTCTACGAAAGCGAGTACTATGTATGTGCCTTTTATTTGCTTGGATAATTACTATGCTTTCCCCAGCTCGTTTCGTTCGACTTTTCATCGAAAATCTGGGCACAAATTTACCCAAAAGTAAATATGTGCGGTGGAAGGTACCTGAATTTTTTCCGTTAACTTTTTAATCAAAGTGCAAATGTTTGGCCACATTTCGCAGGACAAACACACATGCACTTGTACTTGTACATTACATGGATGGTTGGATAGGGGTATGTACGATGTACGAGTATCTGTATTTTGCAGATACACATGCGGCGGGTCCCCCGCTGCTGCCACAGCAGCAGCCACAGCAACAACAGAGGCGAGTGGGGCAGGCAGGCTGCGTCAACATCGCAAATATTGCGCTGCCGTTGGTCCTGCTTGGATGCTGCTGCTGTGTCCTGTGTGGCAGCATCGAATGCGAAACGCAGCCTCGTTTTTGTCGACTGCGCAGAATACACACACGCACACACACAGACACAGATACTCGTACAGATACAGTCACAGACGCGCACACACATGGGAACATGCCTCCGCAAAAGCTGAGGAACGTTTCGCTACTAATGGCGCAGACAAATTGTTTTGCGTATCTCACAGATACATAGAAGCCGAGTCACAAAAGATACTACACACCGAACTCACACACACGCTCCCACACACACACACTCACGCAGAATAATGAAATTTTCTCTGCAGCTCAACAAATTTTTCATTAGATTTTCCATCAAATTTTTGTTCGATATCGTATTATTTTGCATGTCCTTTGATGTGCTTTTCTTTATACGATTTTCCGCTTTCACTTTTCCAACTATTTATCTATCGATGGTTTCATATTTTATTTGCATTTACCATAGCTCACACTTTTTTACTCGTTTTTTCTCGTATTCGTTTTTTGATGAGGTGAATGAGAATTTTCAATTCTGCTGTGAAAATTTGCAGCAGAACAAAATTCCAGTTTCTCAAAAATTATCCGCCCGAAATGAAAATCAAATCGTCAAAACTTTGCACGTTTTACACTAGGAAAATGTTCACGTTTTCACTCCGCTTTTCATTTGCTTCTGAATGCTGCCACCCGTGAATGCTGTGGATGCTGCTGTTGTTGTAACATTTTTCCAAGCCCGTGCTCTTGCTCTGGCTCTGGCTGTTCTTGGTTTATTGTACTGTTTTGTTGCTCTTTCTCTGGCGGTCCGTCCATCCGCGTCTTTACGCTAAATACTTGCGCGCACGTCGCTCGTCAAACGAAGACTGAAAATGGGGAAATTCTCATCGTTTGGCCAGCATCAGAAGCAGAGGAGCAGAGCGGCATCGTGCTCGGGCATCGACATCGGCATCGCCATCTCCCGGAGTTTAAACGAATATCCTGCGCTGAAATCGAGCTGAGTTCAGGATACAGACACGACACACAATACGGGCTCGGAAATTCCCATCACTCGCTGCCGCCTCCACTTAGCACTCGCCGCTTACCCCAGCACTCGCTGATATCCGTCGAAAGCTGTTGCTGCTCAGTGGGCTTGGTCTTCGGTGGGCTGACAGGAAGAGTGAGCTCCAAGGAGAGACTTCGCTCACTGGCGCACTCTGGTGGTATGCGGGCTCTGGGAAATTAATGCAAACGGCTGGAAATTCAATTTGGCTCCATCAGCCGTTGCAGCAGAGTAGGAGCCAAGGGGTGGGATATACGAGTACTCGGTTGTGCGTCAGTTTTGGCCTGAACCACGCGTCCTTTTTCAATTTTGCACTGCAGCTGCTACTCTTGGGGGCGGCGGCTCTGTGGATAAGTCTGGGTTCCGGGGTCCTGGTTGGCGGTCCCTGGTACCAGGCGCGTGCGTTTGTAATTTCATCTAATCAGAACATGAACGGATGCGATACAATTGCACTTATCAGCTTCTCTTCCATCCATTGCCGTTTTAGCCGGTCCGTGAAAAGTTCTTCTCTATTGGGGGAGAAGCCCGCTGAGGCCGGAGAAGCCTCTGCACTTATAAACTATATATTTCCGCCTGCTGTTGAGGTGGCATCCTGTTGCTTGTCGTTTAGATTGGTAATTAAAAGCCAGCGCACTCCAAGGTGGCATACACTCTCTTCAAAGGCATGTGATAGACAGGTAGGTACGTGGGTAATTACATGGGCAAAAATGAATTTCCTGTTTGCTTAAAATCAACCTTGACTAATCAAATCAACCTTGACTAATGAGTGACTATACTGACTATAAAGATCAAAGCAGTAAATAACCTTCGGCGAGAGCTCGAGTGAGTGCCATTTTCAGGATGTAAAGTCATCTCGTAGTAGGAGAAGTGCAGGGGAAGCATATTGCACTTTAGAGGGAGGGCAAGAGAGTTGGTCAGAGAAGACAGAGATAGATCCTTAGGGTATATGGCGGGGTTTGTTTTTGCGAGAAGTCTCAGTACAACCGATCGGTAAATATGTTGGTCCGCATTTCAAGAGTCCTGTGCACAGATCAGTCTTAAAGTTATATAGTACTTAGTCTTCATCTTTCGTGGACCAAGAAAATATTTGCTTATGTTGGGATAAGAAATAAATTTGCTGGCAGTCGCAAAATCCATATGAAACATGAAAATAATGACGACAACAAACGGAAATGGGCGACGCGACACAGCAATCACTACAAATATAAGCAAAAAATGAATATGGAATCGGCGCAGATGAAAGTACTTCAAGATACATATATGTAGTAGGTATGTATAGATACATATATATATATCCATAGAATATACATATACGAATATAAATATATATTTGTAAAAGACGACGGCGGCTGCAGGAGAATGCGGCAGACAAGAAGTTCTCGGTTGAAACCATTAAGAAGCGAGGTCAAAACGTCTCGGGAAAGACCGTTCCGATCGGAATAAAATCTCGATATCTACTATACGAGTATTTATAAAATCCGAATATCATCTCTCTGGCACTCTCTATTCCTCTGCGGTTCTCTCGGATTCTTCTGATTTTTTGCAACGCGACGGTAAACGCGGTCGTAAAATGTTTAGAGATGCGCAAATTACCGAAACTATTCCAAAATGGCGCATAAAAGCATCACTAGATGCACTTTGTATATGGTAGATGTACACAAGAATTTGGAGGAACTTTTCCTCAGGGTGCGTTATATTTATAGATCAGTAAAAAGGGGGAAACGAAAGGGAACGGAACGGAACTCACGCTGTCACATCGAAGCGTGCCGGGCACGTGTCTTGGTGTATCTTTGAAAGAGTTTATCTCATTATAGAACCGAATAAATGTACATATATAGGAGGTATCAATTGGGCCTCAATTGCGGGCTAATTCACTTTACTTCGCACACATGTACTGCTCTGCTACGGCACGAGTGTCTAGATAGATGAATAAAGATTCTCGACTGTCGACTCTTGAGATTCCACGGAGCAACAGAGAACTGAAAGAGACGACCGCTCGCCGACGACTGACTAGAGATGCGGATGCGAATCGCAGCAGCTGTGATCGGGCACAATCGGACACAAGTGCTGCGGAGGCGTCTTGGTCTGCGCAACTCTCATCTCATTCCCTCTCCCATCACCTCTCTGGGATTGCTGGGCTGCTGCTTCTCACGGCCGCCGCCTGCATCCTTGACTCTCTCTCTCTCTCTCTGTCGTTTGTTTATTTGTTTGTTTGATTTCTTCGCGCTGTGTCAAGTGCTAATACAATTGGAACCGTTGACTACCCACAGGTCACAGGTCGCAGCGGGTCTCAATGGGTCACAGCGGGATGGCGGCGTCAGGACAGAACACCGAACTACCTGCAGCGTGGAGTTCTCAACCGATCAGCCAGAAGATCTATGGATGTCTGGTTGTGGTTCTGGTTCTGTTGAAGGGGAGAACTATTTTTAGCAGCAGTCAGACAGTGCGACAGTTTCTCCTTCGGTTGTGGTTGTTGATGTAGGGAAAGGGAAGCTGCGAAAGTAATTAATGGCATGGCTCTGTGACAGGGCAGTCGTCCGGAGCGGGGAACGGGTATGGGAAGGGAAAGGGGCATGGCAAGATCAAAAGGGGAACGGCGAACCAGAGGCAGAAACAGCGACAGTCAAAGCGGATGTTGGCAATCTCTCCTGATCACGGTGGAAGAAAAACATCTGAGAATATAAAGAAATTAACGATATCTACCTTTTTGTGAGTTTAAGATAGTAAAACGTTTGAAGATCCATCATCAGCCATTTGTACGATATAGGTAGGTATTCTTCATATATGTATACCCATAAACATCAATCATTATCTTATTATCTAACAGTATCAATCCTAAGAATCATCATACTATCAACACTAACAAAAAAAGCAAAAAATTAATAATCCCAAACTGTATCCTCGCGTCCCACTGTGGCTGCATCGGTGGCCGGGTCCCTTTCCTTGCCTCCTCAAGTGGTCTGCTGATGTTCCGATGAGCAGGGGTTGCCACCGCATTTCAATTGGGTTTTTTAGCTCTGAAACTGGACTCTGGGACGCACCTTAGTGGCGAGAGGCGCCACAGTTACGGCACCGTGGGGCGCATGTCGAGTGGTATGTCCCTTTTCTTCGAACGTCGTGTCATCTCTATCGAGCCGGGGAGGCACATTGTTTACGTTTGCCACTCACACGGCACCTGCGCCATGGAGAAATAAACACAACACGAGACGCGTGCCCCGAGAATGAAGCAAACAAGTGGTCTGGTCGGACGACGACGACGACGGTCGTGGCCACGTTGTCCGGGCCTCCCCAGGGCCTCCCACTCCACAACGGACAAACTGTTGCCTGGCCAGGCTAGGCGACAGCACCCACACACCCGGAGGACACATATCGATTGGTCGAGGACATGCGCAGAGGCATCCCTATGCTCTGTGTATGGATTCGATGTCGATTTCGATGTAGACACAATATTTGAGGCAGGGATTCGAGTCAGAACGCTCCTGTGCCTCGTGCGAAACGGTTCATTTCACAACAAAACTCGCTTCCGCCAAACGAGAAGCTTTTTGCCGTCGCTCTCCTGTGTGTCCTCTCTGTGTGTGAACGAGTGGGTGTGTGTATGTTGGAATGTGCCATAGATAGAGAAAAATTTGATCATTGAATTAAATAGCGACCACTGCAACTGGAATATCAGCATTAGCATTAGCATCAGCGTCAGCATCGAAACATTTGATTTCTGTGTGAAAGTGGCAGAGGGATAGAGTGAAAGATAGAGTGATAGATAGAACGCTAGAGCGTAGCACGAAGTGGTGTTGCTTTTGTTGCCTTTGTTGCCACACATTTGTACACCCACACAACACACACACACACCCACACATACTCGTACGAGCACGCTTTTGGGGTGGTGAAAGTGAAAGTGACGCCCCAGCGAAACACTATACGGAGGCAGCCAGCGTTCGGCTTGTGAAAAGCAGAGAAAAAAGTTAGTTTTGTTGGTGGATATCCAAGCGAAATACGCGCTTACTCGTACCAATAATTTCCACACTCTGAACGGATTCTAAATAAAATTCAATTTATTGCCTCTCCAACTTTCCATCTCTCCACCTCTCCATCTCTCCATCTCTCTCCTTCTCCAACTAACTTTTTGCTCTCAAATTTATGCGTGGCACATATTAATACAAATTTCCCTTTTCCTTTTTTTTGGGCACCTACACAAATACTATACACAGCACAATTTTTGGCCTAATCCGGACACCACCCACCCCTTTTCAAACTTAACTTTATTGGCATGCTGTACAGTGTACACTTTTGAGGCACTTCATTTTTGGTGTAAATACCATTTCGGTGTAAATACTCGTACTTTATTCCTACTTTGCTCAATTTGGGATTGCAGTAATGCTACTCTCGTAATGGTATAATATTTAGCATCGGATATGGACCAATATATGACCAATCCGCTCTGAGATACATATACTGTAATATGTATCTGTGAATAACTATCTAAAAGAGCGAGAGGGGCCCGTAGACGAATATTTACATTGCAACAGGTAAGTAAAACACGATGATGGCGATGTGGCAGGGCCCAGGGTCCACTTAGCTTTAACAAACATTACTATTGCGACAATTCAGGTACGACATTGATTACATTTCTCCCTTTTGAATTCCACTTTTGCCCTTTCAATGTGCATGCCATGCCCCACCACCAACCAGCACCATCTCCCCTATATAGAACAACTTTTCCCGAAGTATGCAACAATCTTTTGCAAGGCTGCTGCTGCTGCCACGCCCCATCCCTACCCTATATTTGATGTTGTTTTGTGAAGAATACTTACTCGTGCAAGACCCTGTGTTGGCCTGTTGTGGTATTGTCCTTGTCCGATGGCATTTCCGGATGCCATGCCGTTTGCCTGGGAGGGGGCAGGGCGCCTATTGCCTTTTGCCTTTATGGTAATTGCATTTTATTTGTGAGTTAGCTATGCTCAAGGACGCACACGGGGCAGGTGCCACACGAACGGCTGGCGCGATGGAATGGCGATGGCAGAAGTGCCAGGAGCAGGAGCAGGACCAGGAGCTGGAGCATGGCGGGCGCAGACGCGTTTCTGTGTTGAGGCCGGATATTTGTGGGGACTTTTGGAAGTGGAAGGGAATTACAATTTAATTACCTGCCAAGCCACGCCACCGTTCCTGGCCTGGCCTGGTCTCAAAGGATCAATAGAGACTTTCGTACTGTACCTCGTTGTCCCCCCCTGTATGAGGATATAATGAGGAATTATTTATAGAATTTTTCAATTAACTTTCCGCCGATGATGCTAAAGCCTGCCTCTCGCACGCACATCCTCTGTGTCTGTGCGTGTGTGTGTGCCTCTTGTGATTGTGTGATTGCAGTAAACCCAAATGCCAGAGGCGCTGATACTACTCGGCATGGCTGACGCAGAGCCGGACCTATCGACGTTCGAGAACAAAACGGGACTGGCCGAGGACATGAAGTTCCTCGCCTCCATGCCGGAGCTGTGTGATGTAACCTTCCTGGTGGGCGACACCCGAGAGCCCGTCTGTGCCGTTAAGGTATGTAGCATGCCCCAAACATCATTATCATCATAATAATCATCCCATACCCCCCCACACCCTCACCACCTTTATGTTCGTGTGTGTATGTCCGAGTATTGAAATCAGGTCACTGCGTAATCATTACACAGCATCGACCCTATATATTACAGTGGAGCTTCCTTAACGAAAACTAAGTAGCTTTTTTAAATAATGGCACAGCACAGATGGTTTGACTCTTGGCTTGAGTTTGGAAGTAATTAAAGTCGGGGAAACTCTGAAAACACCCACACATATACTCGTACTATATTCATTTTCAAGAAGTTTTACTGTCTCTAATCACCTACAACTCATTTCTTCCTCTCTCTATAACAGGCCGTGCTGGCCTCCCGTTCCCGAGTGTTTGCGAAAATGCTTTATGCGGCGCCATCGCCGCAGCGTAAGCGGGAGACCTCCACGAAGGAGAACAAGCTGCGGCTCTTCCTCAAGCGTTCCTCGGAGCCGCTATTGAATCTACAGAATGCCGCACAACAGGTTCGTATAAGCACCAGCATCCATGTATGTACGTATGAATGTATGTATGTATGTACGAGTATGTGTCTGTGCATCTGTATTCATTCATAATCGATTACCCTGGGGCGACACTGGGTCTCTAAAAGGAGTGAGTACTTCGCGCGTGTGTGATGCGATTTTGCATTTAGCTGGGGACTGCTGTGGCGCGACTGTGTGCATCATTGAATTCTCGTGGGTTTATTTTTAGTTAAACTTTTCGATATTTCTTTTGTAACATTATTTTAGAATACATTTGTATTTTGCATACTGTTCTATTTGATAATCCATTTTAATGATACCTATCAATGTTCTCGTGCATTCCCTGTTGTGTCACCAATTCTCAAATCCTGCAATCATCCAATCATCAATATCCCAACCCCATCCGCATAATAATAGAGAACCGGTTTCACCCAACAATTAGCTCCGATAACCGAGGTAACTAACCAACTAACCAAGCATCAGAAATCTATCTATCTCTCGCTCTCCCCTTACGACTCTATCTCTCTATCTGTACGTATGTGTAATTTTATCTGTATCTGTATTTGCATTCGTTTCTGCATCTGCATCTGTATGTGTGTGCTGTGTATTTAATCCATTCACGAGCTAAAAATACTCGTACCTCGAATGTACCATAATGGGCTTTTATGTGCTTTACTTAGATGTGCTTTTTTATCCTGTGCGATTTGCGTTTTATAGGGGAATGTGTTGCACGTCTCTACTCTGTAAGATAGTGTACGAGTATCCTACACATTATAAAACTGCCTTAAACAGGGCATTCAGTGATACGGGGACTACTTAATCAACGGGAACCGGGAGCTCTTCTGTTCTGGATTTTATCTAAGCATATACCAACAGTGCATGTGGAACTACTGAGCTTTTTCAGCAGTGTATGGGTGAGATCGATTTATGAAAAGTCGACGATTTTTCGGTTTAATATGTTTTATTGAAGGGGATATTATATAAAGCGATACAAAGTCGAAGGGATAGCGAAAGGTTCTAGTTCGATTTACGACGGGAGCAGGACGAGTCTGTTGGATGACTAGCTCGATTCAAGAAGTGGTCAGGTTGAAGACGCGTGGTGTCGGTTTAAGACGGCGATGGATCGAAGAACTTTTCGCAATAGGCGAGGTGCAAGAAGTGCAAGGTCCAGACTTAATTCAAGGGCAGGCGGGGCGGCCGAGTTGCCCGTGTGACCTAATGCAAGCGAGAGCGCGACAGATCGAGAGAGCGCTAGACAGGGCGACGGAGAGAACGGCTGCATAGGCTCATCATGAAATTATACATACGCTATGCTTAATGTGAGAGAGATGACAGAGATAGATATATGGAAGACGTTTTGTGTTGTTGTTATACTCTTCGCTGCTTTTCGCTGCTATGAAACCTTTCAAATCAGAAGGAAAACAAATGACATTTTTTTTAGCGAGTATTTCATTTATTAAAAACGAATTTTGCGGGAGCATATGTGTGTATGTAAGTATGTAGATAACAATAGAGACTTAAGTTACTGCTGCATAATCTACAGATTGGCTATAATCTATAGATTGTTGGCTAATATTGGGCTGTGTAGCCAACAATGTGTCTACATTGTGTATATGTCTACAAGTAATCGGTGTCTAGAATCCTACTTTTGGTTTGTCTGCAACAAGTTTGATACCTAATTTGGCTTCTTTCCTGCACTCTCCTCCCTTCCATACGCTTAGTAGTTCGTGTTCTGCTAGCGCCAATATGTAGTCTCCCGTGTACTAATTCAGATTCGATTGACTCTAGCCCACAGGCCAGCAGCACCAGACGCTGATCATTGAGGAGTTTGAGCCAGATGTCTTCCGCCAGCTCATCGAGTACATACACACAGGCTGCGTGACCCTGCAGCCCCGCACCCTGCTGGGTAAGTCGCAGAACGGTGGGGAAAGAGGGATTCATTCATTTCCTTTGTCTGTTTTTTAGGCGTGATGAATGCCGCCGATTACTATGGCCTGGAGGAGCTACGTCGCGCCTGTGCAGGATTCGTGCAGTGCTGCATCAACGTGGACACCGTTTGCGCCCTGCTGGCCTCCGCCGAGCGCTATATTCAGTACAAATGCACAAAGACCCTGGTGCAGAAGGTGCTCGAGTTCGTGGACGAGCATGGGACGGAGGTGCTCAATCTGGGGAGCTTCACACTTCTGCCGCAGCATGTGGTGCGCCTGATCCTGGCCAGGGAGGAGCTGCGGGCAGACGAGTTTACCAAGTTTCAGGCGGCGCTTATGTGGAGCAAAAAGTATTACGACAACAATCCTGTAAGTCCCACAGATAATTATGATTCTTCTTATAAAAGGAACCAAACAAATTCCTTTTGCAGAACATTGACATCAAGGAGATATTGGGCACCTTCCTGGAGTACATCCAGTTCCACAAGATACCCGCCAATGTGCTGATGCGGGAGATCCATCCGCTGAGCCTGGTGCCCTACGCGATCATCATGAATGCCTTGGCCTACCAGGTGGGTTGCTGTGTGCTTTTGTGGAATAGAAACCTACCCCGCTTTTGGCTTTGTTTGTGTTAACTCAGAATCACTCACATTCACGCCACCTCGCCATCTCTCTCTATCTGTCTGTCCTCCACCTGTCCACGTCCACGCCCATGCCCATGGCCATGTCTTTGTCCATCATCCACGCCTACATCTACATACCATCCATCCATGCGATCCATCCATATCCATCCATCCATCCCTGTTGTCCCCCTTTATGCCTGATTCTACAACTTGCAGGCAGACCCAGAAAGCATCGACCCCGGAAAGCTGTCTCCCAACTCTAGCCGAGTGAGGCGCGCTCGCCAAAACCAGGGCCGCTCGATGTCCGTGCAGAGCTCGCTGGATCCCTATGGCTCCAACACCACCCTCAGCTCCAGCGGCAGCAGCGACCCCACCAGCTGCGCCCCTCACAGCAACTAACATAAGTTGAACGGCCCCTCCTCCTCCTCCACCCAACCGCACCAGCACCGCCACCGCCACCACCACCAGTCCCTGCCTAAGATCCGCAAGGCCAAGTCGCAGTCGTTCCGCTCGCGACGCAGTCCCTCTGAACGGCGCAGCCCCAACCTCACCCTCAACACCACCTCGGCTGGGGCCAGTAGCGAAAAGAAGCGAAGTCCTCTCACACCAAAGAGTCCGGTGCCAGCGGAAATGGAATCCAAGAGTCCGGGCAGCGGTTCATCGAAAACGCCCACCACACTCTCGCGTCAGGGTACACTACGGGCCTCCAGCCGGCGGAAGAATAGCGGACAACTCTCAATCTCTTTGGGCACCCAAGGCCGGTCCCGAAGTCCCGTGGCCACCAACGATCGAAGTCCCCAGGGCAGGCGTAGTCCGCTCTTCCCCGGCAGCAGCAGCGGGCTCCGATCCCCTAACGACCAGCCCAGTCCCACTGCCAGAAGTCCAACGGGAGAGCCTCGACGGAGCAGTCCCACCTTCAGCGTTCACACCCAGGAGCGTCGCTCGCCACTGGGGGCCACTGCGCCCACGGATTTCGGCTGCCAGACGGGCTTTCCGGGAACCCGGAGGAGTCCCACTTCCACGGTCCACGTGCAGGACATGGCCACGGAGCCGGAGGAGGCGGGTTTTGTGGGAATGAAGCGACCCTCGATCGGCCTCTTCACGCCGATGTACTTCGCCAGCGAGAAGCGGTCCCCCATGGGCATGGGACCCATTCCGCCGATCCACGTTTCCAATCCAGCCGAGACCCACAAGAGCGCGGAGCGGGAGAGGGAGGCAGCCGAGGCAGCTGCGCGGGAGTTGGAGCGAGAGAGGGAGAAGGAGGCGGCGCAGTCGCTGCCGCAGGTGCAGGAGAAGAAGAGCGTCATGCGGGAGATCCTGGCCTTTGTGCGAAAGCCTTCGAAGGTGATGACAACGCGCACGAACCGCTTCGCCAACGCCTTCACGCGCGCGGATTCGGGATCCTCCAGCGGACCTCTGATCCGGCAGAGCACATTCTCGGCCAGTCCGGCCCCCTCGTCCACCGCCTCCAAGAGTGCCGTTCAGAAGCAGATGTCAGAGGTGGGATTCGAGCCGAAGATGTCCCTTAAATTCGCTCACTATACGAAGATGAGCCTCAAGCTGCGCCGATCCGCCAAGCGGGATGAGGAGGAGAAGCAGAAGCAGCAACAGCAGCAGCACCACCAACAGACAGGGAGCTCGGCCTCGGGATCGAAGCGTCCCAGCGCGGACTCCAATGCGGGGATAATGGAGCAGGTAGGTGGCTCAGGATCTGCATCAGCATCAGCCTCAGGCGAGGAGCTGCCATTCGAGCTGGCCAACGTCCACTTCGAGAAGGTAGGTGAGTCCTATATCAAGCATGAGCGACTCCGAGAGCTAGTCGAGCCAGACCAGGAGGCGCAGGCGAAGAGAGCAGCTGAATCCGAGTGCAAGGTCGGTCCAGATGTCGAGCCGGAGCAGACGGATGCCGCCATGGCGCAGTTCGTCGAGGAAGTGACCAATTCCCTCAAGGTGGTGGCACTAAACGGAGATGGAGGTGCAGCAGTGGTGCACCACTTCACGCGCCGCTCGGAGAGCCGGGAGCCCATCGAGCCGCGGATCAGCGAAGAGCACGAGTCGGACTCCAACGACCTGATTATTCCGGAGGAGCTGCGCGCCGAGCTAGTAGAGATCTTGAAGGCCTATGCGCCAGAACCAGTTTATGTTAATCTGCAGGCGCTGCGGCGCGAAACGGATGAGGTGGAGGCGGCCGCCCAGGCTGTGGCAGAGGCGGCAGCCTCTGCCCCGCCCGTGAAGCAGCCGCTGCAGTGTCCTACTATTGAGTTTGAGCCGCCATCGCGACGATCTTCCTTCGACCCGCCGCGCTCGCCTTTCCTCGAGCAGCTGCGCAGCCCCGGGGGGGACACGGACACGGATCTGATCAACCTCCAGCGGCTGGACTCGGGCGGCGACAGCTTTGAGATGGTCGAGGGCGATCGCAAGTCGAGCCGCGCCGAGTCCAGCTTCGACTGTCCGTACTCATCGCGCGACACCAGCTTCGATGTGTCCATATCGCGGTACCAGTCCACCAGCTATGAGGACCAGACCTCCAGCTTCGAAATTGTGGACACGGACGAGCGCCACCGGCGTCCCGTGGACTTGCGCAAGAGCTCCATCGAGCTGGTCGATGCGGAGACATTCCAGCGGTCGGGCTCCTCCTGCGGCAGGAAGTCCTCGCTGGAGACGCACTTCGACTACACGCCCTCAGAGACGAGTGGCGTAACGCCCGCCCGCTCGCCCAACTTCCCGCTGATGACCAAGAAGCAAAAGGCCGAGACCTTCCGCCAGCTGCACATCTCACCCTTCAGTGCCTTCTCGCGAGCACGCAGTCCGCTCTCGCAGCAGACCTCATCGAACTACAGCTCGCGGGACAGCTACGACTCGAGCTCCTCGTACCAAGGTGGACCCAGCCACGGCCATGGGCACGGACCGTATGCCGATCCCAGCCGGAAGCACTTCCCGCTCACAATCAAGCGCGATCAGCGCGAGGAGGAGGTCAAGACCTTCCTCTGCACCGACCAGCGATGTGCCTCCATCTTCGAGCCGCGGCCCAGCTCTGTGCTTACCCAGCAGCTGTCCACGGGATCAATGTCCACCCCCTCGGGCTACACCAACGGTACGCCACGCATTCCCAGCACCGTAGGCACTGTGCCAACTGCTGCCATGCCCCCCGGAGGGCAGCATCACAGCTGCGGTTTTTCCAGCGGCAGCGAGTTCGAGCCACCATCGCCACGTCGCGCGGCCAGTGCCTCGCCCAAGCACACCTTCACGTTCCGCATTGTGATGAAGAAGGTGGATAGTTCGCCGGAGGCGCTGTGCCCGGAAAGGCACCGGTCCCGCATCATAGATCGGTACCGGCGACGCGACAGTCGACGTAAGCGCATCCATGAGGCGGGCAAGAGCTTTTAAGAGGGCTGGCTCTTAGGCCGTGGCGTTTTAGATAGAATAGAATAGAATGCAATTTTTTGAGTACTTTGTTTAGTTTAACCACGGTGAACCTCATGAGAATTCATTGCGGCAATGCTCTATATATATCTTCTTGGATATGTTTTTGACAATCTCAATGTTATCTCAAGCTATTTAAATTTTAAAACTCAAAAACATCGCATTTCAACTTTGTGGTGCGTGTGTAGGATTAAGTGAAAATCAAACTCAAGGCGTTCAATAATCAAACTTTATAAAATGGTTCTGGTTTTAGGCCGTTTCAAAGCTCTACCCAACAGGTACTTCGGCCAAACCGAAGCCAGCTATACATACCTCCTCCATTAGAGAAGGGAAACCACTTATGATCTCTACCGATTTATCTGAATATTTGAAAAACTAAAGAGAAACCAAGAAAGCCTCCCCCCATTTGGAGGGTTGGTGTTGGATCCACTGAAATCAGTAAAGAAATAGTTGAATAGAAATTGTTATTCTAAATGATCTACAAATGTATGTGAAACAATAATTCCTCCCACGATTTACCTGATTACTATTTAAAACAATAGATCAAACATTTATTATATAGTATTAAATGATATATATATATACATATATAGAGTGCGTACGTGGATGTCGTACGTATTTGGATAGCGGTTCAAACTTTGATGTTGTAATTATTGTGGAAAACCAAAACATACGATAAGATATTTGTGCATTTTTACGTGGTTCCTGTTATATACGTATAGCTATAGGATATACCTACATATACATACATAAATATATACAAATATAGATGTGTGCGAGTATTACACATTCTGGATGGTATAGTATACCCCATAAAAAACCATACAAAAGATTGTATCCTTAAGATCTAAACGCTATATTCTAAATGTAACCGAACTGCGCGGCTATTGCAAGAGGTGACCTCATTACCTATTATTTTGGTTAGTCTCTGAAAAAAAGATCAGAGCACAGTGGGATTATACGATACGAGTATATATGCGCATGCCTGTATACATATGTATTAAAAGCTGGATTTGGGGCCGTACTTAAATCTTAAAAAAATTAGAGAAAAGAGAACGACAGAGGAAACTCCTCGCGTATTATCAAATGAATATTTACTCATAATGTTAAACTTTGAGCAAGATTTTTGGACTCTATGTTTGTTAGTTAAACAAAAACAAAACCAAAAGAAACAAAAACAAAATGGAATATAAAAATTGAGAAAAGGAAATCCTACATCTAAGCAATCCAAGTATCATTATTTACAAGATATTTACTATACATATACATATACATATACATATATTATGGTTAAGCGATACGATATGGATGTTGTTGGCTTTTTAGCAAGTCGAAGAAAGATATCAGCATTTTACAGGTAATTACGCATTATGAGCATTTACTTCTAACCAACCACAACACATACTACAATATACATATATGTAAGCTCGTATATGGTAAATATGTAATCGTAAAGTACATCCATCGGCAGCGACAGCAGCAATCGATCGCTAAAGCTTACACTCGAAACTCGAAACTAACCTGAATGCCAGTAGAATCGTTGCTATTTTGATTTGTAGTTGCTTGCTTTCGACTCTAAACTAAAACTAAAACTAAATCGATTCGCTAAACAGATCGCTTGAACAGTTCTTAGCGTAGTGCTATCGATGCGGATATCTACCGATTTTCATTTGTGCCTCTGCATGCTTGCGAGAGGCGTTTGTTGCCATTCGGATATTCCAGAGCACCCAACTACAATTTCACAATGCGACCTTCTTCTATTTGCAGAGCGGTTTTTTACAGTGTTACAGCCATCGATCGATCGGAGGAGGATCAGTTACAGTCACCCACGAACATACATACTATATATGTATGACATATACGAGTGTAACGTATATCCCTATTCCTATCCGTTTAGGGATAGAGAACTCCCTGAGGATATCGTTGTCGAGGCATTTGTTAGACTAACTCCAGTTCCAGTTTGAATGTTTTACTTGTACCGATTTTGTATTTGTACCGTTACTGTTATCGATCTTTCGATCAATCATACACACATACATACATATAGAGAGAGCTGAAACCTTTATACATATTCATACATACATTACATACATTATATGCGTTCGTTTTTATTGTAATTTGAGACAAAATAAATCGAATATTTCTGTCGTTAACTAAAGCCCTCCTCTGGGTCTTGTCTTAAATTCTCGCGTCCACATGAATGGCCAACACGCCGTCAAAGTCATCGGAATCGATGCTGACGAAGCCCAGGCCGTCGTCCCCGACGTAGACGGACTTGCCGCTGCAGGATCCGTTGATCAGGTCTCCCGAGATGACGTCACAGTAGACTCCCTTGGGCAGACAGGTCTGCAGTACCTCCGCGAGATTGTACATGTTGTTGTTGAATGCAATGAAGCCCTTGGAGCCGCGGCAGAAGGCGATCTGGCTGTCGCCATTGTCCCACCAATTGGAGATCTCAGTGTCGCGCACGGCGTTCTTAAAGCCCACCATGTTGTAGATCTGCCTCCAGCGGTGCTCGCAGATCCAGCCATTGGCACAGCCGCCATCCGCATCGAACTCGGGCGAGATCAGCTCCTCCTGCGCGTCCTGGGGCGGAGCCGAGTCGTGGTCATCGAAGGCGAAGGAGCTCATCACGCGACTGATGCCGTAGGGATAGGCCAGGTGGAAGGCGGTGGCCATCTTGTACTGGCGAGGAGACTTGTAGGTCAGCACTGCTCCGCCATCACGCTGGTTATCGTGATTGTCGACAAAGGTAAGTGCCTGGCCCGACGAGAGGAAGCCCCAGTCGGTGCCCCAGCTTTGAAGCCACTTGAGGGCGTTGTTGCCACGGAAGGCGTTGCCGATCTCCTGCGAGAAGCGGAATTCGGTGACGGCACCCAGGCTGTTGTACTCCTCGCGGGTGACTTCCTGTCCACCATGGTCGATCACCTCTTGGAAGATGAAAGGACGGGAGCTGTGGGGGAATCCGTGCTCAATTTTCAGATCGCTCAGGCTGCCGTAAATAAACTAAACGATCATAGGGATCACAGGGGTAAGTTATTGATTGGGAAGGAGCCGCAGAATCTTTGACTTACCTCGAGATCCTCTGAGGCCATGTGCTTGGCCGCATCCACGCGGAAGCCAGCCACTCCCAGCTCGATCAGATGATCGAGGAACTCAATCAGCTTGGTCCTAACCCAGTCTCGGCTCTGATCGAGATCCTTAAGGCCCACCAGCTCGCAGTGCTGGATCTGGTAGCGATCGTTCCAATCGTAGATCTCGCAGCTCGGGTGGAAGTCCTCCGCTGAGTAGGGCACGCCCGGGAACGACTTCACGGCGGGATCGGCCTCTGTGCCGGCCGTGCCCACAGCCTGGCCGACAAAGTCCGCCGACATGTGGTTGAGCAGGACATCGACGTAGATTCGGACGCCCACTTCATTGCAGCGACGCACCATGTCTGCAAACTGCTCTTCGTTGCCCGACCGCGTGATCAGCTTGTAGGAGATCGGCTGGTAGCGCTCCCACCAGGGGCGTCCTGGCGACACGATGTTCTCGTTGGCCGGACTGACCTGCACGCCGGCAAAGCCACGCGGACCTAGGAAGTTCTCGCACTCCTCGGCGATGTCCTCCCACTTCCACTCGAAGAGGTGGACGATGGTATTCCGGTTGCCCCACCAGTGAGGGTTATGCTGCGCCAGCACCAAACCGGCGGCCAGAACGCAGAGCGCCAATGCGAACGTGAACTTGAACATGACTGTAGGTGATGGTGATGGCGGTCCCCCTTTTATAGCCGTCCCCATACACCCAATCTTATCGCATCGATTTTCTTCGCTTGGGTCCAATTTACGACGAGCAGATGGTCCGCTGAAGGTATATTTACGATGGACATCGGCTGACCTATGGCAATAACAGATACCGAAGCAAATTACTGCTACTTATTTGCCATTGGTCTTTCAAAGATAAGTGTCGCGATCGATGGATTGTTTCGACCCGCAATTTGTGTGCATATTGACAGAGGATTGATGGAATTATGTGATCGTTATAATACTGATTATATGGGTAACGGACTCCCTAAATATAAAATACAAATGAAAAAGAGTGCACGATCTTGGGAGCCTCTAAAAATACGTTTATTTTATTATGTGGGTAAACCCTTTCCACGAAAACATAAAACCTCTTAAGACGATAAGTACCGCGAATTGAAATCGTGAAATCAGATTTTGTTTTGTTGTGCTTTGAGGCAATCATTTTATTGCTCTAATTTATTGGTTCGTTTTTTGCACTCTGATATCGCTGATGATGATTACGATTTGTAACTTGAATTATGAATACCAATCTTTGGATTTTTGTATGCGTAACTTGTTTTGGGAACGGCGAACTTTGTTCCCCTCTGAAGCATCTTTGTGCGTGCTCGACGCTCCTGCACATAGTTCTTTCGGAGGATAACCGAAAAGTAATACAGTATCTCCACCACGGAGAGCATGCTCATGCCTACAAATAGGCTAAAGGCGCTGCCCAGGTTAGCTATGAGGAAAGCGGAAATTATAAGATGGGATATCAAGGAAAAGAAAAATGGATGAACTTACAAACCAGGGTCACCATGTTAGAGAGCAAGTCCTGACGAATACGCCGATAGCTAATAGAGTTGATGAACACATGTAAAATGCCATCGTTTTTGGCTATACCCGAGCTGAAAGTGGAATCCATAACCTGAGAAGAATGTATACTAAAATTTATAGCCCAAGGGAGCACTCACTAAAAGGGATCCACCACTGGCATATTGGGATAAAGGGGGAAATTGGAGATCTGAACATCGTAATCAAAGTGCTCGCATGTCAGGGGACAATAGCATTGAGTGCTTCTTTCTCGTGTGATGATGTTAGCTGTACAAAAAGTCTTGTAAGATCGGCCATTCTATCGATTTGGTACCCACCAAAGTTATCCACCAAACAGGGAATATCCCTAAACGAGCATATCCGATCCCTGGTGCGATTGAAGTCAAAGAAGTACGTGTGACAGCCGCAGAACTTGACCATGTTGGTCACCCGGCAGTTGAGCTCACAGTTTGGGTAGACGTAGTCGGGGAAGTAGCGCAGATGGAACTCGTTTCCGAACACACAGTTCCGCTCTTCGATGGCCAGAGCCTTAACAGCCGCCGCGCAGAAGGTCTCCTCGGGTCGCAGAGCTGCGAAGACCTCCGTGTTGAAGGAAACGAACTTCGAGACAGCGTGGGCACTGGGAAAGGCATTGGTTTCCTGAATGAGCAGCTTCACGCCATACGAATAGGACTGGAAAGGGTCGTAGTTGTCGTCCTGGTACCGTAGAATAACCGACAGGCCAGAGCCCAGTCCTCCAGCGGCCCTTTGAGCGGTGAAGTTTAGGCTGTGCAAAGATGAAGTCATTAGAGGTTAGCATCTATATGGGCACTCACCCCTGTTGGCGCAGATTGAAGGAACAGCAGTTACCGAAGAAGGTCTTTGAGAGCTGAAAGAGCTCTGAGCAGTTTATAATCTTGCCATGGTACCTACAACGATACAGAATCTCATGGCAATCCCAACGCAAGTGCTCGACAAACTGTTCAAGTGTCAGATTGTTCAGGGTCAGAACAGACTCCATTTGCTCTATGTCCTGATCGGCAAAGCGTTCATCGTCCAGCATGAAGCCGTAGAAGATGTGGAGTTGTCGCTGGATGCGTGCCACATCAGCTCCCTCAGGTAGTCGCCTGGCGGTTGAGATCGTACCAATCAATCGAGGTCTCACACTGTGCTCATTCCCACTCACAGAGTCTCCAGAAATGCCTTGGACTTTTGCATATTGAAGAGCACCTCAGGACAAATTGTGACCGGTGGAAAGTAGAGGTTGCTCAGTGGCGTGAAGTCGCTCTCCACATTCATCCGGGTTGGATTGCTGCGGAAGTCCACGTAGAAGGTGTGGGCCATGGCCACCGCACAGCTGAACATCACAAGGGAGATGAGCAGCCAGACAAAGTGAACAATCCGGTTGGTGTCCTCGTCCCGGGTGTACCTCAAGCCGTGGATACTGCTGGTAGTGCAGAAGTCGGTCCAGGTGCGCCTGAGGGCGCCCCTCAGTGGGGACACACCAAAGTCTACTTGCTCCGGTGTTAGTTCCTCTTCGTGACCCATTGGATTATAACCATTGCATGTCCTTTGTGTGTCTTTTTATATGACAGATGACAGATGGGCCAACTAGCAGAAACGGATAGCCTGACATTTTGACAGTCGAACAACTGATTATTAATTTCGAATTAGGACTCCCCTCCCCTGCTTTGAAATCGATTGAAACACTCAGGTTCAGGTTTGGCTTTAAGCTATGGTAGATTTAATTCTTTTACATATTTGGTTGCGTTCCTTTCATCGGATCATTTCAATTGGTTAGAAGACTAAACTCGGTCTCTATCACATAAGAAAACTACAAAACATATACTCGTACTCATTTACAATGGTAGACCTCGATTTGCCTAACTTTGTTTCGACAATTTGTGCCTTGTTTCGGGTTTCCTTCTTGAACATTCTCTTTAACATTTCCTTTAACATGATTGCTGTCTTTTATTATGCAAATCGGTTGCGTTGCAGCTGACGGGAATAGGATTAGGAATATCAATGGCTAACTATCGTAGTAACAACATTTATCTTAATACATACATAACTAAAACAAATACTAAATTCTAGACTTGTGTACAGTAGTGTAATGGTAATGACAGACACAGGTCACAGGTCGCAGGTCACAGGATAATACTACTGCCTCGACTCGGTAGCGGTGATAGCCTGTGGCGTGCTCAGCCTTGCTGGCGAGGAATTGGCTCCATTGCTCAGAGCCGCCTTCTGCTCGTCGCCCTCGGGATTGTCCCAGTACTGGCGCTCGCCGGAGCCGAAGATGTTGTAGAACGTACCGCAGATGATGTACACGAAGGCGGCAATGAAGAACACAATCTGCCACTGTCCCATAATGGGCTTCGAAAAGATATAGCTATTAGTAATCCCTCAGGACACAGAGTTCAGCTTTCTATCCTTACCTTTGATTGATCACTGATCAGGTTGCCCGCTGCAATCGGCGCCAGCAGACCGGCCAGATTCGCCGAGCAATTCGTGATGGCCATGAGGAAGCCGGCGAAGCGGGGCGTCAGGTCAAGATGGTTGATCTTGAAGCCGGAGTAGATGCCACCGTTGAGGCCTACGCCAATTGTGAGAATGGCCAATGTCAAGGCCCGGTCGCAGCCCGTGTAGGAGGCAGCAATCAGGGCAATGCCAGGTCCGTACTGTCCGATACTGTTGATCAGCTTCCTGGTGACCGTGTGGGAGAACCGCTTCGAGCTAATCATCCAGTCCGCAATCACCGAAATGAACATCGAGAAGAGCCACATAGCCAGGTAGGGGAGCGAGCTCAGCAGACCGTTCGACTTCAGGGAGAAGCGGAGCACCTGCTTCATGTACGTCGGCAGCTCTGTCATCAGAGTCTCGTAGCCGTAATTGTGGCCCATGTGGGCGAACAGGATCGCGTAGAAAGGCATCGACTTGAGAATGGCCTTGAACGGAATCGGAGGGTTCTGCAGAAGATTCGAAAATGAATTATGAATGAATCCCTGTTGCAAAATTTAATCGAGTGGAGGACTTACTTTGACCACATCCGTACCCCAGAGGGAGTCGTTGATGTACTTCTTCTCGCGCTCATCAATGCTAGGATGGACGGTGGGGTCCTCGTACACAAAGATGAGGAATGCAATGGACCAAACAGTGCCCACAATGCCAAAGACATAGAAGATCGATGGCCAGCCACCGTCGAAGCCATATTCCGCAAGGAGACCCGACAGCGGCATAGAGATGATCGTTCCGAACTGAGCTCCCGCGTAGACAGCGGCGCCCATGCGTGACCTCTCGTTGGGCGGAATCCACTTGGCAAGCATGGCGTGGGTGCAGGGTACAATGGGACCCTCGCCCAGCCCCTGGATGAAGCGGACGGCGCACAGGCCCCAGACGCCGCCTTGACGAGCTGCCACAGGGACCAGGAAGGCGAAGACCGAGTTGACGAGCATGCCATAGCCAAGGAAGCGCAGGGACCCGAACCTCTTGGCCAGTATGCCGAAGGGAATCTGGGTGATTACGTAGCCGTAGAAGAAGGACGACAGGATGTAGCCCTGAAGACTCGAACTCCAAACGAACTCGCCATCCTGGGAATCGTCCTAAAATGATAAATTGAATGGTTTAGAAAGAGCTGGAATACGAAGACTTTGGGGGTGATTCGAACTTACAATGGGCAAATCACGATCGCCGCACTCATCGACGATCTCCTCATCGGTCGTCTTGATGGCCGTGTGGTTCACCATCGCCACAATGGCCACCGACATGTTGGTGCGCATCACGTAGGCATTGGCCATGCCCAGGAAGAGCATGAAGGTCACAAAGTAGCGGGTGGCAAAGAATCCTAAAACAAAAAAGGAACGAGCATATTAGTGGATTGTCAAAGAGTTTTCTTGCCTTCTTTTTCCTCTGTGTATTTCTCATCTTTCCATATCAATGAATGCGTCAGAGACTAATGTACATCCATAAATTAAAATTTAATTAAGCAAAGGAAAAGCGGAAGTGTTGTCAACAGAAATAATTGCTAACAGAGATGTTCGCTTTTCGGAACCGCGAAAATAGGCGAAAATAAACCAGAACGAGGCTACAATACAGTGAGATTCTCGTACATATTTATCTCACAGTTACAGTCACAGAATCTCTCAACTACGATATAATCTACGCTATAATCTTGTCTGTGGTTTACTTAGCCCAAGGTTCGACGCTCGAGAGAGAAAGATAAGGTCTAGTCTACCCATGACTCATTGCAGATAGAGGAGCCGGAAAGGGGTGTGAGTGGGTTGGCAATTGCCTCACTTTCTGATGCGGTCTCTGAGAATATATGGAATTACTGCTACGGGTATGGTGTCATTTCAGTCTATACCTTCAATCTAATAGCCTTAGAATCGTATTTAGAGATTGTTATTGGAATTGCTATGACGAAAACTGCAAATAAATGCGAATGGGAGCGGGGAGGGGGGTTCATTTCTCTATTGTCATTTGACAAACGTGTATCGTTGACAGTCGGCGTTCTTCAGAGTGTCGCCAACACGTGATATTCGATAGATTTCTGCTGCAAGTACAGTTGTGATCACTTTGCTGGGCTTGGGCCATATCGTACATATAATTGGTAGTTGAAAAATTAATGTTCGAATCAAGCCACAATTATGGAATACATTAGATAGTAAATATAATTGAGGCAATTCACTTTTCCAGCAGTCGTAACTCGGCCCAACCCTGTGCCCACCCATTGGGAGTGTTGAACTTTGGCCCTCCGAAATCCACAAATAAACAGCAGTAAAAAAAGCTATGTTTGCCATAAACAATTACACCGAATAAATGCTGATTTAAATACATTTCAAAATGTACTGTTGGACGCTTTCTGTTCTTGTCATTGCTCACGCAGCATTAAATCGCTCGATTTTCCCCACCACACTAACCCCACCTCACACCCCTCTCATCACTCCCCTCACTCTCCATCTACGTCTCGTGTTGCACAATCGCCGTCGCCGCGTTCGCCACGCGAACCGGAATTGGAATCGCACGTGTATGTCTCGAGTGGCAGAGAGTCTATTTTAGAACGAGCGTCGTATCGACGGGCAATTAAATCGGACTACACTTGCCACTCAAATTACGTATACGCACACTGTGGACAAGGGACAGCGAGCATCGAAAACCCAAACACAGTTCCACAATTTAATTATTAACAAGGCTTACTTTTAGGGGTCTGGTCGAGGTCCCTCTGGTCCCAGACCAGGACATGTCCATCGCGATGGCGATGATTCAGTGTGCTGCGACGAAAGGTCATGTTGTCGCGTTGTTAATAAATTAGGTTATGCTAAACTAAATTCGAGATTTGTTCGAGAACTTGTTCGCTTGTTTTCTGGGCGGTGCGATTCACGAGTAGTAAGACTTTTTCCGCACACGCTTAAACCATTTCATTGTCTATCTGTAAACTTGACCGGCGTGGGACCGTAGCATTGCGCGGACTGGCAGACGATTTCAAACGGAAAAACTGAAACTGAACAATTACACTATACTACTCTTTCTTTGGGTTGCGTTACGGTGCGCTAACCCCGACGTTGGCTAGAGAACTGACTGATTCGGCACTTTGTGTGGCGGCTCGCTCGTGCGGCTTTTCCTACTGAGCGGCGACCGTGGCGCTGCCTTCATTTATAAACTCTGGTGCTGTGGGTTCTCGTACTCGTGGGACATTTGCAGTTCTCTGGCCGCTCTCTGTCCGGCCCGGCGATTACATCAACGGTGGTCAGCGTGATTTTAGTTTTCGACTTTCCCTTGTACTAATTTAGCGAAACGATGGAAAATTCTCTCGCCTCATAATGCATCCCACGATTGATGTCAATTGGGCGAGTGAACTTTTCACAGCGTCAAAGAAATCGGCCCAGCTATATAGAGATATAGTACACAGTTCTAATTATATCGGTCGGACGTAAGCGTACCACACATCCAGATCTCGTGACTGCGCCACATGGAGACTGCTCTTAAAAGACATGCGCCCATTGCTTAAAATATGCACAGCTAAGTGATTCTGACGACAGTCAGCGGCAGGCCTTTGGGCAGTGGAAATATTTTCGAATACATATCTGCCTGAGTACCCAAACGAAAGTAAACAAGGCACACATGCTATGAAGTCATAGAAATGCCCCATCCCATCGGAGACGCCACCGCTAAATGGAGGCGCCCCCAGAGGTGCATATTCTGTGTGATTACTAATTAAGCCGAAAACAATTACTATATATTCTGGCAAGTCATTGCGTGAGCTTTGACAAGTTCCTGCTAATTTTGACAATCAATCGGACCGGCCTTTGTTGTGTTGTGCTTTTATTATTCTGCCCAACCGCAAAGCAAAAGCGAGACAGTTGAAACATTAAAAATAGCTACAGTCACGCTTTAACTCACAAATAATACTCGTACAAGGCGGCAAGTGCAAAATCATGTGTGGTTGTGTGTGTGTGTGTATGTGTGTGTGTATGTGTGTGAGTGTGAGTGTGAGGGCGAGGGCGAGTGCGTCCAAGAGACAGACACGTGATTGTCGGCTGCTTTTCCCCCGCACCGTAGAACTGATCGCACCGACTCTCCAATGAGCTACATCTTTGAGCTTGAGTGAAGAGTAGAGCATTTCTAGCTTTGGCTCTCTCTCTTCTGCAGCTCTCTCACCGCCGCCGCACACATATTCGTGACAGTCTGAGATGCCCCATTGGCAGCTGTCTCGTTTTTTTAATTTTTTTTCAAATAAATACATATGCACAAGTCATCGCGTCGTGTAGTTGTATTTTTTGGCAAAGACCCTCCAATGGAATATTTTGTTTGGTCAGGCCGCAGTAGAGAGTACAGTTGTGCACGCTCGAAGCAATTAAGTGATTTTTCATAATGCCTGCCAACAATTGGTGCTATTTCGGGATGGGCCATCCATCAGGGCGATAATTAAACAACATAATTACTATAATTGCTACCTGCTGGGGCAGCACCAACTCCGAAGCCGCTCGACCTCAAAGTTGGCGGCCGACAATGGAGAATATAGAGCTAACTCCTCGTTAGCACGAAGCTTTTTTGCAGCATGCTTTTGGGGTGTGCTTTTCAGCTTACGTTATTCGTTTTACGTAAGCGTAATGTAAGTGCTGTGCGGTTTTAAGCATTAGTGTATGAGATTTGATCAGATTCCGTGGAATTCTGAGGCCTAAAAGTGTTGTGAATTCAGATACTGATTGCTTAGCCACAAAATTTCGATCATAATTCGAACAAATACGAGTCTCTCACAAGGGTTTCCTGGTATGGGACTGTGCTAGGTGCAAAGCAGTATCGCAAATATTGGCAGCCTTTATAAGAAGAACCTTTGTTTTTCCCCGGCAAGGCAAGGAATGTTACGTGATTTCTACTGAACTGATGAATGGATTCTACTCGTATCATTTTTATCTTGTGGTTCCACATGGGCGAGTGCCAACTGTGGAAGCGCTGACGCTTAATTGCTCTCTGTGTGCGAAAGTAATTTCTATTTGACGGTCGCTTTTTCCCTTTAGCAGGTGAAATGCCTGCTTCATGATTACCATTCACTGAATGAATGTCTTGGCTATTTCCGAGGTGGTGCGGCGCTCTGGGGGATCTGGCAATCTATATAAATAGTAACATGCACAATTTGAGATGAGATGAGTAATTTGCTTGCCACTTGCTAGTGGCATGTGGCGGCTACAACAAAATCTAATGAAATGTTTTGCGAAACGTCGCAAAAGTCACGATCTTAGAAATAACCCAAGGAATTTCAACTGTCCCATTTGTGGGTTACCCTCTTACTCTTACTCTTACTCTCACTCTCTCTCTCGGTCCTCGGTCTATCTGCTCTGCTTTGTAAAAGCAATTTTCTAATTTATCATTCGAGTCGGGCAGGGCCGGGCCAGGCCGGGTCGGGTCGGGATGAGCTGTAAATCGCATTACGCCAGAGGCCCCGATGACAATACACCCTATATATGGAACAGATATGGGGCTCAACTCGAGCGCAACGTTCAACAGGTCGCATCGCTGATTGTATTGTTGATTGTGTGGGAGGTTTGTTCAAGCCACCCATCCCAACCCATTCCACACCCCATAGCACGTAGATTTTAGATGAGGGAGGCGTTTTCTTGGAAATGCTATACTAGATTTCGCTGGGTGCCGATTAACAATGTCCCAATTAAACGATTGCATGTCCGGGGAAATATTTGAAAATTGAAAACTAGGATAGCCATGCGAATGTCAATATCAGGGCCAAAAGCCGGCGACATGCAAAAACTTGTCAAACTGCCAGATCGAAATTGCACGGCAGAGAATTTGCCAGAGCAGAGCTATGTTAAAACTCAGAACGCCAACAGAGCGCAGTGCTGTTATTGCAGCAGCGATCCGAACGAAAGTAAAAATGCGAAAAAGTGAAGAGTTCTCTCGCTGGAATCCCAAGGGGAATGCGCATTTCCCCGGCTGACCTTAGCGCCGAATGGAGTGGGGGTGGGGGGAAACGAGTTTTGTCATTGCCTTGCAGAGTTCATTTGCACAGTTATAAACACGTACCATACCTGGCATTTGTCGAGATTTATGGCATTGTTTTGGATAGGTTTTGCTTTTATTGCTCAGCATTTTTGGGGCTATGCCGGTAACCGGTTCGACTGTGGCAGGCCTACCGGTCGGCTCCGCAAAAGGCAAACGGGGAAGGGAACCGAACCTGAACGATGATCTGTGTCAAGTGTGGGGCAAGCAGACGATGATGATTTCTAGAAAGGAAAGAGCAACAAAAACATAGGCTCTGTGTCTGTCTCTGTCCGCAAATGGAAACAGAATAGGTAAATTAGACAACAAAAGTTGGCACTTATTGACTCAACTGTACCGTCACCGCATCCACCTCCTCATCCTCCCTTCGTAGGGGGACTTTTGTGGGGTCTGTGTCTGTGTCACACGTTAATTGGGAATGTGGCTCACGCGTTGGCGACTCTGCTATTAATGAATTTTATTTTATTTATTTTCCTTTTCTTTTGCTTTGCATAACAAATAACTTCCGTTTAATGCCGACCCTGACGTCCGCTTTTGGCACTTTTCAAGCTTCTGACGCTCTTGATGTACTCGTATTAAAATCAAGTGGATTCCAGGAGAATCATTGAGAGTCCCATTCGATTCAGCAGCTTTCAGTTTCTGTTGAGACTTACTTAGTATAAATGTAAATGATATGCCTGAGTAGTCAGCAGTCAGACAAGCTTGAAATAAATAGGACAATTACGTGTAACTGAGATCATAGACCTGGCCATAGCATAGATCGTACGAAATGGAAGTTGAGCGGATAACGGCGAGTACAAAAGGTGAAGTGTAGATGAATGGGATCCAGATTGATTAATAATTGAATTGATTGCTGGGTTTATTTCCTTCTTTTTTGGTATCTGTATCTCTCTATCTATACTCTCCTTATCGAATGTTAGTTCAATAAAGAACTCATTATATGGCTTCTGATTTTATTCATCAGCCTAATCTTTTTGCGATAATTTTCCATTACAATTTCCATTCTATCTCTTCGTAACAAATTAACTTGTAAAAAGCAAAAGCCTAGATAGTATATTATCTGAGCAATATTCAGTATTCACATTTTGATAACCTATTCCTCTCCACCCTCATCCCCATATCATCTCTACCTCTACATATATACTTAAATATAGTTTGGGCACTCACCTAATGGCGGCTTCTCGAGATCCTTCTCGGTGCTCCCACAAATGGCCTCCTTCGATGCGGACATCTTGTGTGCTTCGTGTTTTATTTGTTGGATTGGAACGTGAGTGTGTGTTTAAGTTAAGTAAGAGGTGTTAAAACCAATTGCTTATGGCCTGTGTAAGCGCAGCGCTTAAATATCACAATACTGCACGGAATGTATAAGATTTAAGACTTTTTTCAGTAACCGTTTTCAGCAAGAGCCCGATCTGACAGCTCTCAAGACATCTTCTTTGCAGATGTACATGTGTTTGTATCGTTATCTCAGCTCACTCTTTCTCTCTTCACTCGCGACCTGCTGCGGCTGGCAGCTTGATTTGTTCTGATTGTCACTCGGTGGCTAGCGGCCTTTAAATAAGCCGAATGGAGACGGAGTGGAGACTGGGACTGGGACTGGGACAGGCGGTGCTCCGTCTGCTGTTTGCACGATTTATTTTCCGTTCTGTTTGGCTTTGCTTTGCTGAGAGATCTGCGCATGCGTTCCCTTCGACGTTGCCCGTTGTCGTTGCCCCGCTGTACATATAGCTACAGCTATAGGTGGTCGGCAGATCAAGTTGTTAATCTGAAAGCAGAGCAGACATCAAATTAGTTTGATAAATTTAGCAGGGTGTTTCAATTGATTGCGCAAACGCAACCGCCAAGTGTCGCCGAACGCGAACTCGAGATTTGCATCATCATCTCGCCTCCCTGATTGATCAGATCAGCGGCGTTTGATTTCACGAGTCTCTCGCCCTACGCACGTTTTCCCAGTTAACAGCGAAGTTTGCGTTCAAATATTTGCTATGATTTGACAGATTCGCGCGGGATGATAAGCTCGTATTAGGAAATATGGGGACCGAACTGGGTACAGTCTGTCATCCGATTTCTTAGCATACCACGTAAGCCACGTTCTGTATGGAAGAGCGGACCTTGAAGAGGCTTTTTTCGGCAAGGCACGACCCGGAATGCAAGGCTACTCCAATATTTGCATTGCGGGTTTATATGCGGAAAATGTAAAAGTAATTGCAACGACTCAATGTAATTAACCTTATAACTATAGTACTTATCTTGCGAGCCTCACATATTGACAATTTCGGTTCCCTGATGATGTAATATAATCTATTTTAAACTCTGTCCCTTTGGAGGAAACTGGTTCCGATTTCGATTCGTATTAACAATTCTAGGTAAATCGATTATAATGGCACTTTAGATCTGAACAAACTTTATATCCCCACACACCAGACACCACACACACTCGGACACTCGATAACAACAGTTGCGTACTTGTGTTTTTGTGAGTGGAATTTCAATTGTTTTCGGGTTGTTGTGCATGTCAGAGCGTCAGAGCGGCCCAAAATTGAATTTTGGAAAGTTTCATAAGTCGCATATAACGAACAAAACAAATCTGCGACGCGATTTTGAACAATCTGCTGCCTGCCGCTGATTTGTTTACGTAAATTTCTTAGAAATTAAAACCACATAAGGCCTTAAACAGGTTGTTGTTATGAGCCCCAAAGTGTGCCGAACAAGAATCATGGCAAATGGTTTACTTATTACCAAAGAAACACACCAAGATTCATTCCTATACTCCAATCCTGATTTCTTCGGAAAGATAACGCTAGAAGATAGACGTAGAAAGGCACTCACTCTATTTAGACAGAGCAATTTTCTGGGAAAGAGAGAGGCACTCGTACTGTTTTGTTTGATCAGTTGGATTCGATCGTTCTCAGGGGATTTCTTTACTCTTTTATGAGATCAGACATTGGGATGTGGGAAATACCCATCTATTCTGAATGAGCTGCGTTAATAAATAGCGGAAAGTTTTACTAATAATAGGCCCTAATAATAGGCCGTTTAATGATCTCCGAGTGATACTGAAAATAATAGAAAATCTAAAACGTGATCTCTATATTGTATAAGATCTATTCATAACAGAGTGCAAATCTTCAGTGTCTCGCACCGTCATTCTCGTCACTAATATTTATCGATTTAAGGAATTAGCAATGTTTAATTTTAAGTAAATAGTCGGAAAAAATACCGAACGACCCATCATTTCGAAGACGAAATGATTTTGCATTTTGAGGCTGCTAAACGATTGGCGACTGCCACAGAAACAGTCTCCAAATGCGGATCGTCTGCGAAGGTTCCTGGATCGGAAATACCTAATCTTGGTTGCACAACCTGCTTAGATGTAGATCTTATGTAAATCACGAGAGGGGGGAATAGGTTCTTTACGATAATTGCCGACGATCGTGTTAAGGGAAAAGGGAATTCACAGCACAACTAGCGAGTGTACGAGTATATTGCTTAAACAAAAATTATAAATATAAATGGCAATTGTTAATTACGACTGTCGACTAATGCGCAACTCAGGACTCGCTCGGTTATAGTTGCATTTCACGGGCATTAAAAGTGCATTAGTAAATAACAATAAATTTATAGACAGCCACAAAACCATATTTAATAAAACCCACTTCTACGAGTAGCGGAAATTTATGAATTTAATCATAATCGCCAGTCGCCGGGTCCTTATCCGATCCAAGCGTGCGCCAAAGGCGCTTTCGCCTCTCCAGAGTGTCGGAAATTTCAGCAGATAAGTAGCGAAGGGGTAGAGTTCTCGTAGAGTTTTCAAAGTCCGATTCATGCTTGGGGGGAGTTATTCTATGGGCCGAAACGTTTTGAGAGTCGATTGTAAATTCGCGGGCAGACAGATTTATTGACAGACCCCATACCCGATTGATATATGGACAGAGGTGAGGGTGACAGAGGGGTACAGCAATTTGCTGAATTGGTTGCCATGAAAGCGGCCAATCGTTGGGACTTGACCATAAATCAAATACACTTATCGAGGGACCCTCATCGGGTGCGTGCGCTCTTATAGATTAAGCTCGTAACGTCCCTATCTGCTACCCTGTACAAACTCTGGAGAGTAAAACCAGGCAACAGCTTTAGATTCAGGCATTCAGGCACGTGCAAAAGGTTCTTCATTCAGCTGTTTTGTGGCCAAGTGAGATGTGGCCATAAACCAGCTATAGACTTGTCTGATATCAGATTGCCATACTCGTAATTATGACATAATTACGTTTATCGCCATCCCATAAACGTGCAGTCGTCAGCCAGTCAACGGCCGCTTATACGACAGCAAAATGACAAGGCCCTGGAAGCGTACCGCACACCGCACACAAAATTTTCCACCCACATCACACTACTGCTGAGGACTCTCTCGGCTTCTCCCGTCGGATGGAAAGTCATTCCTCTAAATTGGTACAAGTATTTCAATTGTAATCCTCTTAATTTATGATGATTTTATTCGCTCTGTTCAACAATTGTTGCTCGCTTTTTCTCGCGCAGCAGCGTTTGTCCTATCAATTTCCATTTGCAGTTCGCATTCAACTTTCAAGTTCAGGTTCAGACCTGAGCCGCAACCTCATATACACATTCGTTTCGGCCGAGTGGTTCTGTGTCTCTATGGCTGTTGCGTTTTGTTGCTCTCGAGTGGTGGGAAACTGTTTGGCTTTGGAGGAGAGGGTCTTGTGTCTTGGTATTGACTCGTGGCTCATGGCCCAGAGCTTATCTGCTTATCTGCGCGCATTTTTGCACTTGAGCCGGGAATTACTTGTAGCCCAGAAACAATCGAACTGCAATTGGATCGGAAATTGGGTCTAGAGTTTGTGTGAGTAACGGACATTGGGCCAGTATTTATCATCCGATCGTTTCATTTCTTAATCACTTTTTATTCGTTTTCCTTGACAAAAGCTCTCAAACACAATGAACGATATTTTTCGTTCAGGAATGGATTTCTGGGAAATACTTATTTGACTCGTTTTTTGTTGCTCTCGCTTTTCGTTTCGGCATTTTTGCATATGGAATAATTTTAAACATATTGCTACTTTTTTTGTGGATTTAATTTAAGATCTTTAAGTCAGAAACTCACTCACCTCACACACACACACACACACACACAGACACAGATATATGTAAATACACACGCGCAAAACACACTTAAAAACAACTTTTCAAAAATACGAATCAGCTGTTTTGCTTTAGTCTTATTCTTATTCCTCTGACTGCTGTTTCCCTTGCTGGAGTTCTTATTACTCCTCTTACGTGTCGTCTGAGCGGTCATTTAACCGATATCAGCGAATTCGCAGACAAAAACAGAGACAGGAACAGAGAGTGAGCGGAAGAGTGCGAGTAGCAAAGATCCACTCAATGGACAGGAACACAGTTATTCTATCAACTAGAAGCTTAGGCAGAGAAGAGACACTCACAGGAATGGTTTTTCCAATTCCATGGAACTCCACTGGAATTTTTTCTTGTTGGACACTTTCCACCACAGACGCGCACTTGGGCTGGAAACTTTCTTCTTGATCGGCAATCGACACCTTGGGGTCTGTGCTTGTGCTGCCAAGGCCGGGATGCAGGCAGAGTACAGGTGCTGTGCTGTGCTGGAGCGGACAGTCTCGGACGAGCGCTGGCTCTGTAATGACTTACTACCTCGACTAATTGAACGTTTTTATAATTCTGTTTTTGTTTCTGTTTTGCTCGTATCGAAACGCGGACGCTGACAGAGCTGCGTTAGCGGACAGAGGAAACACGAAGCGAAGCGGCATTCGCTCGTTTGATTCATCGGCCGAGCGGCAGCGCAGAGAGGAGGCTTGCTCGTCGTTCGGTTGGGTGGGTGATAGACGACTGTGATAATGGCCACGTTTAGTGGCAGCAATATAACCAATTAAACGATATTTTTATAGCGACAGTGCCAACAAAGTCAGCGTTGAAGCTGCGCCTGAGGATCACAGAGGCTCTAGTGGCACTGCAGCTTTGTCCATATTTTCGGGCCTCCGCTTTGTTAGGTGCGAACGTGTTAGCGGTTACCGGTTCAGGTTGGGAGCGAAAGCTGTAAGCTCCGAGAGCAGCTGTTCTCTCGTGCGCTTCTCACGTGCAAATTCTAGCACTGAGAGCGGACAGTCGAAAGTTATCTCCAACCGCATGAAAGACGCATGAGAGATCGGCCGAGCTGACTCTACCGATGCGAAGCTTTTACAATATTGACAGGCCTAATGAGGAGATTTACAGCAAAGACGTCAGAGCTTTGGGCCCATATCATGCAGAACGGAACCAATAAAAGAGGAATGCCCCGTGCATAACAGCTCTGTAAACTGTGCTTTTTATAAACCAATATCCCAATCCAAAAGCGGACAATTAGTGGGCCATAAAGTGACTTTTGACCAACGATAAGGGCTGGGCCAACGAGCCTGCCCAGGTAGCGATAGAATTCTATCAACCTGATTTCGGGTCTATAAAGAGTCGTAAAACATAATCTTGGGAAACAGTAGTTCCAACCGGACAAGGCTATTTCTATAGCCATCATTGAGCCACCAATTCGAGATGGGAAAAACCTAATCACATGATGCGGGAGTGGATTAGCCTATCGACGGAGCTCGGGGCGCAGTAGCTCTCTCTGAGATCTCCTATCGCGCAGCGCCCATCGTCCATCGAATATGTCTTATGTGACAGTCTCGAGTGCGTTTCAATGGCCGATGCCAAATCAAATGCCCATTTCTGCTCTTGGGGAATTATCTGATTATTAATTATATTTCAGCCATCGCGATAGGCGGCTCTGTTTAGTGTTTAGTGACGGAATCGGAGCCATAGGAAGATATTCCAACGTCACATTTGATCCACTATCGTTTTGGGGCCTGTCGTTTGACGCAATTAAAAATGTGGCAACCGTTTCTGAGAGTCTCTTTGTGTGAGGACTTGTTTTTGAAGCAGATAACGAAACGGTTTTGAGGGTACGGCACGAAAAAATTACCGAATAGATTGTTTTTCTTTTAGGTAAACAACTGGGGGAAAAATTTGTCTTTTAGATTATAGCTTATCATTGATGATATTTTATATTTTAGGTGATTTTGCATGGAAATATGTGTCATACTGGCGCCAGAGCGACTCTTCAGTTACGGGGTAACCTTTCGAGGCATAACTAATTAAATTGATCAGTAGATCGGTTCCACTACCAATTGGATCTCTGACCCAATCACCAAAACCATCGCCAAATGATGATATTCCTCCACATAATGCTATACTACGTTCTAGCGCCCGGTTGGGTCTTCGGGGATATTCCTTTTGCTCGGGCCAATACGCCATATCCTCCCAGCCTAGACTGCGGTCTCAATGCCACCAAGTCCAGCTGCTCCTCCAGGTGCGAGGAGACCTGCCAATACAAGTCGCGCACCTGTCCGCCGAAGACCTGCGGGGGTCCGTGCGTCTGCATCGAGGGCCATGTGATCGACGAGCGGCGATTGAGCTGCGTTCTGCGGATAGATTGCGGGCAGAAGCAGCTGAATGTTCCCTCGTACCAAGTGAGCAGCGTGAAGTACTTTGGTGCCAATTACGGCCAATACATTATCCCTACATAAAGGAATTGTGAAATTACTAATGTGAGTGCAACCAAATAAAAATAAATCAGTGCCGAGCTGTGTATCAGACTGATGCCACGACTGATGGCTGATTAGTTGGAACAGCAGCTCTAGCGTAGGGTAAACATGGCCATAAACCACCGTATGGGCCCCCTTACCATTGAGTGCCGTGTGCCTGGTGCCTAGATAAGAAACGTGCCGCACATCGGCCGATCCAGGTCCGCACGTTCACGTGATGTGCACGCCGATCTATCATCAGACACCACATCACCCATACAATATATCAGCGATAATGAATAACAAGCACAATTAACGCGACCAACAACGCATGTGGCAACTGGCAACTGGCTGATGTGCCAAATGTTGATACAACTGGCTTATCTTGTCACCGATATTGGGCCCAGACATCCACAGATTTGCTAATGATGATGAGGCACCCAGCCTTCAACAGACTAGTTTGGTCTCTTCTGCTTTGCTTTGTCTCACTCACAGACAACGCCTACAGCCAACAGCCAACACTGGCGTCTTAATCACCTCTGTTTAATTCGACTTGATGAAGCACATCCCATTCGAGTATATTGTACAAATTAAAGCTCAGAAATGTGTGCTAAAGGGGAATATTGTTTCTGTCATTACTCATCCGCCGGGTGGGCCAATGAATCGTTTATAAGACCAAAAGTATGCTATAAATCCATATGAACGTATCCGCAATGAATCCCGTGGTGAATTAGAGCAGGGGGGCATGAGTGAAACCATGTTTCCACATAATAATACCATCAGTTCAATTTCTTCCCATTGGCACCTCCTTCTATCCATTTTACAGGATTCCTTTTATAAGAGGGCGTTGGAAAACCTCTCCAATAGCTAGCTTTGTTTTATTTAGACAACTGAAACATACCAATCGTGTCTCAATTACCAAAATAAAGAATAATCAAATTCTTTCCAATTTCTTTGTGAGTAATATATTTTGTTTCTGTTTCGCGACTACACAACACAAAATGCCTTGCACGGTATTCGATATAAGTGGCGGATCGTCTCGCTTCCGGCCTGTCGTCCGCATTGGCAATTGGTTCGAGGAAAACTGCCTCGAGGAGGTAGGAGAGCGAATTCAAGCCATTATACCATTAGACCTTACCTACTCGACCATTTCTAGGACAAAGTTCGCAACTTTAAGAGCAAGCGGGATCGGGGCGAACTTCTGGTGGAGAAGGCGCGCACTCTTTACGACAACTTCCACAAGGAGATCGTCCTCGCAGCGCCTAAGCAGAACGTTATCTTCGGAGCCGTCGTCCAACTGATGCCGATTTCCATGAACATCGAGAATATGAGCACCGCTGATCTGAACCTCGCCCTCTCGGTGGTGATCAACGAGCGGGTGGTGCGCCACAGCCAAAGCATCAACGAGGACTGCGAGCTGACGGTGGCTCCCTCCGCGCGGTCCTGTGTGCGCAACTCGTTCCGGATCGTCAGTGGTGACGAGCACGACCGCACTGGGCAGGACATCAAGTACGGGCAGCGCTTCCGCCTTGAGTGCATGGACTCGGAGAATGATCCCATCATGCTCTACAGTGCGCCCAAGAAAGTCAACCTGAACCAGTCCATCGATGTCACATATCATTCCCATAAGAACGGCGAGCTGAACTTTCCTCTGGGCCTTGTTCATCGCAGTGTAAGATGACGATGAGTCCATGAAAAGGTTTTTATTGATGTATGCTATCGTCTTCTACAGAGGTGTGGCTGTCCGGGTGGTGACCTGCCGATGGCCTTTACCAACTGGTTCTGCATTCACGTCGATCGCAACCGGCGCTTCGAGAGCGAGGGCGAAGATATCCCCGTTTGTATGAACAAGCTTCCCTTTGCCATTATTCCAACCATTCCATTATTCCAGAGCAATGCCCCACTGGTCATTGTCCATGGGGCGACCAACCGCAATCTCGCCGCCGAAAATGTGGTCATCCAGACTCTGTTCGGTCCAGAGTTCCTCGTGTCCGTGCAAAACTATCGTAACATCTACAAGCGCGAGCTCTGGAAGAACGTGTGGATGATCAGCAACGGCCATCAGGCAGGCCCCATCAGCAAGAAGGCCTAATCTAAAAATTCCCCGTCCCAACAAACACCCGTTTTCGCCTAGTTTGCTTTAAATAAAGGCCACTGCAATTAGGTGTAACGTGAACTTGGATTTTACGAGTATGTGGCGATAATTTAAGTTTCGTAGAATTGTGTCAGCCGAGCCCCCGCGGGTTGGCGCAGATAATACCCGGCAGTGGGTGAATTCATGCTTAGAATAGATAGAACGAATGGGAGAGGATGAAGGCGCAAATTAAAGTAGAAAGGCTACACCCTATGTAGATGAATGTTGAATAAGGTTTCCATGGTTTGTCAGGAGGTATATCTTATCTTTATTAGCGAATCGAATGTATGTTTCCGGGCTTCCCAAAAGGTACCGTAAGTTACTAATGGTGGCAACCCACCCAGCTCAATCCAATTCTCATATGAAAGTGTGCCAGTCAGAGATAAAAACTTCCACGAAAATGAGCCAACAAGACCTATAAATATGTTAAAGGCAGCTACAGTCTGCACACTGATTCCTAAAATGTCTCCGGTCACATGTCTAGTAGCTCCACTGCTCCTTCTGATCGCCACGACATCTGTTCCTGGTCAAGCCAAGGCGGCGGATGTTTCGCGCATCATAGGCGGAGAATTTGCGGGCCCTGGCCAGTTCCCACATCAGGTATCACTCCAGTTGAAAGGGCGCCATCATTGCGGAGGATCTCTCATCTCCGACACGATGATTGTAACTGCCGCCCACTGCACCAAGGACCAGAATCCTTCGCAGATGAAGGCCGTAGTGGGAACCAACGATCTGAGCGCCGGCAATGGGCAGGTTCTCGGCATTTCCCAGTTCATCATTCATCCGCAATACAATCCGCAGAGCCAGGACTTTGACATGTCGCTGATCAGGCTAAGCATCCCCGTGCCAATAGGCGGTGCTGTCAAAACAATCCAGCTGGCCGAAGCTGACTCCAACTATGCCGCTGACACCATGGCCACCATCAGCGGCTTTGGAGCAATCAACCAGAATCTTCAGCTGCCCAACCGCTTGAAGTACGCGCAGGTGCAGCTCTGGAGCCGTGACTACTGCAACTCCCAGAACATTCCCGGTCTCACCGATCGCATGGTCTGTGCTGGGCATCCCAGTGGACAAGTCAGCTCCTGTCAGGGTGACTCCGGTGGGCCGCTTACTGTGGAGGGCAAACTCTTCGGCGTGGTCTCCTGGGGCTTTGGATGTGGCGCCAAGGGACGCCCGGCAATGTACACCTATGTGGGTGCCCTCAGGTCCTGGATCAAGCAGAACGCAAATGTTTAATTGGAATCGGCATGAAAGTAATTGGGTATCTGACTAAAACAAAATCAATAAATAAAAAAATGCTGCATACTAATCATCGCTTTATTAGGAAAATTAAATTTAGTTCTTGGCTTAGCCAAGCAGCTGGTACATTTTTTAATTACCTGCACGTTCTACGATGCACGACGTACGTACTTCGAGGTGCTTTACCTCATCGACTTTGAGCCTATTCATCTTTTTTTCATGGACTATTTTTCTTGGCTCTTCTTCTTTTATTTTTTGCCGAGACCCTCTCTGGCCACAAATTCCTGTGCCGCGATTCCCTCCGAGTAGTGTGCTCCTGTCTCTCCATCGTCATCCTTCGGCATGGCCATCGAATATCATGCAGCATGGCCACTTTAACAATGGCAACCAAGGAAGGGGATGCTACTAGATTGGGGCTACTAGATTCTAAATATATCTCGTTTTTATTAGGTTTAAGGAAAGGTTTTAGATTTAGATAGTAGGTTTAGATAGTAGATACAAAAGTTTTCCACTTGTTTATTTATTTAAGCTCAGCTAAGCTATGATGAATAAAAATGTTAAAAATTCATCCTTGCTGTATCCTGTGTGGGGAAAACTATCCCGATCCCAAAAGGGCCAAAAGGAACGCCAAGATTGGTTCAGAAATATCAGAAAAAAAATAATTTTTTGAGGAGAATATCCTTGACCCTTTATAAGGACTCCATAAATCAGGGACACTTCTTCGACCACTGGAAGCCATAGCAAGCCAGATCGGCACACAAATAGCCGAGAAAACTATTTGTTTGGGGATGGGGTTGTTGGAGTCCTTACCAAAAAATCAAGGATATTTTTCTGATAATTTCGGGCCATGAAAAGCCACGCTCGTGTTACCAGTCAGGGATAAAACAAGATTGGTCCTTGATAAGCGCTGCATCAAATCAGGAACATTTTTCCGAATGCAGGAAGTCATCGCACGATCAGATCGGCCCATAAAAAGCGGAGAAAAGTAATATTTTAAAATCTTTGATATCCCTTGTCCTCGAAAATGGCTTTCTAAAATCAGGGATATTTGCCCATCACACGCCCAAATCGGCCGACAAATAACGGATAAAACAAAACGGGTTTGTAATTCGTTATTTTTGAAAATGTAGTTCAAAAAATAACCAATAGGGGTGTAACCGTCAAAAAAAACAAACTCACGTCAAATGGCTGGCATACCAGGCGAACAGAAATCAGCAGAAGCTCGATGATTTTTTGGAGCCCCCTAAAGTATGCTGCGAAGTTTTTTTTTTTGCAATTGCTACAGTTTCTTGCTGTTGATTTCTGTTCGCCTGGTATCCCAGACATTTGACGCAAGATTTTTTTTTTCAATATACAAATATTTAGTTTTCTCGGCTATTTGTGGGCCGATCTGGTCTTGCGATGGCTTCCTGTGATCGAAAAATGTTCCCTGATTTTATGGAGATCTTAACAAGGATCAAGGACATTTTCCCCAATTAACAATTTTTTTCTCCGCTATTTGTGAGCTGATCTGGGCGTTCACCGCCTTTTTTCGATCGGGATAGTTCCCCTCACAGGATACAACAAGGATGATTTTTCAATGATTTTATTTATCATAACTTAGCTTAGCATAAATAAATAAACAAGTGAAAACTTTTGTATATACACGCGTATATCCCAAAACCAATCTTTTAACATAACAAAAACGAGATATATTTAGAATCTAGAGCCCGCGTAGCTCCTCGCCTGGTAGTCAAAGTCATTCATGTCGATGGCCAGGTCAAAGGATGACGATGACCTGTAAGGTTCCGATCTTGCAAGGGGTGCGCTTCTTTCCTGCTGGAATACGATTCTGTCTGGCTTGGATACGACTCGGCTTGTGGCAAAGCGTAGGGTACACAACTCCTCTGGGAAGGAAGATATATTTTAAGATACATCCACAATTATATTCTGATTCACTTACGCGTCTCCAAGATGAAGCCCAGCGCTCATTATTTCCAGTGGGCGTGACCTACAACGTTGACCAACCGCCGTCGATCACTGTTCTCTCCTGCAGCGGCATCCAGCCAGGAGCTCATCCCTCGTACCTCCCGAGAGGAAGAGAACCTAAAATGAAAATCAAATAAATGAATGAACAATAACTTAATAACTGTACCTGGTGGAATAAGAGGAGGGAATCGCGCCAAAGCGGTTTATGGCCAGAAAGGGTCTCGGCAAAAGATGAATAGGGGGGAAACAAGAAAATCTTACCCGACCAAAGCACCTGCGAAGCACTTACGTCGTAAAAGTGAGGGAGAACTCTGGCGTTTATGCCTAAGCATGGCAAAACAGTTCAAATTGGCTCTGCAAATATAAAACAATCAATGTCATACTTTTGGGTGGCGACTAAGTTGCTGCTAATTTGGTAAGAATATTACGTTACAGCATAGCTGGTACGACAACCAGTTAGCAAAGTTTTCGACCAGCTTAGTTTTGTCAGTGGCCGTAGGGGGCGCCACAGCATGCATTTTTGGAATCTATTTGAAATCTATTACATATTTTCTTTCCGGTATAATCGGATCTGATTTCCAAATCTGATGGAAAGCTTCATATATAATAACATAAATCGGAAATTTAGTTTACTTTCAAATAGTTTATTCATAACTGCATCTGTTGCCTTGTACAATTTCGATTCATTACTACACATTCACTACGCACTTAGTACATTATTCTTTAAGGTTTAAGTTAAAAAAACGTTTCTCGACCACTTCCTATGGCTTCGGGGTTTCGTAACAGTCGCTGTGATTGTGACCTAAACTAATGCTACAGGAGTAGCATCGCATGTTCATCGCATGTTCGATGGCAGGCTCCGTTTTTCATTTACTTTTGCGGATTACGTTTTCAGCCAAAACGTTTCGTTTTCGTTTTAAGGTGTTCCATTTTTCACATATTTTTTTTATCGATATGTTACATTTTGAAGTCCGAATTAAATTGGGCGGGAAACAGCTGTGCTCACCCAGATTACCTGTTGAGCGCATGTTACAAGCACAGTCTGAGCTGTTACATGCACATTTGTGCTGTTATACGCAAAAATTTATTAATTGCCAACGTTCCGATAACCAAATCGGAATGCGTCAGCTGCTTACACCAAAACGAAATTTGTTGTTGCTGTGGCCAATTTTTTACGAGTCAAATTTTAGGTTGGGTTAAAATAAAATTATTTATAAAGAAAGCACAAGTTAAATTACCCTGATATAGGTATCAAGTTTATGTTAATGCATCAATAAGTCATCTATTTTTTTCCTTTTGCAATTAAGGTTCGTTTTGTTGTATAAAAAGCCCTTTACTTTTCATTTCGTCAACGAAAATGTTTTCGTTTTGAAAACGAAGAAATCTTGCGGAATGGGAAAAATAGAGCCCCAATTTATGTGATTTCAAAAGTAAATCGGAAAACTTTTGTGAATGTGAAAAACGGAGCCTGGCTGATAGTATATGGTTAAGTGTGTGTCCGTTATAAGTAGAAGGCACTATGCACATTCGCATTAACTAACTCTAAGATTTGCTCAGATCTATCTGTAGTCTGGAAACTGATATTTTAAGTACTACTACAAGCTGGCTGTGTCCAACGCATAGGATATGTTGTCGTCTTGAGAACTAAACGAACTCAACAAAATAAAAACCTACGGATACACAAGAGCAAAAACTAAACATCTAAATATACAATACATAATTTGGCATAAGGCGTCTCCAGCGCACTTTACAAATTAAAAAACACAAACTTCACCGTCTCGCCTCATCGAGTCGTAAAAATAAATAAGTTCAAAATTTTGGTGTGCCATCTAAAGATAATTCTTTCCATATAGATACAATATAGGAAGGAGTAGGTAGGTAAATAGATAGGTGGTAAGTGGGAATGCTGCGGGGCGGGGCGTACAATACAGGCAAAACAAAGGCTATCACCGAATGCTTTCCGACCTAGACTCTTAGCCTAAAGCTTACGCACTAGACACATATTTGGAATGGGGCTTTCGTAGAGCCATTTGATGACAATATATAAAATTCATAATTCATAAATATTAATCTGAAATCGTAGGATCGTACGCTCTCCGTTGGATCATCCAACACACTTTCCATAAATTGTGCTAAACGTTTACAAATGTAAATGCAAAAATTGCGCTACGACTTCTTGTTTTTCTTTTTTGCCAGCACTTGTCTTGGCTTGATTCTAACCTAACGGCCCCAAAGTCATCCTGACTTTAGGCCTACAAAACTTATAGCTACTGTACAGCAGTCGTTCTCTTTTTTTGTAAGTGTAAGTGTCTGTTCGTCTGTATGTCTATCTCTCTGTAGATCTGTGTGTGTTTCTTATAGCTATGTAACATATATTATGTTGCTTGGAAACATATAAATTTTAATCATATTTATATAGCATGGCAAACTAATGCTGATGACAAACTCCCCCATTCTCCCTACATTTTCCTGCGTATTGCACATGCCTGGAATAGAAAAGGGGAAAATCTATTCCAACTCCTGTTCCCACTCTGACTCCACTTTCCAATGCCGCTTTTGTTGCTGTTTCTGCTTCTGCTGCCGCTGCTGCTATGCTCGCCTGTCTCGTTGTCGATGGCGCTGCGAAGTGGGCAACAGGACGTTGCCCCTCGCATAGAAGTAGCCTCACAATTTGGAGCTATCGTAGCTCTCCAGCAACCATTCCTGTCGAGTCAGGGACTGGCTGCATTCCTCCATGAGCAGCTGATCCTTCTTCTCGCTGATGGACAGACACTTGCCGGAGGTGCCGTGATGCAGTTGCTTGGTGTTCTCACGATATGTCCAAAACTGAAATTGAGCTTCGATTAGTTGGGTGTCCCATTAAAAAATATCCCTGCAACATCACCTGATTTCCCTTGCCGCCGTGGCACGAATAGAGTATCACTTCCTTGCCGGCATAGTCTAAGCAGTAGTCGTCGCGTCGTATTTCCCCCACCTTGCTCAGCATCCAGTACTGCAGGGGAACGGGAGAAGGAAAGGGATCATATTAATATAAATTGCGATGGATGCGGATGCGTGGGTCTGCCAATTGCCAAGCCAAAAGTTTTTCCAGCACTACAGGACTACAATCTCACATCTTATTACAGATTAATGTTTTATTCAACTAAATGCCAAAAAGCAGCTCTGTTTCTGTGTATGTGGCTTTGTGTGATTGTGTGTGTGTGTATTTAAGGTTCTGTCCACTGCATGGGTGCGTCTGTGTGAGTCTGGTCATGATTATTTATAATTTGAACCCCGTTGCCAATTCCAGATGGCAGGGACCTCGGAACCAGGCTTCTGAATCCCGTTCTGATTCTGCGGCCCGCTGAAAATGCCTTTGTTTGCCCTGCTCTACAGCCCTCATTCCCTCCCACACTTGCTCTCGTTGGTTGGTCGTAACCAGCCGCCATTTGGTGTTGCTACCATTTCCGTTTCCGCGCCTGCTGTCCATACAGTCTCCCTTCCCTCCCATTCTTTATTCGTTTTATAATGCTGCCAGGACTACCAGGAATAATGCCAGGAATAATGATGAGCCATTCAATGGTGGGGTGGACGGAGGCGGCCCCCATTGCACGGATAATTACAGTTATTGTTTTAACAGTCGACTTTCAAAATTTGAGTTCCATCGAGTATCTCGTTTTCGTTACAGTTCCCCCTTCGTTCGGGTAGAATGAGCGGAAATCCCTCCAATGATTTCTACAAGAGCTGTCTTACAGTTGTGTCACGTAGGCTTCCCAAGGACGCTTCTCCTCCTTGCGGATAGAGAACTATCTACTTCATATTCATCCTTGCTTATTATTTTCTCCTGGCATCCACCCACCCACTACCCCACTGCTCACCCACTCCCTTGTCACCCTTGGTGTTCGCGATTTGCATTTCTTTTCCATTTCCTTTCCCCCATTCCGTCATGCCTTCATTGCTTTCCCCCTCTGTGTGCGTGATGCGTTTTTAATTACATTTTTTGCATGTCGTTTTATATTTTTCTTTTTTATCTAGCGTATATTTTATTTAGCTCTCTTTATACCCTCGAAACGGGGTAGTATGATTCTGATCCCATGTTGATACATAAGGCATGTGGAACAGCCTCGGAAAGAGCTTTAATGTACAAAAAAACCTAGTCTCTTGCATTCCCCTACAGTTTATTTGACCTGCACGGGTATCTAGCACTTTCGAACGCAAAGGTTAGCTTTACTTTTTTGTTTTTTTATGCTCTCTCGCTGAACCAATTTGTTTTCTGCCGGCACACAGATACTTCGCACTCCGTACTCGTATTTGTCCTGGCCCAGTCGCGTTTTCATGGGCGGAGCTCTTACATTATGTGGACATTCGGCCAGTGGTAGAACAAGTTTTAGCCTCCTGGTTACCGGATTCATATCCTTTGACGTATTCTTCTCACGGCAATCCTTTGTCCCCCGGCCAACTGCTGGCCGGTGCACATGCAATCGCTACGATATGCAAAATTAAAATTTTCGAAAAAAAACCACGCCTCCGTGCTCAAACGCCCACGAGTTTAGGCCCGCATTTTCCTTCCGCACTTTTTGCGACTGCTTTGCAAATGTTGATTATTTCATTCGCAGCCGCTTTTCCAACTTGGATGCGGTTTCTATTTTGTTGCACTCTTACCATTTGTATGTGTGTGTGCGTGTGTGTACATGGGGAGGCGCGGTGAATGGTTGTAGGCGTGGCGAATGCCATTGTAGTTGTTGTTTGCTGCCGTCTGTCTGGGACGACAATTTCGAAGCGAGGGAGCGCGACGCGTCGGTCGGCCAGTAGAACGGGGTCAACACTTTCCCCCCATTTAAATGCTGAATATACCATAGCCTCACGCAAACATTGGCACAGTATCTGTGTGTGTTTGCGCGCGCGCTTGTGTGTGTGTGTGTGTGTTGTAAAGGATTCTATTGTCTGTTGCAGTTCATTCGCCTGTAGTTTGGTCTGTTGCCGAGTTGTGTGGGTCGCCCTCTGTTTCTTGTTAAGTTGTCAAAAATTCTTGTTTCTAAATCGGGTTTTTTGTTTGTCTTTCTTTCGTGGACCCTCGAATTGTTGGTGAAGAAGTTCTGCTGTTGGAGAAATTTCAGAATTTTTCTGTTGTGATTCCAATAGTTGTCTTAGTGTTGTTGTTTTAGCTTATGCCATTGCTGTAATTCTAAAAGCAATGCTTTTTGAAGAGCCCTTTTGATGTTTAATGCTATTGAAATTATCGTTATTGTCTGTCAAAGTTGTTGAATTTCTGAATTTTGTTGTAGTTTTCACAGTTGTAACTGTTTTTGTTGCTCATGCGCGTGCAATTTGTGTCGGTTTCTCCATTTTCTTTTTGAAGTTTCTGTCGATGGCAGTCGTAATTGGTGTTTTTGCAGCAGCAACAGCAGCAGAAGCTCTGTGTGCTGTTGCAAGTGTTCTCGTTAGTGCTTTTTTGTAACTGTTGTTGTTGTTGTTGTTGTAACATTAGTTGTTGCCGCACCACACGACAACAAAAAATCAACCTCTCAGCAGCTGAAGCCAAAGCGATGCAAATGATTTATCATTCAGAGTTTTATTTATGATTGCGTTTTAATTAATTTCTGTGTGACATGGCATAAATCGACCAAAAATACCCTCAAATAAGTGTCTGTCAATGTGCGTGTTCGTGTGAATGTAAATGTAAATGTGTGTGTTTTATGCGATTGTATCTGATTGTATGTATCCTGTAAAACTGTTAAATTGTCAATGCAATTTTTGCCTTGGCTTGGCAACAATTGCGGATAAATACCTTCACTTATGATATGCAAACAAATTGTAAATTGTAAATTGAATATGAAATGCTTTCACTCCACATTATTTTCGATACGATACTAAAATTTATTACACTAGCCACAAACTCCGTCAAAATTAGTGCTCGAAACCGCAGAACTTTCACAAGGATAACAAAAAAACAAAGGCAAAAATACAGTTATTGTTGTCAGCTCTTATCGAGGATCCACTTTTGAAATACCTTTCGGCGGAGGCACAGGCACCAAAAATCAAAAAACCAAATAAGGAAAAACTTTCCAAAACGTAACAATAAAATCAAGCTTAGATCGGAATATAACATAAGTGGGAATATTAGGGGTTGGGTTTCATGATTTATCAAATAATATTTCAAAGAATATATGATTTTTCTAAGGTTGTGCTTTAGATGATTATGGCCTAAAGATGATTTCAGGTATAGACATTTGGTAGAAATGAAAGTGATTTTTAGAGAGTGTTTACGTCTTCTAGTAAAGACATTGTTTTCTTTTCAACAAATAAAGTACTTAGAGGCTATATGGAGGTTAAATCTAAACCACTTTTCAATTTTATAATGATTAAAACGTACGGATGGATCCCAAAAATTCTCTATAGCCTTGATCGCTATTGAATCTGTAGGGATTCTATAAAGTTTTCATCAAAAATTCAAATCGAAATTCTTAGAAAAATCAGGGATACTTAGTGCATAGAGTTCCTGAACCTCTTTAGTGGGATTATTCCATGATGATGATGTGATATGATGTGACTTGGAGGAGCGGGAGTGTATTGTCAAGTGTCAATTGGATGTGGGTTTGGGTTTGTATTCAAAAAGGCAAGCAGAAAATTAACAAAACGAGAAGCGGAAAAGCACTAAATAAGCGCAAAAATCAGGAAACAGGAACCGAAGCAAAACACCAACAAAACTCAAATTTCAACAAAGCGGAAAACAGAAAAGTAAATGTTAAAAGAACGAGGTGGGGCGCCGGGCAGCCGTCAGGCGGGCCGCCTGGTCGCCGCCTATGCCTCCGTTTCTGGCCGGTATGTGGATACCTGATTTCCTCCTTGGCCGTGACACTGATACACGGAAACGGTGGCCGCTTCTTCGCGCTTTTCCTGCCCATCTAGGCACATGCCCGACGCTATGTTTGATATCTGGAAATTAAGTTTATGTAGAGTTCATAGAGAGTTCAGATCGGTCTGAGACCTGAGAGCTGTTCAAAGCAAAGTATCAAAGAGTCTTATAAAATCTTAGAGTTGGGGAGAATGCCACCACATTGCCAGATGTATATATAGAAAGATATTAGTTTTGGACAAAGTGTTTAGTAGCAACGAAGTGGGAGTACGGATCAAAGAGGTTGTATCTTTCGGTTTTCGGTTTACGGTTTTCTTGTGCTTGTTGAACGGAGTTTGTGGCGGTCGCAGGGCTGCTGAGATTGTTGCAAAACAAACCTGATTGCCGCCCTGGCGATGGCAGGGATAGAGACCAACGGCCTTCTTCTGGTGCTTCTTTCCGGTTGGAGAGTCCAAGCAGGTGCGACCGCCATAACCTAGGTTTCTTATCTGCGAATTGGGATTAATATCGTGTGGGTTGGAACCAGTTTTCAGGGTTAGTGTTTCAGTTGATGGGTGTGGGGCTGGTCCTAGGGATTGGGGTTTGGGGTGGGGGTGTTGACAACACTGGGGAAACCAAAGGACTTACCTCGCCATGGGCCACCGCATCGCCGGGTATGAAGAGCTCGGGATAGATGTTGTCCAGATACCACTTGAAGCTCTTGCACTGCAGGTCCTCCCTGGGATGAGCATTTGGGATTGGGATTGGAATTGTGATTGGGATGAATTCTTGTTCTCATCCTCCCCACAACTTACCGCAGTTTCTTACGATCGCTGACATCGCCCCAGTCGCCTTTGTCGTTCCCGATGCGATGGTAGTAGTACTGCGAGTACTCATCCATCCAGACCTCCGCCAGTCGCACCGAGTTCTTTCGCAGCACATTCACGCCCGAACGCCACTGCAATTGGAGGGAAAACAGAAAGTGGTGAGTGGACTGCTCTATGGCCTCCATAGTTTTCCCAGGAAAGCGAGGGAAAGGTAAAAGATAGCATAGGGAAAGGCACGGCCAAGGCAAACGCAATCACTGAACGGGCGGGCGGGTGCCAGAGCCAGAGTCAATGGAAATATTTGGTCAGCAAACAGAACAGAGCAGAGTGTAGTGGAGTGAAGTGGAGTAAAGTGGAGGTAGAGCAGAACAATGCAGCCAGAGCTCTCGACGATGTCCAGGTCCAGATCCAGGTCCTAGGAGTGGCCATGAAGAGGCGCAGCAGCAGCAGCAGAGGCAGCAGGAGAGGTGGACAACAAAGCCTAATTACCTGAATGAGTGGCTTTTGCTTAGTGGCATTATGTAAGGCTTCTGCTGGTTGCTGCTGCCTCAGCTCCTGCTCCTGTTGTGGTTGTCTCTGGCTACCTGGTCCTTGCCTTCACTTCACCTCTTTATTGCCCCTTTACCACACCACCCCACCTCAGACCTCATGGGCATTGTCCGCCTGTTGTGTGTCTTGTTCTGTGTTTGTGTTTCCCTGTCCCTGTGTATTGTCGCTGCTCGTTTCATGTTGCCAGCGGGAAAGCAGAGCCGTGAGAGGACGGATGGGGGAGGTGGTTGGTGCAGCAGTGGGTGTGGCGGATGCCAGGACTGGAAGATTTAGTGCTTTGCACTGACGTTTATTGAATTTGCGAAGGGCTGTCGCCACAATCGATACCCAAACGATAAATGTGTCGATCTGTTGCTGTTTCTGATGGAAACATGTTTATAATTTATCGATAAATGTTATCCGAAACAATCGAACGATTACTATTCATGAACTAGAGTACATATTTACTACTAGGAATGTGTTATTGTGCGAAATTAAATATCATGTAGCTGTCCATTAGTGGTCCTCTGTTCTCTTTCTCTCTCTCTCCATATCTGTCTTGTTTATCGGCAACTCATCTTGAGGACGAAACTCCCTGAGGATTTGGACGTTCGGGTTCGGGTTAGTTCCACTCCGAGAGCATGCTTTGAAGCTCTGTGTGTTGCGGTATTGACATCCAAACAGTTGCCAAACTTTTGTCAAGCGTAAACCGTTGATAATTGAAGCAGCCCCAAGAGGCAGAGGCAGAGGCAGTGGCAGTGGCAGTGGCAGTAGTTGCCATCCGAAGTTGCTGGTAAAGGAGGACACACATGGCAAAGACAGCCACATTGCATGTCCATGTCGAGGTCCCTCCATGTTGCTGCTTTGCGGCTGGCATTGTGCAAGGCCCGAGGAGTGGATGGGGAAACGGGTAGAGTAGACTATGTGGTGGTGGTGATAGTGGGTGTGTTGGGTGTGGGGTGTGGGGTGTGAGCGGCGGGTATTGGGACACTGTTGACCAAACACGAACCTCGGCTGGTAACTGGTCCTGAGGCTGGCCACACAAAGCGATGCCGAGAACACAACGCACACAACACACAGCCATACAGCACGTGATGTTGTGTAAGAGTTTTAAATTCTTTTGGTCTTTCCCCCAGGCATCAGACTCACTTCCATACCACTCTACATAGGTATCCACCTCTAGGTCGTTAATGAGCAGTGGGCGAGACTTGGGCAGTGGGTGTTGATGGGTTGGATGGTATATCAATATTGGTTTTGGCAACCACTGGCATTCATTGTCCAGCAATTTCTGCCCCTCAGAAACAGATGTACCGACCGACAGATTGCCATTTCCGTTTCCATTTCCATTTGCGATTCGATAATTGACCGAATGGCACTTACCTTATAAGGGGAACGCTTGCGGAAGATGTGGCCCACATGGGAGCAGGGCACAATCTCCAGAGTGCCGCCGCACATCCAGGTCTTGAAGGACAGCTCCAGATTCTCGCCGCCCCAGATATCGAAGCCAGAGTCGTAGGTCCCCAGGCGGTTGAAGTACTCCCGGTCTATCGAGAAGAGCCCACCGGCCATCGTGGGGGAGTACACGGGCTCCGCCGTGCTCTGAAAGACGGAAAAAAACAGATAGCATCGATGTGAGTACAGTTGAGAGATGGCGAAAAGGCGTAGGAGAAATTTCATTTCACTAATTGATACTCTCAAGCGGAGGAGGCTCTCGCATTCCCGTGCCACAAGTGCCTTGCACCTGAGCAAACTTTTGCTCAAGTACCGCACCGGGCATGGTACTGGGGAGGGGGTGGCAACAGCCAGGGCGTTCTGTCTGTCTGGAAGGGAAGTCCCTTCTCTCTTCAAGCCCTCTCTCTTTCTGTAAGGAAAAGTTTGCTTCTGCCTTTTTTGGTTACTCTCTCAACAGCTTGCCACAAGAATACTTGAGGCTACGTTTTATTTAGTACAACATTTTCACTCTCCTTCTCTCTCGCTCCCTCTCTGGCTGCCCTTTCGGCTATCTCTTTCACACTATTTATCTGGTTTTCCGGCACAAAATTTTTGTTGTAATTGAATACTTTGTCCAGAGTCCTGGCTGCAGTGCTGGTTCCTGTTCCTGTTTCACGCCTGCGCCCCCTTTGGGGCAACGAATTTCTGCATTTAATTGGAGAATTTCATTCCGTATTTCATTGCAATTTAATTTCAGGAATATTCTCGATTTGTTTCGACTGCCAGGAGCAGCAGCAGCAACAGCAGCTGCTTGTCCGCTTGCAACATATAAAATAAAATAATTAAAAATAAATACACTTTGCAATGGAGGAGGTTTTTCCTTTTGTTGCATTGTTTCGTAATTTGTTATTGTGCAATGGAAAGCCAAATAAAAAAAAGAAACGAATCGGGGAAAATGGCATTAAGCAAAAGAAAATTTTGCGCTTTTGAAATGTCTTAATTTGGATATTTATCGGGTAATGCAATTGCCATCTAGACGAACAAGGAATGCTGACTGTTGAAAAATAAGTCGCTTGTAAGTCTCCCCTCGCCTCCGCTCTCTCTCTCTTGCTCTCCGCGTCCCACAAAAAAGGGTATTAACAATTATGCAAGTGCTTTAATAAATTAAGTTCCCGCATAAATTATGCTATCTCTATAGATATTTATTGTGATTACTTTTAATTTTATGGTTGGCTTCGGGGAGGGGGGTGACATCATAATAATAATTTCCATTATTATTAAATTATGCGAGAAATGTGCACACAGTAATTGTTGTGTAAACGCGCCATGTTGCAAAGGTCAGAACGGTGCTGCTGCTGCCACACGGCGGGGCAGCGACTGGGAGGGTGATGGGGAGGGGGAGAGGGGGCCTAAAGCCAACCGATACAATTGCAGGCAAAGTAATTGAGTTTCAGGAGGAGACACCAAGCGAGACAAAAAGGTTGACGACAAACGTAAAGCGGAAAACGAGAAAATAAATGAAATTGTCACAGAGATGGGTTAAAGGACACTCGCCGACCGGGAGTGGCAGTGGGAGTGGTAGTCGGAGTGGGTGGCAACTAAAAATGCGTAACATTAAGTCAACACGAAGAAGGAGGCAAATCCGGAGAGATATCTGGCAACAGGACAACAAAGTGAAATCTCCGAACGCGACAAGTGCCATTGTGCTTTTGGGGCCAGCAGCGGCAGCAGCAGCAGCAGCATCCCAGAGGGGAGGGCGGGTGGTGTGGCAGGAAGGAAGACGCGGCCGGCCGTCGGCAAATGCGCAGTGTGACATTTAATAAACGCCTTCAACAGAGCTTCTCCGAAAAAAGTGTGGCAGCTACAAGGACGGAGAACGGATGTGGCAGGCAAAAGCGGATGGGATGGGGTACCCAAATATGCGAAAGGCAAGCAGGAGAAGGCATAAGGGATAAAGGGACACAGAGAGGACATGCGGGCGGCCTTTTTTTTTTTGATTCGTTGCCACCGGAAGTGACAGAACAAATAGCAAAAGTGAAAAGTGAAGGCGAGGGCGGGGCCGGAGGCTGTGGAGGCTGTGGCGGCTGTGGCCGTGGAGGCAGAGACCGCTTGCAGCATGTGAGTATAAAGAGAATCCTTTTATTGTTATAACCTGCACACGCACTCCTGCCTCCGGCCCTCCCCTCTACCGCTCCTGTGTATCCTTGTTGCACATGAAAAGGGAGAAATATTTGTACATGAACAAAAAAATATAGTTTTCGTTCTGGGCGAGAATAAACCGAAATGAAATAAAATGAAATGCAGCTCTGAATAAATAAATAAATGTACAGGGAAATATGAGTGAATCATGTTGTTGCAGTTGCTGTTGCAGTTGCACACTCTGTTGCCGTTGCAGTTGATGTTTGTGCAACTTTTTGCGTTTCCGACTGTTGGTTCCTTCTTCTTCCTGCTTTTCCGCCAGCCCCCTTCCGCCGTCCGCCTGGGTTCCCCACCCCCCCCCCCCCCCTCTGGTCTCCCATTCGTTGAAAAATAATGCGGCTTAAATGATTTAAAAGCAGAAAAACAAACAAACAAAGAGACAAACAGAATTCTTATGCCCGAATGAATAATGCTGCAGTGCGTGGCTTGTGGCGGGGGCGTGGAGCGCAGAGCGGAAAACCAATATGAAAAGTTGCGACCAAAGTAAAAGGAAATTAAACAGCGATAAGCAGGGGATGAGGAGTGTTGTGTAGTCAACGTGAAATCCCCAAGAGATTTAACCAGCAGATTGTCCTGATTGAATTCGCAACATTATTTCCTTTTCAGCAGTAAATTATTTTATTTATTTTTTAAATCATGCAAATTATTATGTTTCATGTAAAAACAACACCATTCAAACGGAAACAAAAGCTTTGTTCTGATGGAAAGAGGTGCAAAAAAAAGTCAGAAAAGGGCTGGGGAAAATCGACATAAAAAGGGAAAAACAAAAACAAAACAAAAGATGGTCCACAAAGGAATAGAGTAAATCAATTTTCAAAGAAAGCCTGAAAATTTTCATTGAATGACTCGTTTATTGGCATTTCTGTTTGGGCCATTTATTAGGCCATAATCCCGCCCGTTGCGTTAACTTGGCCAACTCCTCAAGTCACAAAGTAAAAGATTCATGGGGCCAAAATAAATCAATTTTCTGTGGCAATGGCATAAACAAGCAGCTACAGAAGAAATAGAGCTTAAGATGACAAAATGTCAAAAGTAACTTGGGCACATTTTTCATTCACATTCTCCGAAACAGACCCAGGGTGAGGTTCCTCCTTATACCATTTTTGGATATCAAAATAAATCCTATGGCATTCATAATGCTTAAGGAGTGTGACGCATTTCACGATGCAGAATGGAGGTGTTCCAGAGGATGCCAGCGGTGGCTTCACTTTAAAGTCGCTGGAAAATGGGCCAACCTGCTGTGGAAACCCCCTCCGAGGAGCCACATTAACATCAAATAAAACAGTCACGTAGAGGGGCGGCAGCGGTGGTGGTGGGAGGCACCGAAAAAAATATGCCCAGGAATATCGTAAATGTCAGGAGGCGCCTCCTCAGAGGGGGTGGTGACTGGAATCTCTAGAGCCACCCCACACACCAAGTGCCGATTGGTCTCTTAGCGCACAGCAGGCAGGAAGGCAGGCCCCGCAGGAGCCGGCAGGCAGGCGAGGATAATGTTTTAAAGATGACGGAGGCTTGATAACGAGTATGGGGATACCCTTCGGCAGGTGGAGAATCTTCAGAGAGAGATATATTACCAGGAAATGTACTATGTATCGTCAATGTTTCTCCTCGAATCTAAATTTAATAGTCACAATATATTTATTAATCTATTCCATCTATTCTATAAGTTCCAAAAATAATACCCAGTGCCCTCTCAACTACGTTAGGGTCCGCCTGCCCTTGGCCAGTCTCGAGCTGATCGTCATGCAACCCACATATTACGCACTTTCCATTTACCAATAATCTGCAACATACATATGTGTATATCGAACCTGCTCGACTTTTCATTAAGCTTAAGCATTTAATACCTTTAAAATCTATATAATAGATCGCTCGAGTTGTGTATTTTGGGCCGAGATAAACTGCCTCTTGCTACCCTCGACAACCGTAGATGTAATGCTTGACGAAATAAAGAAGACGTTGTCGGTGAGAAGGCCTGACGCGCGCTACGCTCCCGAAAAAATACGGGAAAATGTAAAGCAGAAAAAATGAATATACTATAGCGCGCTGCTTGACATAATGTGAAGTTGGCTTTGAAAAGTGCTTGCCGGGAGATGCAGTAGAAACAGCAGCAGCCGTCACCACACACTCTTACACATGTGTATGAGTATCTGTGTGTGCGCGTGTGTGGCAAAGTGGCAACTTAGCGGGGCAACTTGGAGGGTTTTGATGTGCTCGACTGGGTATTTGCATTTTGAGTCAAGCACCGAAAAGTCTCGCAATCTTCGCCAAAGTTAATAGTTGGAGCAGTGCTTCAGGTCAGACTTCAGGCTGCAGCCACGAGGATGTATCTTTGAGCTACAATTTGGCTTATTGCACGAGTGTCTGCAGTGGCAGGGGGCCGTTGCAGGATGCAGGAAATCTCGTGTCTGAAGTTTTGGTTCCGCCTTCCTCTTAACCCACTCAGCAGCATCCTCCTGTGCCCCGAATCGACAGGGGCTGCTCAGAAGCGTATTTAAATGTTTAATGTAGCATGCCACACACACAGGTGGACTGAAGCGGTGTCCGGGTTGAGGTAAAAGTAAAAATTAGCATAAAAAAGTTGTTTCAGTGCTTTGGTGATTTTGCTTTGATTACCGGTTCACTGGACTGTTAGCAAATGCTTAACGTTCCACTGCCCCCACCCCCCACACCCCTTCTACCACACATATAAGAGGGAAGGCAGGGACGTAGGAGTTGTAACCCACAGAAGGGATGAAATCCTTCTGCTAGCATCCCCTTTTTTGAGGGACACCCCCCTTCCACCTAAGCCCCTGCTTTACGAGGGGGGGGCGGAATCATAAAACGCAGCAGCGATTTCCAGGCGCGAAAGCGCGTGCACAAAACTTTCGACATTTTTAGTACGCAGCGCATCCTGCCACAAGGACCTGGAGATCCCCAGGACCAAGTGCAATAAAAACTAAAGTGCAACTTTGCGTATTAAGCAGTAAAATCTGCGCCAGGGAAACGTACACCAAGTGGCGGCAGATGCGAGAAGGAGAAACCAGGAGAGGCGGCAGCTTAACTGTTGGAAAATTAAAAGAAAATGGTCGCCGGCAGCCAGAGCGAAGCCTCTTGACATCGCAGGACCCTCCGTCCCGTCTGCGTCTCCCACTCCAGGCCCCCTAGGATATTACTAAATTACGTTGTCAAAATGGCGGAACACGTGCCTCGTACCACGCTGGGCGGCAGCAGCTGGAGGAGGCGTGCTTGACCCACCCAAGGACGTTTGTGTTTGTCGTTGTGCAAAAATTGTTCGCTTATTTAATTTTCTGCAATGTTATTTAAGTTTTTAAGCTGACGCGCAAAGTTTGCCCCTCCCCCCGCCTCCTCTTGGCCATGCCCTCGGAATGCTCAGCATATTTCATGGCCTAAACTCTCGGGGGCGAAACTGATTACACGATTATCCGCCTCCAAGCAGAAGCAGGGGTAGAGGAGTGGGGTGGGCGGGGTGCCTATAGTGTGCTTCAATCAGCAGGAGGAGCACGTTTACGCTTGGCCTTGTCCGCATCCGTGAACAGAGAACAGAGACCAGAGACCTGATGAAACTGTAATTTTTGGCCATGCGAAAAGCGCTCGCGCTCAATTTCCATAGTTTGCGGAAGAGTGGCAGTGGCCTGAAGATGATGAAGCACGGGAGGGACTGGCGGTAGGTAATAGGTAGCAACTGGGGCAGTAACTGCCGTCCAAGTACGTGCTTACTTTCAGTTGATGAGCGAATATGGAGCGCCCCCCGAAAGTGCTGCATAAATTATGCATGCAATTTAACAGAGCTTCGTTGCATGCAAATATCCATTCATCCTCGAAGCAGTTAACGACAGAACTATCCCTACATTCTACAGCCATTTCCAGGGATTGGGCAGCACGTAGTGGAGAAATCAACAGGAATAGCAGGCAGAACCCTGATGAAAAATACTATATCCTCCCGTTTATCGTAGCCCACTTTTTCCGGGATATTTAGGATGCAATTTAAAGTGTACCCCAAACCCATTAGGTGATGTAAATGGGGCTTAAGACATATTCCCCGAAAATATGATGCTATGCAAATGCGAGCCGCTCCCGTTTCGGTTGGGTAAACTGGCAATTTGCAGCGGAGCTTGGGGTCCGCTCCGTCCGGTGCTAACCATAACAAATGTCCCGAGGATATCCCCTCATACTCCGCCTCCTCCTCCTGTGGGTTCCTGCATGGAATATGGAATAGCAGCTAATTAATAATACGGAATGGTGCTTCGGGCAGCAGTGCTTGCAGGCTCCGAGAGATGAAAACCAAACATGGCTGCCGCTTCACAATTTTCCAATTGCGTGACGACCACGACGAGGATGCAGATGTGGATGTGGATGTGGATGCAGATGCGGATGAGTGCACTGATGATGATGGTGATGTTGGAGCCTGAAATTGGTACAAAAATCTATGGCTTCGTAAAGAAATACATATACATACATGGATGTATGTACGTGTATGGAGTCATCTATCTAAGAGGAGGGCCATCGGGCACATCGTTTGCTAAAATTGCTTAAAAATGAACCCCGTTCCGACAGTTGATGGATGGGCTGGAGAATTTGGCTCCCAGCCGATCCCATCCACCCCATCCGTTCCACAACTCTCATCATTCGCCGCTAAGTGTTTGCCACGAGACGAGAGGCGTTTGCTGCTGCTGCTGCTGCTGCACGGCTTGCAACTATAAAGAGGCGGAGCAGAGTGGGTGGGTGGGTGGCAGGCACAACGAATGCCAACGAAGCTTTAAAAATTTCATATCTATTTTTAGTGCTGGGGCTCTTCTGCTCTTGTGCTCTTTTGCTGCTGCCTTTGCTTATTTCCATAGTTATTTTTCATGCATTTTTACAGCACTACCACACACACATACAACACACAGGCATAGCTACCGCTTTTTGATGTTTGTGAGTACCCTGTAATTCTGAACCATAATGGTATATTATGTGCAGATTTCATCAGGCTTCCAGGATCTTTCCAATCTTGAAATCCAAAAAAAAAATTCACAATTTTGGAATGCCGAATCTGCCTATTATTCGGCAGAGCAAAAGTGGTACTCACTCAAAATACCTTACATTTACCTGTGACCGTTTTACACGTACATACATATACATACATATATATGACCGACTAAGGGCCAGCTCACACGCACGTACTGTTTTAAGCACACAAACGCAATCGAAAACATTTTCTGCGTGCCGACCGAGTGAAATGACTAAAATCGTACGCGTAGAGTTTACTCATTGCGTTTTTACTCATAATCAATACGATCGTTGAGCCGAAGCCACCGACACCCGAAACACCCCAAAACAAAAACGAGCATCAATAAAATAAGCGAAGGAGGCCGCAAAGAGAGGGAGAGTTCGAGTGGTTTAAATTCAGCAGCGATCGTATGTACTCAATGCAAAGAGATTTTCTTCGGATGATTTTCATGCATGATCGTTCTTGCAATCACCTAAAGCCGATCTCTGATATGTACATACATGCATATCTCATTAGGGTATATCCTATAGTCATAGCACTCGACTGTAGTGTTGCTTCTTGGTTGTTGGTTTTTTTTGTTTTTTTTTTTGTGCTGGTTCTGGTTCTCGTTCTGGTTGAGTGTGTTGTGCATTTTTACGAGCATTTTTTAATAAATCATGCGCCACGTAAGCGGACTTTCATACACAGGATACATTTCTCCAACCGTCTCCCCTCTCTCTTTTCCTCTATGTGCTTGTGTGTGTGTTGGTTTTTGGGCAGGCATCGCTTGAGTGAGTGATTTGCATATGTTGCTTGTTCCAGGGCTGGCAAGCCACTGCTGCCTCTTCTACCAAAATTATGCCGCTTTCACTGCTCAAGTCGAGCGTATACTCTGCAAGCTCCCAGTTTTTGTAGGGCTATAATAATACCTCTCAACCTGGATCTATACAAGTTGTGGCATTCCCAGAAAGCATTCTCACAATAGTTGCCTCGATATGGCTGAAGATCGAGAGCCGTAACCAGAGCCCTGGTAACGTTTATCCCCGCTCCCCTCCCGCATTTAGGGCACCAAAATCTTCCTCTTCCTCCGCCCGTGGGTTACGCCACCCGCCCGAAAAGGGCAAAAGGCACAAATCACTTTTGCAGCCGGCAATGGGCACGCCCCTATAGACCCACCCTACAGACCACCCATCGAAAGGGTCGTTAGTTCTGGGGTTCTGTTCTCCCTCCCTCCCCTTTTGAAACGAAAAATGTTCACAGCTTTGTTGTTGTTTTAGTGTTTGCTGAAGCCAGAGCAGTCCTGGAGGGGCGTGGGGGATGGGGGATCCCTCGTCACTCTCCATTGGGTGCGAATTAATACACTTTCGGGCCCACGAGGAGGAGGAGCGAGGTAAGGAATTGCAGTTCGAGAGGGCGATCTTGTTTTTGTTGTTGTTTTTTGGTTTGCGGTTTGGCCTTAACGAGTAGATAGGGAAAGCGGGGTGGCCAACAAAGTTTTCTCTGTTTTCTGGTGTGTATTTTTCCCCACCCCCCACCAATCCATCCCTCCGCTCTGTTGTTGTAGAGTGTGCACATGGCTTAATATGCAAAAGTTATGGCTGAAGCGAAGAGAGAGGCATGCCACTTGTGGTCTTTGGTTCTCTCGCTGAAAGCCAGCTTAAATTGGTGGTTTATTTTTAATAATATTTTGGAATATAATTAATGGCAGCCAAAAGGCAGCCAGACAGCGCATCCGCCAGCCCACTCGCCAGTCCACCTTGCAGCCAGAGGAGCGGAGCTTTGCAAAAGTGTAGCATACTTTTGGGGCTGCTCGTAAATATCACCAGCTGCCGGCAGTCGACCGAGTATCTGTGCTGCGTGTGTATCCTGTTAGAGAGTATGGTCTCTTGGCTATACGTTTAATTAAACAACGGCAGCTTTTAACTCGATATAACAAACAGTATTTTGGACACGAGACAGATACCGATACGGAGGAAGAGAAAGGAAGCGCAGCGCTGCATTGCCATGACAGTCTCTACAGAGAAACCGCGCCAGTTCCTGTCCCTTTCACAGACTCTCTCTCCATTGCCAACTTTTGTTACAACATTTCAATTAAAAGTTAAACGTACACGTAATTATGCGGACTACAAGCAAAATGTGTAAGTAATATTCCGCCTTTGCTGACTGGGTCCATGGCGAAAAATTAATTAACCAAAATGCTGAGAGCAAAACCACACAAAAAAGAGGGAAAGCGAGCGAAAAATAGAACAAGGAAGTCACTTTGACCCCAAAAGAGTGGAAACCCCGAAGAAACAAAAATATAACTAAGGACGGTGAACCTTTGCGTTCTTTTGGTTTTTTTTTCACTTGATTATATTTAAGGGAAACCTCTACTTTGCTCTGTATTAAATTTAGGGGAAGACTCCCCCAAAGCTTTGTCTCCTTATTATATTTTGGAGGAACCCTCTGCTTTTCTCTCTATTATATTTTTTGGGGGAACCGCTCGTGCATGTGATTGGGTTTTAAAGCCAGCTGCTTGCCACTGGGCATGCCCCAGCATCAGCTTAACCCCATTTCTCACTCTCAATTCCATTAAATTAACACCCACACACACCAGATGTAGCCACAGACGTTACCAGACCCACGTCAAGAGATGAAAGCGAAACTGCTAATTGATTAAGTACTGTATTTAAATTACGCAAAAATTGTTGCCTACAATCAACAAAAGAGACAAACAATGTGCCAACTTCCTATTGGAAAACCTTTTATCGAAAAAATTTAGTATTCAAATCAACTCCCAGATGAGGAGGAAAACAGGGGAAACAGAGGATGGAGCGGAAGCTAGAGAAAACGCCAATACCCTTTTGGATTCACTGTAACATTCTCGATATGCCCATGAATTCCCAAACAGATATTCAAAAGCGTAAGGGCAACAGGGACGGGCAATGCTCTAGACACGAGAGGAATGCCAGAGAAAAGGAGCGCAGGACATCAGAGGAGAGGAGAGCAAGTATAAAGAGTGGAGAGGAAACTAAATAAATGAAATTGATGGAGCACACACTTACTCACACACACGCACGCACGCACACACTCACCCGAGCATACCACATGAATTATGAAGCAGGCAACAGAATTCTATGTAAATTTGGAAAGCCGAAGATGTGAGACCCTTCGTTTGAAACTCATCAGATATACAACGACTTTATAGCATCCCTCCAACACAAACATCCAATCAAAATCATATGCGCCCTCGCTGCAAGGGTGCGGCATCAAAACGTATCAGCTCTGAATAGGATGATATTTAGGGAGGGGAGAGGGCATCAACAGAGGCAAAGTGGATTGAACAGCGATTAGGCAAACCAAAACACAAGAATTATGCACAAAACGAAGAAAGATCCAGAACAATAGAAGAGCAGAGCAGAGAAGGGAAGACAGAAACATCCCAGAGCTTAGGGCATAGCTCAAACACACACACCAAAACGAGACCAAGTGCCGATAAGAGCATCAAAGCAAAGTAAGGCAAAAGCAAAAGCAAAAGCAGAGCAGCAGCAGCAGTAGCAGAAATCTGACAGAATTAGAGAGCAGCAGCCGCAGAAGCAGAGAAGCAAAAGAGGCAAACAGAAACAACAAAGCAAAACCAAGAACAACAAAATGATTTTTGTCGAGACAAAAGTAAAGTCGTAAAAATATAAACACATTCTGCCCACTCGATTGTACTGAAAATTAATATTACAGTGGGACCGAACTAACTAAACTAACGAAGTACATAGTTTTCACAAAGTATAAACTCTAACTCGGTTCACGACAACAAAAGAAAAAACTACTTCTACGACTAGTGTATGCCTCAACACTGAATTCTATATCGAGTCCCTACTGTATGCATTTCAAATGATTTCATTTGAGCCTCGCTTTGTTTATCAGCTTCACACTTTGCTCTCGGCAAGCAGCTTACAACAACAAACACGTCGCCGCCTACAACCCAACCTTCGCGATGCGTCGCGACGTGGAGCCGAGCCCAGACGTCCCGTTCCAAGTCGAGTTTCAGTTCCAAGCGAACACTTGAACGGAACACATCGAATCTGAATTCAAACCTGAGTCTGAATCCCCCCGAGCGAGAGATGATCAAGACATTGGCGATTCTGGCGCTGTCGCTGTGCCTGGCCAGCGTGGCGCTGGCCGTGAAGGTGGGTCAGCAGCAGACAGGGCCCCAGGTGCCCAAGAAGCACCTCGTCTGCTACTACGATTCGGCGAGCTTCGTTAAGGAAGGTGAGTGAGCGGCTTTGTTATGTTATGTAATACCCGTTGTGAGAAAAGATGAAAACGAAACTGAAAACAAGCTTATCACCCAATTCCTCAAATCGGTTAGCGTTGTGATAACCTTCCTCTACTAAAACCCCCCCTCAATCTCTAATCACGCATCATTTTTTTGTATAGGTCTCGGCAAGCTGGTGATCGATGAGCTGGAGCCGGCGCTCCAGTTTTGCGACTACTTGATCTATGGCTATGCGGGCCTCGAGCGCGACTCGCACAAGGCGGTGAGCCTCAACCAGCAGCTAGACCTCGATCTGGGCAAGGGGCTGTACCGCACCGTGACGCGCTTGAAGCGCAAGTACCCCAACGTGAAGGTGCTGCTCAGCGTGGGCGGGGACAAGGACATCGAGACGGACAAGGATGCCAAGGAGCTGCCCAACAAGTATCTGGAGCTGCTCGAAAGCTCCACGGGGCGCACTCGCTTCGTGAACACCGTTTTCTCTCTGGTAAAGACCTATGGCTTTGATGGCCTCGATGTGGCCTGGCAGTTCCCCAAGAACAAGCCAAAGAAGGTGCACAGCGGACTGGGCAGCTTCTGGAAGGGCTTCAAGAAGGTATTCTCCGGCGACTCGATTGTGGATGAGAAGTCCGAGGAGCACAAGGAGCAGTTCACAGCCCTGCTGCGCGATGTGAAGAATGCCTTCCGTCCGGACAATCTCCTGCTCTCCACCACCGTACTGCCGAACGTTAACTCTTCGCGTACGTACTCCATAAATCTTTTCAAAAGAAAGATCTATCAAAGTTCTCCTTCTTCCTGTCTTCTTCTCAGTGTTCTATGATATCCCCGCTGTGATCAACTATCTGGACTTTGTCAATCTCGGCGCCTTTGACTTTTTCACGCCCCAGCGCAATCCCGAGGTGGCCGACTACTCCGCGCCCATCTACGAGCTGAGCGAAAGGAATCCCGAGTTCAATGTCGAGGCCCAGGTCAAGTTCTGGCTGCGCAACAGCTGCCCCGCCAGCAAGATCAATGTGGGCGTTGCCACCTACGGACGCCCCTGGAAGCTCAGCGAGGACTCTGGCGAGACGGGTGTGCCGCCGCTGTCCCATGTGGAGGATGAGGCTCCCGTGGGCGCCAACACCCAGATCCATGGCATCTACAGCTGGCCCGAGGTGTGCGCCCTGCTGCCCAACCAGAATAACGCCTACTCCAAGGGTGCCAGTGCCCCGCTGACCAAAGTCCAGGACCCGGCCAAGCGCTACGGATCGTACGCCTATCGGGCGGCGGACAAGAAGGGCGAAAACGGGATCTGGGTGAGCTACGAGGATCCGGACACGGCCGCCGACAAGGCCGGCTACGTGGTCAAGAACAACCTGGGCGGTGTGGCACTGTTTGACCTCTCCTTCGATGACTTCCGCGGCCTCTGCACCACCGAGAAGTACCCCATCCTGCGGGCAGTCAAGTATCGTTTGTCCAACTAAACGAAGATGATTGATTGATGGATTGATTGAACCCAAGGTAAAGCTTTGTCAGACAGAAAATTAGAGCTATCAATGTATGTATATGTGTCGTAAAATAAACAGAGTGTTTTGCAAGGGCATTCCCATTAATTGCTTGATGATGCCTCCTTAACATATGCACAATCCCCCGCCCCCATATAGACACCCTGTCTATATAATTATCAGCCAATCCATTTCTCATTCTACGCGGGCACAGTCGTCCTGTGGGAGCTCCTCCTCCATTCAGCAGTTGCTATGGCACCTCCTCTGTCACAGGGCTTCAGGCTTTCATCATTGTGCTTCGATGAATAGCCAAAATCCAATTGACTTTGACGGAAAATCTGTAATCGGCTTCATCATTAAAGCAGCCCAGAGTGCCGGAGTGCCAGACTCTGGCCACGTCCTTGCCTCAGAGGAAGCCAGCCCCGACCCGACCACGGAAGGCCTTGAATTGACTGCTCAACATTTGTCACTGGAGCGAAAACGTCGAACATTTTCGCAAACGCAGCAGATACAAAAACACACACACAGATACAGACACAGATAAGGTCGAACGCACATGGGGAAATTCTGAAGGACTAGCTCAATGTTAGGCACGATTTCACAAGAACAACAGAGAATACAATGAAAGAAAGCCTAGAATAGGAAGTCGAAGCGTGGAATACCCTTGAACATGATTGCAGAAGAGATGCTTCCCAGTAGACTGCCAGCGGATGCACCCTCTCCTAGGAAGGGCAGACCAAAAAGGAAGGGAACGAAGAACAGCCCCGAAAAGCAGAACAATGACAGCACAGACAGAGGCACAAAAGGACTCTCGACAGCAACAGCCATGAGAACGCACGCATAGGCAATCAGAATGGTATAAACCTGAAACGAGAGCGAAATGAAATGAAACGTGCAACGGGCCACGATGAGAGCTTTCCTCTTCTCTCCCGCTCTCTATTGGGCGCTCCCCCCACACTCCCCCGTTCGCTTAGGGTATTAGGAAAGCATTTACCTTTCCGCACAGGCCCCATTACACATGCATATAAACGAGGGACGAGAGTACGACGACAGCCTAAACAATTTTTAAAGGTAAACTCTGTCTAGAATATTCCTTTGCATTTGCCATTTGCCATTTTCCACCCAGAATCCGAACCAGAAGCAAACCCAAACCCAGTGCAAGGGTAAGGTACAGGGGGAGAGGAGTTTGAGGATTTGGCACTTTAGGCACTCTTCTTTATAGTATGTATATTCGGTCGCTCTATGTATAGTTAAACGCTTTGGCCAACATTGCGTATGAGTGTTCTGTGTGCTCTGCGTGCTCTGTGTGTGCCAGCCGTGAGCTGTTGAGCACGCATATTGCGCATACGCCATGGCGGGGCATGGCATGGCATGGCATGGCAGGGCATCGCACTGCTCTGCTCTGCCCTACCATCGAATACATTTTTTGCCGGTGCTTTCCTTCCTTCCCATTTTTTCTGATTTCTTTTCTCAAATAATTGGATTAGTGTTTCAGCGCCCTCAGCAGCAGCGGCGGCTACTCCATTACTCCTGCTGCTGCTCCCCCTTTGGGACCGCGTCATATGGATATGAAATTGTTTGTAGTTTTATTCCAGATTTTCCCTCTATGCGGGGATTAGTTTACAAACATACACGAAGCACACATATCTGTGTGGGTGTATATGGCATAATATTGCCATGCCCAAGGCGGGCAAACGAAGCGAATTAGTTTTTATTTTTATGCTTTTTGGTTCGTCCCTTAAATATTTAAATTCCATTGCCATCTCTCGCTCTGGAATAAGAGCAAAAAGCAGCGAAGCAGAAGTGAAGGAAGTCTGTGGAAGGAAAACCTTCGGAGGAGGCAAACAACTTTCACAGCAGATGTACATTAAGTTGTTTAAAATGATTAACTGTTGAGGATTTCGATTTGGTAAATCGCATTTGATTGATTTGATGGAGAGGCAGGCAGGCGGGCGTGCAGGCCGGCAGGCGGGTAAAGCCCGTTGCCGAATCGATTAGCTTTGCAGGAAAAGCAGGAAGCATTATTTTCATAGAAAAAAAATACAAAATAATCGTACTATATCCTTGCAACTTTTTGCCTCCCCTCCACTGAGGAAATACAAACAAAAGCTGCAGGAACAAACTTTTGACTGGCAAAAGAAGGAGATGGCAATGGCAATCGCATTGCCCATAACGAATATGTATTTTTGATTCCCTGTTCCCTGTGCGATGTGCTGTTTCCTTGCTGTTTGTATAGCTGCTGCTGCTGCTGTGGCAACTCGTAACAAGTTAAGCAACTTTGGACAGACATCAAAAGTTTCGGGGGATTTTCATTCGGGCAGCTTTGGAGCTGTCAACAGCTGTGCCCCTCAGGAGCAGCAGCCTTTCAGCAGAGTTCCTAGAGGATGCCCACCTGATGGGACGGATACACCTCGAAGAGATACTATAAGAAATAAGAACTTACTGGGGATTTGCTTTGCCGAAGAGAGAGTTCTGGAGTATTTCCCATTCGCTTAAACATTTTCAATTTCAGGCAACAACTTTCCACTGCCAGAGACAGAGAGAGGCAGAGAAATCTTCGCTGAGCCATTATCATTGTCGGCACACATGTGGCACACAGAGCAACATTTATGGGCCTCGCTTTCCCCTCCTCGGTTCCCCCTTCCGAGTCGGCAAATTGCCAATGTTGCTGTTGGCACGGCAGACAGTGGCAGCAGCGGCGGTGGCGGTGGCGGTGGCAGGCAGGAAATGCCTTACTTGATTTAGCTGCTAAGTGCAACTTGAGGCAGGGCCAGGCATGGGGCCAGGCATGGATACCAAATTGCACGCCGCATGTCGCCAGGAAGCAGTGGAGGCAGAAGGCGGAAAGCAGAAAGCAGCCAACGGCAGCAACAACAATTTCCCAGTGTCCTCGGCAAGGATTTTTCGGCAACAATGTTCTCATAAATCCCCTTGGCGCTTGTAAAAACAATTATGCCAGATATTTACGCCGCAAAAAGCCGAATGCGTTGCAAGTTGCAACGACAACAGCAGAAACAGAGATGCAGAGAAGCAGCTGCAAGAAAGGAAGTCGAATTCAAAGATACCCTTCCTACGACGATGCGATACACTCTGCGTTTCTGGATGGGGTTATAGCCCCTCTGGAAAGGGCATGCATTCGACTACCCAGAGTCGTGCGGCACATTTGCTGTTAACATTTTTGGCTTTTAATTGCAGTGTCATGGTTCGTTGTTTCTTCCACATCCTCTGCTGCTCTTTGCTCCATCTCTTCTGATCTCCGTTTCCGTTTGTAATTTGTGGCCTTTAAGCCACGAGGCGTATGCGTAATATCGCTTACATTCCAGCCAATTCACACCATTCGCCACTCGCCATTTGCCATTCGCCAGAGAGAGAGAAAACGTTGTAATTATGAACTTTTAATTAAAATGTTAAGCAAATGGAACAAAAAACGCATCCTGCAAGAGAAGAGACTGCAATCCTCCCATGGATTTCAAGCAGGGAAAAGGGAGAAGGGCGAAGGGAAAAGAGGTGTTGATGGCAGGGGGATGCGGATGCTGCTACGTGAAAAGTGGAAAATGGTTTGCGCTGAGGCCCAGTCAAGGAGGATTTTCCTCCATTCAGACGGGAGGAAAACACACGAACAGGCAGCAGCTGTCAGCGCCTGGAATACCCATCGACAGTTTCGAATGTCCATTTGTGGAGCACTTTGTCTCTCCGCCCCCCCACCACCCCCGACCCCCTTTTCACACTCACTCTCTCTATCTTTGGCGTGTTTGTGTGTGTGTGTGTGTGTGTGTGTGTTTGTGTGTGTGTGTGTGCGGGAGTATCTAATTGCGTGTCGGAGTATGGGTTACAGTTTGTACGTGGCTCGCCCAGGCGGCCATAAACTGCAAAAGCCATTTCTTTGGCTCATGGAAAGTTATGGCAGCAGGCAGGATGGGGCACGGGGCTCCTCCAGTCCGCAAAGGATATGAAATCCGCTGGGACAGTGTGCCTTAAAAGCATAGCACCATAACACCCCGCCGCTCACAAGTTAATCAATAAATTCCAACTAAAATTAGAAGGAGTTTATTTCTTTTTGACCCACTTTCTGTGTGGATTCTGTCTAATAGTAGAACTACGATTTATTGTAGATCCTATTGCCACAGCATTACCTTTTTATACTTCATAAAACTTCTGCCTTTAACTATTCGGATCCCGGACATTCTTCCCAGACAAACCTCCATAAAAGGTTGCCAACTTTTAGTCTTCCTCAACGCAAATTTGATCTCAAGTCTTCGGTCATCTGCAGCGTGATAAGAGCGACTGTTAGTTCTAATAGCTCATATCGCAAACGACACTTTTGTGGCCTGTACGTGTGAATGGATGTGAATGTTCCGTATCCGTATCTCTGCGAGAGTGTTTGTGTGTGCAGTGGCAGGGGCAGGGGAATTCATTCCCTTTTTACGCCAAACATTCAGTTTTTGTAGTCACGTTCAAGCGCTTTAAGCGAGGGCTTCCCCGGGAGGCGGGAGTAACCCCACTTTTCACTACGGTTTCGAGCCAAAATAACCATGGTAACCATTGGGTAAAACAAACAAAAACATAACTCAAACCCAAGGAACACGCCATGCGGCGTATGTTTAGGGTAACCCGAGGAGGGAGGAGACTCCCGCCAGGGGGAGAAATAATCAGATTCTACTGAAATCTACTCACATTGTGGCGCTTCTTCTCGCGCTCGGGCACCGCGTGCCAGCTGAACTGCAAATTCCAATCAAAGCCACCCACATTGACGCCGCTGGAGTCGCGATAGTGGTACTCCAAGGTATCATCGCTGATGACATCGATGACGGGACAGACAACGGTGGTGGAGTTCCGGGCGATGCGATCCAGCAGCGGTTCCAGCCAGCCTGCGAAAACAAAAGGATGAAAGGATGAAATTGAAATTGTGAAAATACGACTACGAGCGGGTTTAATTGCTTTTTCGGGGCACGGTACGGCACGGCACTCGCTCGCTCATCCATCCATCATCCGCCTCATGATAGGAGAAATTGCTTTTCTTTACGCTTCACTCTCGGATAGTTTTTTGACAACCAATTGCCAGCTTTTGCTGCAACTTTCTTAATAAACTAAATTGATTGCCTTTTGTTACGTTCTCTTGTCAGTCATTGAGCTTATCGAGTGGGAGTGGCAGTGGGAGGCTCAGAAACAGAATCTGAGCCAAAGCCAGAGAGGCAGAACCAGATCCAGGGAAATACCGAGGCTCAAGTGAATTACCCGAGTTGGGCTTTGTTTTATTTGGCATCGTTTTGTGCCCAACGGATTTTATTTGATGGCCATCAAAAATGGTACGAACAGAACGTTACACTCTGGGCCATAAACCAGAAACGGGAGACTCCACAGGAGAGGAGGAGACTCGGTTAGGAAAAAAGCTTGTACAACAGAAATTAAATTTATGCATTTAAATTTGATTTGGTTTTACTTTTGCTTTGCTTTTTTGGCTGCCGCATAAATTTAAATATTTATTATTGGCCTGAATTTTGTATTGCCAAAAATGCTGACTGCACAAATGCTATCTACTCAATTAAGAGCCGCACTTGTAGTTTTTTGGGGAATTAGCATATTGGCAGATTGACATTCATTCCATTAGTGAATGTAATAGAGAAAATCTACGAGAGGGAGAGGTGGAAAATGGCTCGTCAATCGTTTAAACACGTCTCCGTGTTGCGGATACTTATGATTGAATTATGAAATTTCGTACCAAGGAATACAATATTAATTTAAGATATTTAAGAGAAGACCTTACATCTTAGTCGTTCTTATGCTCGACAAATAGTATTTGCCACCCAAAAGTATGCTACAAATTAAAGTAGCAGTGCAGTAATTCAGCAGCGCATAGCACCTACCTTCTTATGTAAATTGTGTTGCCTACTTCCAGGCAAATAAATTAATCACTTAATCGCATCTATTGCACGCGCACTATTGTTTTCCCCTAAAGGTATTCTACAAATTAATGTGACAATTCCGCAAATATTATCCCCTCTAAAAGTTTGCTGAGTATTTTGTAGTCTGAATTCTGTTGCCTGCTTTCAGGCAGCGACATTCATCACTTGCTCACCTTCAGTGCACTCGCAATGGGAATCCAAATACGTTAAAACTGGCGACTTGGCATGCTGGGCGCCCAGGAGGCGGGCACGAATCAAGCCCTCGCGCTTCTTCCCCCTGATAATCTGAACCTTGGGATAGGCGGCAAAATAATCCTCTAGTTGCGTCTTGAGATGCGCTAAAATGGAGAATAAACCTCGATGTAGATTCATTGATTTTGCTTCCAAGACAAGATTCAAGGAGAACACTCACGCATATCGCTGTAGTCATCCACCAGGATAATCCTGCCAATGAGGTGTTCCGGGGATCTGTCCAGCACCGAGTGCACTGTGCGCAACAGTACGGTCCAGGCCTCGTTGTGGAAGCAAATGATGACATCTGTGGCAGGCAGATTCGATAGATAATGGGCCGAATCCTTGCACCAGGCATCCCGGGGATCCGGCAGTGTGCGGTGCACCGATATCAGGTCGGAAACATACTGGTTGAAGGCATTGTTGGTCCAGCCAGTCTCCACGGCCTTCTTCATCTCGTCGGTCATCTCCTTGGGCAACGTGACAGGTTTGCCCATCTCCCCCAGATTCTCATCGAAGTTGCCAGGCGGATCTATTACCTTTTTCGTATCTGCAAAAGAGAGACAGAGGTAGAGAAATATGTTTGCATTTGCTGTCTGATTTGATTTGCCTTAAAACTGCAGTTGAAGGTGAGGTGAGCACAAGGGAACCCTGTTGTGCGTGAAATTTATGACAAAATAAACTCACAGAGATACAGAGAGATAGAGAGAGAGCGAGAGAGAGGCGAATAAACATTAAGTTCCTGTTGAGATAAATCGCAGTGCATTTCACATGAAAAGTTGCCATCATCAGGAGCTCCTCGCCTGCTTTGTGGGGTCCTTCCTTCACATGGTTATGAAAAATCGTTTGCCTTGCAAATTTCCTCATGTGTGTCCTGACCCCCACCCACTCTCACTCCCACACCCACCCTTCTCGACTAGCACTCCTACAGCTGCTACTCCCGTCCTTGCTGTGCATTTTATTATTTTGTTATTTGCATTTGCATGGAAATATGAAATATTCTCCTGTTCTCAGTCGACTCCTTCCCGCTGCGGCTGCTGCTGCTGCCATGCCATGCCATGCTGTGCTCCTCCTGGGAGCATATATATCCTGCTCGTGAGCTCCTGCCTCTGCTTTTTATGCGATTTGTCAGCCACAAGTGACACTTATTGGCCATCGCCTGAATGCCTGACTGTCTGACTGTCTGCCTTTCCACTATCCATCCTCGAGTTCCTCGGGTTTCCTGCTAATGGAAATATCAGGTACGCAGCCCAAAGACCCTGCTTAAAGGGCTTACCAATTTAATTAAACTGGATTTCCATTTCGGAATTACATTTACTCAAGCCTCGGGGTTTGAGAGGATCTTTAGCCTGGGGATTTCTAGGAAATTTCGTGGTTCGAGTGCATTTAGTGAGAGTTCTAGGGGCTCCCTTCGTAAAGTTCCACCATTCCGAACAGATGTTCCCCACATTCCAACCCTTTTCCAATCATAATCATAACCCGTTCAATTAGAACTCAATAAAAACATAGCCATTGAGGCGAATTTGGTTTTATGAACTGGTTTTTTTGGCCACAAAATTCTTCTTTATTTCCACCATCGGGCAAAACATATTTCTGGCTTCCCCAACCCCACCTTAAAGGGGGGCAGAACATTTCAATTACCACAACCATTTCAAATTCAATAAGTGTAAAAAGCTAGCTCCCCGGCAAAATAAGAAGCCATAAAAGGCTGCAAAATGAGCAGGATAGAAGCAAGATAGAAGCAGGATGCTAAAGGATGGTATGGCATGGCGTGGAGAGTGGGGTATTGGGGGACTGCGGATGCCAACCGCATTATGATAGTCTCCGGAAAGAGAGAGGAGTGGAGTGGACTGGAGAGCAGGCCAATCAGTCGACAATAAATTTGTTCGCACACAAAAATGGAAATAAGAGAGAGGAAAAACCATTAAGTCGGCCACAGGCGTCGGTAGGCCCACGGACGAGAGGGGACACGGCAGAGGGGGTTGCTTGGTTGGTTTCACTCATAAATTGTATGATTTGTCGCCCGTTGCCGTGGTAACAATTTCATTGCGGAATATTCACGGTTCCGCCACAGGATTCCTTTGTTCTGGGCCCCCCTCCATCCCCCTCTTATAATGAACTTTTTTCGCATGCTGGGCGCCTCTCGCACACGCATCGTCATCATAAAAAGCAATAATAAAAAATAGAATAGAATATGGTCTGCGGCGAGGGCCTGTGGAGAGCCGTAACTGGATTTTATGTCTTTTATTGATTCACTGTTGCATATTTATGGCCCCTTGAGATATTAATGATATGCCCAGCGGCAGGGCTCCGGGACTATTCTCAGGACTCCCCCCTTCAGGAGTAAACCAATTAGGGACACGCCCATAGGCCCAGGCAGAAGTGGGGCCAAAGAAACAAAGGAAACAAATCCCCCATTCGCTTGCCCTCTTTAAGAATTTTCCCATACAGGAAATATTTCAATATTCTTGTCACATTTCCGGTTAAATCGTATTGTAAAATATTAAAACTCGTTGCTTCATTCCGAAAAATGCTCTCCGCTTCGATTATTCGTGCAGTTTTCCAATGAGAAAATCGGAGTTGACATTTTCCCATCGTATGGGACGCGGGACATGCGAGAAAAACAACGCTGCGTATGCGTTATGTTCGCCATGCGCTGACAATGGCGCGGGCAGAGGGGGGAGTGGTAGAACAAGGAAAGACAATCGCAGCGCAGAGAAGCGCTCAAGGGACACGCCTGAGCGTGACAGGAAGCTATAAATGTTTGGCTATTGACAGAGACAGGAACAGGAGGAGCAGGTGGGAGGTGGCAGCAGCAGCAGGTGAAAGGTGGATCTAGTAGGGGTGGGTGGGGGTGTGTCTGGCACATGACAAATGCCTTTCCCTAGCTCCCTAGCTCCCTCGCTGCCTCTCTCTCTCTCATTTCCTTCTCGTCGCTCATGTTTCACATCATGTTCGCCGCATAACTGTAACATAATATGCCAAAGTACCGCTATTTCGCACAACGAATGAGGTTAGGGCGAGTCACGTGTGAGTCCCCCCTGGCTGTGGCTGTGGCAGTGGAAGCACTGGGGGGCACGATGGCAGGGAAATGACAATAGACATGCGAGCGCGCATTCCCTGGGATTAGCATTGATTAAAAAAACAGGAAACCCCAAAGAACAGGGTAACAAGAGGAGGAGGAGGACTGAGAGAGAGAGAGAGAGAGAGGCACAAATCAATCTGCTTTTGTGCCGCATTTTGTGGCAGCATACTACTAGCACAGCCAACAACAAGAAGGGGGGCCTTCGGTGGGCGTGTCTATGTTGTTGCCTTGAATATGGTATAAAATCATTATCGCTGCTAAATTGTAAAAACAAGAATTATGCGTATAGCAGATGCCCCCACCCCCTGCCCTACCACAAGGGGAGGGTGCAGCAGGGTGGTGCAGCGGCAGGGGCCAGGCCAAGAAGGTATCCCAGGGATAGTAGGGATCCCAGCGATCAAGATAACATGGCCAGAAGGCAGAAGGCAGAAGGTATGGTATGGCGTGGCATGGGGTGGGCTAGAGTGGAGTGGAGTGGAGTGGAGTGGAGAACCCGATGCGAACGCGCGATAAACGTCGTGTTGGTACCACGACGCTCTCGCACGTCTCGTTGTTGCATCTTTTTGGTGGTGTAGTGTGGTATGGTGTGGTGTGGAGTGGTGGTAACGCTGTGCCCCAAGGCCAAAGCCAATAAGTACAACAACACTAATTACCAGCTATGAACAACGTGGGGCAACCACATGGCAAACACAGGCACACAAGCCGAGGCAGAGGCCTGGAGGACGGAGGTCGAATGCTACGGCTAGGGCTAGGTCGGAGGAGCAACCACAGTGGTCGGACGCCCTGGCACCCCATCGAGAAAACTATAAAACTTTAGCATTGTCTAGCGAATGCCAGAAATGCCATCAAAAATATAGAACATTTCTTGATTTTGTCAAGAAAGAGGAAAGCCAAGCCATCCAACCGCTTGCTATGAGAGGTCTCCCTCTGGCTCTGCCTCTCCGTATTCCCTAAAGATCAAAGGATCAAATCCTTGTTGTTCCTAGTTGTTCATTCCGAACCACTGTTCGAGGTTCGATCCACGGCTCGATCCATTGGCGAGTGTTGGTAAACGTTTGTTGGCTTGCACACAATTTTGACGCCATGGGGCAGCTGGCAGCTGCTGCTCGAGCAGCGATCCCAAAAGGAATCCAAAAGGAGCCCACTTGTAGCTTTGCCACCTCAACGATGCTTATGATGATGATGATGATGATGGGAATGGGAATGGGTAGGAGATGGACTTGCAGTTGCGCAAGGCAGAACCTGGGCTGAAGATGGGGCGAGAGATGCAAACATGATATGCGAAATTGCAAATACGTGCATTGGCCGAGACGGGGGGATGTATGTAGATCTTTCGCTATCCTCCAACTCCTCCTCCTCCTCCTCCTCCTCCTCTTACCATATGCCCCGACGGACTGATGGTCAGTCGACCACATGCTGATGCCATCTTAAATGCTTGTTCCACATGCGAGAGCCAGAGCCAGAGCCACAGCCCAATAGATGCGAGGATAGTGGAGGAGGGACATACAGGAAGCTACAAGCGAGGTCTATCTATGCCTTCTCCTCCTCCTATTCCTTCGCTCTCTGCCTGTGCCTGTGCCTCTGCCCCTGCCCCCCTTCTCTGGAGTCATGCCTGGTTGGGCCCCAGACGGGCTTCATTGATTTGCCTGGGCAAAGGCAGAAGCAGAGGCAGAGGCAGAGCGACCAGTCAAGTGTCCATTGAGGAAAAATCTATCCCATGGTCGGGAACTCTGGACTCTGTATCTGCCACATCTGCCACCTTACCACTCCCCCTCCACTGGCTGCCCCCTTCTCCCAGCCTCGGCTTGACTTGATTAGTAAGTAACATTATCCATACCCTTTACGCGTGGCTTAAAAGGCCGTACAGCACTCGCCGAAAATGCAATCCTCACGAAGTCCACTTACTAAATATTCAGTTAGGTTCTTACTCGATTATGGATATGGATTCAATTTACTTTAGTTTGTAGAGCTCTCATTACAGAGCACATGTTCCTGAGGGAGTTGCTTTCCTTCAGAGGGTATCACTTGGTCGTTGCCCTTTGCCTTGTTATTTCGTGTATTTCCTCCCCTCCACGAGTTGAATGCGAATGCCTGTCTGTCTATCTATCCGTCTATATCTTTCTATCCCTGTAGTATCCCGCCCTCCGCCACCGCCACCACCACCGCCTCCGCTCCGCTGAGCATTCGCCTGACATTGAAAATGTTGTTTGGCAGCAATTCCAAGTTGTTAAGTGCTCTGCGTTGTTGCAGTTGCAAATGTTGCAGTTGTTGCTGTTGTTGCTGTTTGTTCGGGTTGTTAGTATTTGCCGCTGGGGCCAGCATCTTCGACATTGTTGTAAAACTTGTTAGAAATTTTCTTAAAGGCACAAAAGGCGGTGGCGCGGCCAACAGAGCAAAACGAGGAAGTGTGACAGCAGCAGCAGCGAGTTTTCCTCGAAGAGCATGGGGGGAGCGAGGGGGGAGCCCCATATGTGTTATTATCCCCCGTTCGGATGGGAGCGGGCTCGGGCTCGGGGTTCGGTTTCGGGTGACCCAAAATGCATTCTCACAAGAAACAAGGATGTGTGTGAGCCGTTGCACGGGTGCCATGGGTGCAACGGTAGGGGGCATGTGCATTGAATTGAATTGATGGGAATTAGTTGCAAGCGATTGCGTGGAAATGAACTGCAAAGAGTCCAGGGAAAAGCAAGAAACAGATTTCCCAGCACCGATAAAAAGGAACAGGAACCAGGGGGTGCTGCAGGGTGCAGGGTGGGGGTGAATCCATTTGTGCGGATTCCGGAATGGAAATAAATGTGCAACTGATTTCAATAGAAATGCTTATTGTTCGACGCACAGGCAACAATAAGGAGGCACTCGATAAGGAGCACCCGCCCAAGGGATGTTAAATCACTGGGAAAATGAGAAAGTAATCTTGGGTAAAACTGTTAGCAAAGAAAGCGAAGAGGAAAACTTTTCCCAGAGAGATGGAGAGCTAATTTCCCAGGAAAAGGACTGATTAGTTTTCTGATTTGTTTCTGATGTTGTGAACCTCTTATGGAGATTGACCAAAGGAGTCTCCGCTCAAGGATGCAGCTCAAGGAATCTCTCCATCTCAGGCTGAATCTCAATCTTCAACAAAGCCTGAAATCAGTTTAATTGCAAAAAACAAACGAAGTCTCACCGTCTTGTAGCTTTGGCTTGAGCGGAATGGGGGCCGCCTTCTTCCGGGGCTTCTTGTCAGCGGACTGGCGCCCGGACTCGTTTATTTTGGGCTTGGCGGCGGTGGGCGGAATGTCCGCCTCCTCCAGCTCATTGCGTAGACCGCCACCTGCTCCGATGATGACATTGCCATTCAGGCCGATGTCGTCGTTGAGGGGATCGGCCGGGTCGCCGTCCCCGTTCCTCAGGGGCAGGGCAACGGGATCTCCGAGGGGAGCGCCTCCTACGGCGCTGCCCGAGGCACCTCCTGCCTCCTGGGCGGCACGACGCCGTGTGTCGTCCGTGTAGACGAGGAAGGCGATGCAGAACCAGATGGCCAGCAGGAAGGCCACCAGCTTCACGATTGTCGTCGAGCGTCGACGCCAGATGAAGGCCATCTTTGGTGCTTGTTTGTTTTCGTTTCGCTGATGTGTGGTTTTTCTTGCACGGGCTTTTCCCCAAAGAAAGGTGCCAACGGATACACTAAATCTCTCTCACGCTCTCTCGTTCTCCCGCTTTTTGCGGGACTTTCTGCGGCGGCTTTCACTTAGTTACGAGGCCTCTGGTCCTTCTGGTCCGCGGCAAGGGCGCACATGGCGTATACGCAACATTAATCAATTCCCAGAAACAGAGAAAAGTGATTTATGATATGTCCTCTCTGATTCCCTCACTCCTTTCTCCACTGATATGTGGTCTCTCCTCTCCTCTGTTCTGTTCTGTTCTGTTCTGGAAGATATCAAAATATAGTTTTCCTTGGAGTCTGCTCTCGAATCAGTCTGGTTTTTGCTGTGGGATATGTCTGGACAATCTTCAAAATTGTGGGAAGAACTGCGGTTGCACTCCTCGGGGATGGGGGGTCCTTAGCTGTGGAAGAGACAGAGGGGGGGAAATGGGTTAAAACAGAAGGCCGAATGCAATTAATTTCTGGCATTAAGCCATTAAAATGAAACGCAAACCAAATAATTGTGCCATTAAGAATAATATTGATTTTAGATCTGCCTCTCTGTTGCAGCATCATCTGCAATTAAGCGTGGAAGCTCTTGCCGTCTTCCAATCTCCGGTAATGGCACCGGCAGAGGCAGCGGCAGAAGCAACGGCAGAGGCAACGGCAGAGGCAGAGGCACAAACATAAAGCGACAGGCAACATGCCACTAATGTCAATATTATATAATTGCAGCAAAAAACCGCATCAGAACTTTGTACCCGCTCCCGCACCCCTCCCCGCTTCTCATTCCCTGAAACCACTTGAGTGGCTGCCAGGTAAATGACATGGACACGCCACTTGGCTCTGGCACTGGCTCTGGCACTGGCACTGGCTCTGGCCCCCAAGCCCCCAAGTGGAACAGCGAACAGAGAGCAGCGTTCGTCGGCCCAGAGGCCAGGCCATAAACCATAGACATGATCCCAAGGCAGACGAAGTGGAGTTGCGTGTTGCAAGAAGATGTTGCGGGCCGGGGCAGAAACAAGAAATTGTGCGGTTTCCCCTACACCTCCCCCACAGCAGCACAGGGAATGGGGAACGGGGAACAGGGAACAGTGCTAACCGCAGTTGAATACCCTTCGATGCTAATCCAATTAGCGGACTCTCGACTGACTGTCCACCGCCCAGAGATGGGTTACGTGCGGGTTCGGTTTCCGTTACGGGTTTTGGTTCGGGTGCGTTCTGTGGTTGTCGCAGGAGCACATAATCCTGGGAAAACTTCAAGCAATTTCCCGCAGAGACTACATTTCACTTAAAGCAACAATCTCCCATCATAAATCAAAGAGTCTGCCGGCAAAAAAGGTTCTTTGTGTTAAAAGATTCCTTAAAATGCCCTTCCCTTTGAATTCCCGCCGCGCGTCCTCTTGGCTTCCTCTTGCGGCAGGAATTCCCTTGACTTGAAGCCAACACAGTTTGCATTAATACGAGTGCTTCCCCGAGTGGAGTTTCCCGGAGTCTATTAGAGGAAAATGTGTATGCAGGAGAGAATTCAAATGAAAACTAATAAACATGGCTTTGGAGCCCTGATGGCCTGATGGTCGGACCAGAGGGCACTTCTGGGAGCGGAGCACTCTCGGACTCGTACTCTGACTCGTAATTGGGTGCACATGCAGGCCGCTGCTTGCCCCCAGGGCCACGCCGACTCTGGGCTTATCAATTAGATGGGGCAGCGTCTCCTCGTCCCCGTCCCCATCCCCGTCACCGTCCCCGCCCCTTCCCCGTGACCGCCTATAGCTAAACTTCCATCCGCTCTGGGGAATCTCTTCATGCCACTCTTGTCGCCACCCCTCCCTGCCCACCCTTTGGGAGCCGACTATGCGAATACAATAAATACGAGTTAATTACTTCGTGTGCCTTTTGTTATGGCTCGTTGGGTTCAAGAGCCATGCTCCCTCCTCCCCCTCTGCAGCTATGTTGGGGCTATTTCCGCTGCATGCGCTTGTAAATTGAATACAAAAGAGAAAGGGGTTCCCCGCCACCCACACACATGTCATGTCCTCTTGCTCAGCTGCAAAAAAGAGCAAAAACAACTGCGACATAACTAAAGTTTGCCCTGACAAAATAGAGCAATTATTGGCAACAGACAGAGAGAGGGAGAGAGAGAGAGAGAGAGAGAGAGGGAGTGTGGTTAAGAGGAGTGCGGGGCGGCTATACAGGTGTCCCCTCCACCAAATGTTGACAATCTCAATTACGGTCTACGGACCGTACTGGCAACAGAGCCACAGAGCCATTGCCACGACGATAATTGGCGGATTTCGGCCGACAATTATTTGTATGGATATTTGTGTGTACATCGGTCGAAAGCTAATCAAAGAACACACACCTCTCTCAGGGCCCCACAATTGTTCATCAAGAACCACATAGAATATGTTTATCGATTCAACCCCGCAGATGATAGCCAAGAGTTACAAGGGGGGCTGGCATAGCTACTGTGCCAACAAATAGGCCTAGAAGGCCCTTTTTGAGCAAATAGTATCGGCTGGCTGAAAGTGAAATCAATTAAATTCCATTTATAATATTTATGCACTACTCGTAATATGCATTACAGCTTTTCGATTATATCGTTCTCTCCCCCTCTCGATTTGGAATATATTCAGGAATAAAGGCACGTAGGTCGCAATAAACAATCTGCAAGAGTACATATACAGAGACTCCTCTCAATAATTGACTGATTGCAATAAAGTGACATTTATGGACTTTCGCTGTCAAACAGGAACAGAGTGGGTCACTGTCAACCACCGCCGCCACCCCTTCTGCCGTCTCGTTCCACTCGAAATACACCCCCTGTCTGTCGGTCTGTCGCTCTGTCAGTCTGTCAGTCGGTCTGCCTTCTGCCACTTCGAGTGCAGCATTTAAATTTGTATATTAATTAAAATGCGCTTCTGTCGTTGGTTGGCATTGGTTTTACTGTGGTGCACGCGGCGTATGCGCAATGTTTGCTTCTATGCGTTTGCCTTTATGGGGGTGGGATGGAGGTGCCACATGTGGCCATAGATATCATAATATTTAATGGCCATCGCATCGTTTTTGCGGTTTATGTTTAACTCTAAATTGGGCATTTAATGTGGGGGCATTTATTAGGATACTAGCCCATCCCCTGGATATCCCATGCTGCAGCACTGCGATAAGGGTATTTTTCTGGCATTCCCCACAAGGAATCATTGGGAAAACTATGCGACTAGGAGGAGACTCTTTCTGTGGGCAAACGCCATTACCGTTACCATTACCCAGCATTGATTGGCCTCGAAACTTGGCAAATCGTGGGCTATCTTCAGTTTCAGAACCACCTTTGGGCGCATCCAATTAAAAGATAACCATTTTAAGTGACATTCCCGAAATGGAACTTCTGGGCGGATATCTGTTCCCATCTGCCACACACCCGTGTGTATTAGAGCTGATTGGCAGCGACCCTGCCCCAGTCTGGGAATGTTTCCAAATTGTTATTTTACATTTTTGAGTGTCTCGCTTAATGAGTGTTGCGGAAAACCCCCGCTCCCGCCCCCTCCCCCGCGTAAAACATTCCGAACAACAGATGGAAATTCGTGTGTGTGTGTTTTTCCAGCGATAAAACGAAATTACGGATGCAGGAGAAAAACAGAGTAAAAGATACTGGGAGAGAGAGAGGGAGAGGGGCACAGGGCCACGGTGATAAGTGTTTGCCATTGTTACGATGACAAGCCGATACCCCTACTCCGCTCCCCACTCGCCGCCCCCCGCCCACCGCGACTGGGCTACTTGTCTTGAGTTTACCTTTAGCTGCCATTCCCTGGCATTCTCTGTCTGTCGTTCTTCATTACCTGCCCATTCGCCCAAGCTGTTGTCGCATGTCTTATCGCCGGGCTAATTGACTGATAAGCGGAGGAGTCGAGCAATTTGTGCGTCTAGCTGGTGGTTCCCTTCTTTACTGGCTCCTTCTGGCTCTCAGATAAGATACAATTCAATTGAATAACAGTCGCGGGTGGGGGAGGGCGTCTTCCTCCGCTTTCGCGACTATCTCTGGGTCTGAGGGGTGTTCCATTAAACAAAGGAGCCTTCACGGCGAATAATTGCCGAGATAATTTGACGGAAGAAGATTAAAGGAAAGCCCCATTCCTATCCCATTCCCATCCCTGTCTAGGGAAAACTCAAAGGAAAACGCAGCGAAAAGCCACCTCAAATTACGCATAACAAAGTCCTCGAATTTTTCGCATTTCCACCGAAACGAAAGGAGCGGCGAAAACTTTATTGTCGCTCCCTCCATCCTGGGTGCCACTTTCTGAATACTTTTCCCGGGCGATCATTTGTCATTTTCTTATTCAGAAAGTTTCCAGGGGGCAAGGTGAAGGGGAGGGGGGAGTGCATTTTCGCACAGTTTATAATCATTATTATTTATGCAGACTTAATCCACAGTTATTAAAACGAAGGCAGAGGCAGAACCAGAACCAGAACCAGAGAGGAGCCGGGCAGAACGGAGGAAACGCGTTTAATATTCATTTTCTCCGGAAAATGGAAAAGTTTCGGCCGCTAATGAGTTCTCTAATGAAGTTCTTCTGTTCTGAACTTTTTTTTGGCCTTCACTTTGGTGGGGAGGGGTGGTGAAAGTCTTAGCCACGGGTCAAGTCATCCTCCAGTCACGGAGAAGCCGCTGCCACCGACCGTTGTGCTCCACTAAAGATGCCACCTGGGAACGGAGTGAGAGACAGCCAGAACTGAGAGATAGCTGCCACTGCCACAGACACTGTTGCTGCCACTGCCACTGCTATTGCCGCTGCCGCTGCCGCTGCTGATGATGATGAAGCCACTGCACACGGTGGCTGCGTTTTGGTTCGTGGAAAGAAAGTTGCCATGGAGAATCGGGGGGAGAAAATTTAATCAAAATATTTGCACATCCGCCAGCAGGCAGAGGAGCCAGAGACTCAGAGACCCAGGGAGCCAGAGAGAGGCAAAGAGAAGCTGCCAAGGCGACTAGAATTTCCAGTCTAAGAAACAGAACTGAACCCCTCTTCCCCGCCACCAGAGTGTAGAGAGCGGAGGGGAGTGGAGTGCAAAGTGGAGTGCAACGGAGTGGAGGTACAGTGCGAATCGTGGCATTGCCACAAAATGGAAATCTTAATTCATTCTAATTTCATTTTGATTTTGAGAGACCAAATCTAAGAGAAAACTGGAGAAATTCTATGAACAAATAAACGATTCTAAAGCTTCAAGAAGTTCTCTCTACAGTTCTCTCCTTCCGTAGGCGGGTGGAAACAGTCCCTCCCATAAACGTGTACATATCTGTACACATTTCTGGCAAACCAAGCCGCAGATGCGCTACATGTCGGTACTTTCCACATCCTTCAAAAATATGGTACTGTATGGATACACTCGGAGAAACATAGTGAATGGTGTACCCTTCACGCCCTTCAAAGTATTTTCTTGAGGGCCTGAAGAGTGCAGACTCTTATGAATTTGTGTGGTTCTAAAGCATTAAAAGGGGCACTACACTGCACCCTCGAAGGCATCTCTCAAAAGCTCTCTCTTGATTTCTCCCAAGCAGGAGGAAAACCTCCCTCCCAGGCAGTGCTCACTGTATTTGGCTGACTGAATGGCTGGCTGGCTGGCTGGCTGGCTGGCAAAGACTCCTTTTGGGCATTTGGTTCATGTCGCGGCGAAACCAGTCAAACCTCATTTGCGATGGCGCGACTTCATCTTCATCTCATCCCAATCCCCATTCCCATCCGCATCCCCATCCTCATGTTCATCCGAGGTGCATCACGAGCATGCAACATGCAGCAGGCATCGAGGATGGGATGTTGTCTTTGACAATTATTTACCGTTGGCGCTTAACTGTTAATTTGCCATCCGCCGAACCAGTCCACGTCCGAAGACCAGTTTCCCAGCGGATCCCCAGCAGCCACGAGGAGGCAGCCGCAGCATCCAGCATGCCCCATCGTGGAGCGACCGACAATTGGAAACATGCCACGCATTTTTTATGGCTTTCAATTTGACAAAAAGCCGGCCAGCAGCAGAAGCAGCAGAAATTATTTTCCCTCTTTTCGAAGACACGAGGCACGAACCACGAAGCACGAACCACGAGGCATGGGGAAAATGTAATTAAATGGCTTTTCCAGACATCTCTTTCTGCTGCAAAACAGGATCTGGGTGATCGAAAGATGACAGATGACGACGGATGGAAATCAGAATGGAATGGAAAGCCAAACCCATCAAAATGATGAGAGGAGTTGAATGAACCGAACAGAGCCCGTGCCATGCGATCGTTAGGCTGTGGCATCCACTAAACCAGAAATCAAATCAAATCCCATCTGTAGTCTATTTCCCCTTCTTGAGATGATAATCTATGATGACTGGCAGGCAGCCCACAAATCGTTTCCTCTGTGGCCAACAAACTTGTCAAAAAGTTGGCCAAGAGATTTTTTGCTGGCTAATTTACTCCGCAAACTGTCCCAAGAAACTGGCCAAACTCGTTGGCCCAGCCCAAAAAGCAAACAAAAAACAAGCTACAAGAAACAGCATCAGCAGCAGCAGAATCCACAATCCACAAAAATCCAGATGAAACGTAATCTGAATTCCCCAGAGAGATTCTTCTCCCTCTGCTTTCTTTCACTCATTCTTTGCCCCCTCTTTCTCTCTCTCTCTCCCTCTTTGCTGACCTTGCACTTGGCTTGGTTTGGGCCAACGTATAGAAACAAGGTCAGCTTCTGCCGCTGACCGCTGGCCGCCTGGCCAAAAGCAAAGCTGGAACCGCCAACTAATTTGAGGGTCAAACGGGTTTCGAGTGAAAGAAACCCCCCAGAGTACCCAAAAAGAGTACCAATCGAAGCGAATGAAACTCCAAATGAGCCGCGGGGAAATCATTTGTTCATTTGCATATGCATGCAGTTTCCACCTGCGGCCACGGCACGGACCCCACTCTTTCTCCCACTTTCCCGACCCCAACAGTCAATTTATTTTGCCTCTTTTCCAGAGAGTCAGAGAGTCAGTGTCAGGGCCAATAGCATTTCCATGGCTGGCCATTTTTCAACATGACTGGACGGAACCGGACCGGATTGGATTCGATCGGACGCGATGGGGACCCTCCACCGCCAGACTAGAGCCTTCTTCTTCACGATTTTTCACGATTTCTTTTATTTTTTTGTGTGTTTTCCGCTGATTTTCGACTTTCGGGCTTTTGTTTGAGTTCCGTTTCGCTGTTTTTCCTACCCCTCTCCCGCCACCCCCTCTTCTTCTGCATCGGGAAATGCATTTTGGGCGCTTTTTGTTGGAAGACTGCTGGCCCTGTTTGGCCGCTGGCCCATCAACTTTTGGGCACCAAATTGAATAAGAAACTAATTTCCAACAAACTGAACGAAACATTTTTAAAGGAGGCACACACACACACACACACTACATATCCTACTCACACAGAGGAGGGAAAACAGTCGACTTGTGGGATACCCATTAGAGAACACCGAGAAAGTGTATGTTCCAACGAAGAAATACGGAAGTAGGGCTTGAAATTATTGGTGAAAACTATCTTAACGCCAAGAATGCCTATCGCACAGATACATTTGCGACCATGCATCGGTCTTGGGAGTAAGAACGTGCCCCCGCCGCTGGTCTAGATGTTTCCTATCACATCTTCTAATGACAACATCAGAGATAGATGTGTGAACAAGATAGATAGTATGTGGTAGCTCTTGTGTAAATGCTTATGAACATGGTTATTGGCCATCTGTTTGATCGGTGAACACTCAGGGTTGCGCAGAGCCAGCGAATGCCCAACTATTTGCTCATGCATCCTTTGCCGGAGCCCTATTCCCCTCCTTCAGTCCCTGTACACCCGGCTTTGTTTTCCCTCGACAATCAGAACTACCACAAAACTGTTTGCCACAACTAGTCTAAAAGATTTAGCCACACAGAAAAGTTATCAGCGTTAATTTTGTTTGTTCAGGTTTTACAAAAGCAAACAAAATAGAGATAGGCAAAGAGTGGGAGAGGGAGGGAGGGAGAAAAATTAATTTATTACTTTCCATTGGAATGATAAAAGAAAACGCGCCTGTAGCGGGCTGCGGGCTGCGGAAAAACTGTGCGGCTCGTAAACAGATTTAGATTTAATCAAATGATAGCCCAGAGATCGGAATGGGCCCGAGAGATGTGTGGAGCGGAGCCCAGCGGCTGGATTTGGTAATGCACTCAATATATTTCAATGTGGCAGCTCGATTAAATATTCCAGGCCAGGAACGGAAACGGAAACAGAGACTGAAACTGAAACAGAAACAGAAACAGTAGCGGCACAGAATAGGGCCCGAAATTCCTGGCCCGAACCGGAGGGGTCGAAATGTTTTGTGCGACAGGCATGAAACATGAGAAATGCCAACAGATTTAGCCACATGTCCTGCGGGGGAAGGGGACGGGGATGGGACGGGGACGGGGAGTGTGCGAGAGTGTACGGGAAAATCGCTTTTAGCCATATAAACTATTATCGTCAGATTTTATATACATTTTTCCTTTTTCCTTTTTCTTTCGGTTTTATTTTTTTTGGGTCACCCGCCGTCCGACAGGACATATTTTATTCCTCGCCCGTTTTCCGGGAAGATAATTCGGTTGCGTTGTGGCGGAAAATACCGGGGAGGAGGGGGAGAAGGGCCACACAAAATATCGAAAATGTTACGCTTGAAAATTGCCTGTCAAATGACAAAAATGGTTTCATTTTCTGCCCTCCCTCCGACGCCCTTCGACGTGGCAACGCTCCATCTAATATCTAATATCTAATGGCTGTTGGTCATTTCTTTATGTCAGGGCTCGGAGCAGGCTCCCTTTTTTTTGGGGTGGGGGTCCCGCCAGCAGATTAGGTCCCCGCCTTTTGTGGGGCAGGTTGCGGTTGCGGGAAAGCCTTTTTACGTTATTCGGGGGACCCGTTTTTCGAACAATTTGTATGACCCAAGAAAAAGGTCAAATGAAGGAGAGAACGGAGAAAGTGTGCTCTAAAATATCATAAATGATATTCGATGGAACAAATTTGAAGGCATTTGTGTGCATATGTGGCACTCGACATCCCCAGCACCGAATGCCGGAATTGTGTGCCTCGGGGTCTGGTCTGTGTGGAATTAATTTGGTTCTCTCGTTAAGAAGGAATTCAATTCCGATTCCCCAGCGGACTTCGGCGGGCCCTGTCTGCTGTCTGTTGTCTGCCATTCCATTCGATGTCCCGTCAGATATATTGGCAATTACAAACTGCTTAAAAGCAAATAAATCCCTGCCAGGCAATTGCATCGATGATGCCAAAGGATAACGAAGAGAAATACATCCGTACGAGTGCAGACACAGAGATACACAGAAACACAGAAGCACAGATACAAATACATTTGCCGCTCCATTTAATGAAGAAAAGGCAGAGGAAGAGCAAGCAACATTTGTGCTCGTTATCGTTCAGTGGGGGGCTAGGGAGGTGAGGCAGTTGAGGCCGTTGAGGCAGTTGAGGAAGGGGAAGCAACCTGGACATAAAACTGTCAAAAGGTCGCCTATATAAATCGCTAAACTAAATGCCTTTCATAGTTTAATGCCACCTCGAGGGATTTCGAAGGAGTCTCCCTCGACACACAAAAACCCGCACAAAAGGGGAACCACAGAGAAAGACAGCGAGAGAGAGAGAGAGAGAGAGATCTATGGAATGGAATGGGGGTATGGGTATGGGTATGGTATGGGTGTGCAAGGGCCAGACAACGCGTCTCTCTATCACTATCATCCTCCATGCTCCAACAGCTACCAGGCCCATCCGCCCATCCACGCCTCCACCTCCAACTCCATCGCCATCCTCGTGTTGTCATTAAAACCGAATGAATTATGCAGTAGCCCAAGTGAACTACTTGCAGGACCAGACAGACCCCTTGCCGGATAGAACCGAACCAGTTCTAGTAGCAAGAGTGTCTTGGGACCTGGACTGCAGTTTGGACTGCAGTTTGTTTGTTGTTTTAATTAACTAATTAAGATTTTTCTATGTCGCAAGTTGCATGTTGCTGCTTGCTGCTGCTGAAGGAAGGGGAGAACCCCCGAGTCCCGAGTCGGAGTCCCGAGTCGAAGTCCGTGGAATGTTTGCATTATTTGTTGCTGCCCAACAGTTGCTAAGGACCCAATTAACCTTTTATGGCCATTTGGCACAATAACGAGGCCAAGAGCGACGCGACAACGACAATGAGCAAATGTCCACAAAACGAAAAGAAAAGAAAAGCAACACAGAAATGTCGAACTTTGTCGCTACGAAGCCTTAGATACCCTGGAAAATTGATCTATAAGATATAGAATTGAGATATTCGATTCCATTTCCGAAGTTTACAAAGAAAAACCAAGAAAGTTTTCATCCCAAAAGACTTGTCTTTCAACTGATTGTGACTGTGCCTTTCCTGACACGATTTGGGCTAGGTGCAGGAAAAGCCATGAATCTGAGAGGATATTCGACCCTTGAATACCCTCTGAAAGGGTATCCCAGAAAGAGGGGACACCAGTCGAGACAATGAAGCCCCCATCTCGTTGGACCTTTGCTCGGACGCAGTAAGCAGCTTGTGCAAAAGTGCACAAGTAGCCCCCAGTTCGGGGGCCTGATTCAGTGAACTTGGTGGCCATATTTGGCAGGACACAAACAAAAAAAAAAAAGCAGAGCACTAAAAGACAAAACAATGGACATCATAAATTCCGACTACAAATTGACATTAAAAATTTGTTTGTTTCGTTTCGTTTCGTATCGTTTTCGTAGACGGGTAAGGGGAAGCGCGGACTTAAGCGGGGACTCACCTCCACATGGACTTCTATTCTTCCCGAATTTCCTTCAAAGGAAAACCCTGCGTTTCGAAGCGTGACCGAAGGCTGCAATGGAGAATGGAAAATGGAAGGCGAATGTTATTTCAAGCGATACGTTGTATCAACAGATAGCACATAGATTATGGAATAAATATATAATAGTTTCATGCATTTAATTATTTTTCTGTAAGCGACATACTAATTTATGGCACTTGCTCCATATGGCTCTTCCGCATTTCCGCTTGGGAAATGCCACATGGGAAAACTTTCCATAGCAACAGCAACGGCAAAACTTTCTCATTCTCAGTTGTGTTTTTTGGGGATTTACGAATTATGCAAAATATGAAATGAAATTCCGGTTTATTCCAAATTAAAGCACACTTTGAAAGGCGCTTCCGATTGTTTAGCACATCGTTTACGTTTAATGCGATTATTTATGGTTTATGATTTAAATTTATTAGCTGTGGGTGTGTCAGGTCGGTGAGGCTTTTTCCAATAGTTTCAACGGAAAACGAGTTGGTCGGGGTCACCAATTTTGGCTATCTTTTACTCAAACATATCACACTTCTTATGTAAACAACAAGCACCAATGTTTTGGTATTTAATACAAATTCCTTTCTCACAAACTCCCCATTCCCTTCATACAGCTCCACGATGTAACGTGTCGGGGTCACCAGCTATCCGTAAACATTCTAGATCCCCTCTTTCAAGTAAAGCAGATTCATTTCCTCACGATCCTTGCCACATCCAATTAACTAATAATGAAGATGTCGGGGCACCAATCGCCATTACCTGCCAAGGATATTCTTAAACATTCCATATACCCCTCTTTCAACGCTAATAAACTATGGTTCGCCAAGTAAAAGCTCTGACAGATTCCTTCAACATTGCTCTTAAGCGTAATTAACTTGTCGGGGTCACCAATTTGCATTTAGTGTACCCTTCAACATGATATACCCCTGTATACCCCCCTTCTTGAACGCTAATCGACAAGGTTTTAGCAGACAAAAGCTCTGGTAGATTCCTTCCTATGGTTTTCCCCTGCGCTTACAAGATTCCTCAACGTTTTGCAAACATTTTGTGGGTCGCCAACAGCAACGCAGGGCCAGTCAATATGGTATAGTGTCCCATTGGGGGGAATCATTCTCTCCCCTTGGCACTTTACTGGCTCCTCGCTTTCTCTTGGGTTCAGTTCAAGCGCCCACATAGTGGTATTATCGCATTTTTTTCCTGCTTTTTGCCATTTTCCTCTGCTCTCAGCTGTCGGCTGCCCTCTGCCCCCGAAACACCACGCTCTGAATGGAACCGGTTAGGTTTTGTTGTTGGCTGGCGATATGCAACGATACTTCAAGGTACCACGAGGACAGGTAGTGACGGACGTACTATCAGAGACCTCCAATCGCATGACGTAGCACTGTTGGTTGGGTGTTGGTCTCTCTGGGTGACACCCATCTGGGCCACACATCTCCGGGGACTAATTGAAATGGCGACACTAATTAGCGATGCTCCCAGGTGCTGCAACGGACACTGTAAAGAGTATGCAAAACCCGATAACACACTCAAACGAGATAGAGAGGGAGCTGGAAAACAAAGCACAGTAGCGACAGAGATCCACTTTGAGCTACAGAACATTCTTAGAGCATGGACCGGAGACCGGAGACCAGAGACCAGAGACCACCCGCCCAGTCCAGAGGCCACGCATGTATGGGAGTTCATTAAAGTAAATGGTCTTCCATAAACCTTAAGCCGATTACCAGAACGATCCCCCATTTCGGCCTAAAGGCTCTTCCACGTTTGTTCGCCCTCAAATTAATGGCGTAAATTATTAGCTAATGATCGAAACACTCTTGACGATTGGTCACTGGAGAGCGGACAGTGGACAGTGGAGAGTGGAGAGCAATCGCCTCGAGAATGGGTTACGTCATGGAGTTATCTTCGTGCGATGCTCCATGTTCAGGCGCAAGTTGGGGCTGAGTTGGGGCTGTGTTGGGGCTAAGTTGGCGCTGAGTTGGGTTTCATTTTGTGTGCAATTGTTCAATGTTTATATGGTTTTTTGCGTTCTGTCTGTCCCTCATCATAATCATCGATGAGCGAAGGTCGCACACGCGATGCCCCTCTTTTTCTTTCCACTCGTACGTTAGTACGAGTATTAGCCAAAGTCGTAGATACTTCATTTACATAGCGGGGAAACCAGTTATCATCCACAGGCAAGTCGTCACCTGTGGCCCAGAGTTGGGCCTGCAGGCCTGGAACTGTGGCTTAGATGTCGAAACGTGCCTTTCCCCCTGATTTTCTCCCTTTTTTTCCTTTGAAATTTAATTACAAAACAATAAAATTTCAGCCAGGAATGAAGAAGAGATACTCGTAAAATGCCAGGCAATCGTTTCGGCTAGGTTGGTTTTCGTTTTGCTTCGTGCCAGTTGATTTCGCGTAAGAAAAATTCGAGTTATTTGCGGAACTACCAAGAGGAGGAATATCTTCTGTCGTGTTGGACAAAGGACAAGGAATCGATGTCCGTTGTCCGTTGTCTGTCGACTGCCGATTGTTGACTGTAGTCGTGTGTCAGCAGCATCCGGGGAATGCAAACTGCAACGTTCCAGGAGGAGCAGCAGCAGAGGCAGCAGAGGACCATGCCACAGTCAGTGCAGTGCCTCGTAAAGAGGCCAGAAATTGCAAAATCATGCAATTTGTGGGCACTTCGAATGCAATCAACAAAACTGTTTGATTTATGATCATTTGCAGTTTGCACTAATTTTTCAAATCACAAAAGGCACCAGAGCGGCAGAGGGGAAGGGGGGCGGGCAGCCCAAACCTGACTCGACACAAAAATTAATCACCCAACCGAATGGGGAGGAGACCAGGCTGAAAAGATAGACCAGAAACCCAGTCTAGGCTGAAAAGATACAAAAGACTGTAAGGGAAACGGCCTGACGGACAGACGGACAGAGAGACGGACTGGGTAGATGGAAGGCAGCCATGAAGGATGGGGCCCAAGGAGTCATTACAATCAATAACTGAAATCGATTTTAGGCCTCGAAAGCCCCAGCCTTTCAGTAGCTAACAGTAGATATGGCCGCGTGACACGATAAATGGCCGCAATGGTCACAGATCGAGTCCCGTGATCGTCTCCCGTCCATCCTTCATCGAAAGGGAGACTGGACTGTGGCACACAACTTGTAATTATGCGCTTGGCTGGCTGCCCCAGAGGAGCCCGTCCTGGGCAGACCCTTTTTTGCATTATGATAAACGAGCCCTAGACCGGAGTCCCATCCATCCATCTGTCCATGCACCCATCCATTCATCCATCCATCCATCCCTCCCTCTTCCAGTCTCGAGCGATCACTCTTTACAACATCTTCATTATGAATTATGCGAATTTCTCAGTGATTCCAGCATTCTCAAGAGGGGTTCCCATGGGTTGCCATAACTTTTGTTTTATCACTCGTAACGAGGAGGCAAGGACAGGGCAACCGGCACTCCAACGAGTGCTTATCTTTACCTCTCCCTCTCTCTATATCTCGATGCGAGAAAGAGAGTAAACTTTGGCCAACATGTTGCAACTAATTACATAAAGCGACACGTGCGATGCGACGCGACGCGTCGTTGTAATTTTATTTGTTACAACTCGAAATTAGCATGAATTTGCTAATTAGCTCTGATTGTAAAAGTTGCAGGCGAGACCAGGCCCAAACCCAGGCCCAGTCCCAGTTGCTGCACTGCTGCACTGTATGCTCCCTCCCTGTATCTGTATCTGTATCTGTATCTCTTTAGCATGGCTCTGTGTGTGGGTTGTGGGTCAGGCCGGAGATACTTTGCGTATCTCTGCCCACAGCACACAGCAGAGACGGAGCTCTGGAGTCGTACTGGTATCTAAAACACGCTTTGAGGAGAGCGTGGATTGCAACACACTCGCACTCCGACTCGCACTCGCACACTCGCGTCTCGTGGTTGGGCAGGGGAGAGAATCGATGTCGCGTTGGACAAGCGATTAAGATCAGTTTTCTGAAAGGAAACACACCATAAAAACACCGCCTAAATGTCACATTATATCCATACTATCCATAAGCACTGCTTTTGGACTTTTGAGTCGATTCTCGAAAACACACTCCCAGAGCCCAAAAAAACTGATTAATATTTCAGGGCTATCAATCCACTTAAAACTGATATAAGTGTCGGATCAATCAGGGGCCGACTGACTGCTTCAATTGCTCCGAATTCCACGAAACCAAAAGCCGATAGCAGGTGGGTGCCCTCGATAGCCAAAGGGGAACGGAACCGAAACACACAAGACCAATAAGAGGGGACATATCTGATGGACTGATAGGCCACGTGAATATCGAATGAATATTCCAGACTTAATTGCGAATGCATTTCATTTACAGACATTTCAGATAACAAACAACCGGGCACAAAGAGCGGCAGTGAGACGACATTGCACTCCTCTGAAAGCATTGTTCGCATTTTGTTCAACAAATATTGAACCAATCGTTGCTAAAAATACTACGTACTGTACATTTATTGTACGGCCAACTGCTGTGTAAAGTACATTCTGTTGCTGCTTCTGTTGCTGTTGCTGCCCCAGCATGATTCGTAGCTATCCGAAATTTGATGAAAAATAATTGAACTCCCTACGAATTGAATTCCATTTCCATATCCGAGGCAAACAAAAAAAACACCGCTCTATAAAATTTAGGGCGAAAGGCGTACGGTACAGAGTAGCGAGTAATTCCAAACAAAAATAACCATTTATTGTACTTATTCGTTCGTTCGTTCATTCGTCCACTCATTCATTCACTGATGATATCAACATGGCAAAAACTAAAAATAAACAATCGAAACAGCGCACACAATCACCATCATAATCTTTGGGGCACCTCCAATGACAGTGAAAGTGACTCGATGACGATGGTGGATCTACCATGATGCGACACGATGATGGCAACAGACAAAAAGCTGAACAAAAGTCACGGCTACCACCAGCACTGGCTCCCCCTCCCCTCCCCTCCCTCTCCCACTGCCCAGCCAGAGGGCCTTCACTTTACATAACTTCCATCAAAGCACACAAAAAATTAGCAAGTTCATAGGGAAAAATTATGAAACATGGAACGGGAAATATTCAGGCAATTTTTCACAAAATTATGAAACATGGAACGGCAAAAATTACAGGGTGTGTTGCACAAAAACATGTATAAAGAAATTCAAGAGAAAAAGAAACATTTCGATCTTTATTGTATAATTAAACACAACCTATACTCATTTTGAGTATCGGGTATAGTGAGTAAAACCAAAACTTTTGATACGATTTCCTTAATTTTTCCCAGAAAAATTACTGGATTTATTGGTGCTTCTATATGGACATTTTCATAGAAATAACTCTATTGGAACCAGAGTTCCCTTGAAACCATTCATTGAAAATGTAAGGTTTATATTGATCTGGAGATTAATCCCATGGATACTCCTATATCCTTGCCCTTCTCACCAGAACCCGAGTTCCCTTAGAACACTTAAAGGTTGGGCCACCTTTTTGGGTACTGTTACAGATTTAATCAGTGATTCGCTGTTCAATAATTGCCAGCTATATAGTCCTCCTATATACGCACTTTCATAGAAAACACCCCATTAGAATGAGGGTTCCCCGCGTGCTCTTCGTGCGATTGGTAATAATTTTCACACTTTTACGGCTACCGTTTGATGGTTGGTCGGTTGAACCGTAACCCCACGATAATTTAGACATTTTGTATTTATCTACTGTAATTTTTGCTTTAATTTTGTTTTTGTGTTTTTATTGTTTTGGCTTCAAACTTTCTTTGTTTATGCAAACAGAAAAAGCAGAGGCGAGTATAATTAGAGATCTCAACAGCATGTCGGAAAGAAAAACAAACAGGTGCTCCAAGCACAAAGCAAACGCAACCGAAAAAACCAAAGAAGAGAGGTGCAGGAGAGAGAGAGAGAGTGCGAGAGTTGGAGAGTGAGGGAGAGAGAGAGGGAGAGTAAATAGCTGTAAAAAAAACACAGAGCTCCCAAAAAGCCAATCGACGGTCGACAGTCAGACGGGTTGTTCACCTGGTCGGCCGCGGTGTCGTGGTCACCTCAACACCTCTTGGACCGTGCCCACAGCAGTAGAGTGTTGTTGTTTTTGTTGTTGTTGTTGTTGTTGTTACTGTGATTGCCTTTTCATTTTATTTGAATGTATTTTGGTTCTTTTTTCTTGTGCTCTTTTTATTCTTTTTCCCTTTTTAGTTAATTTCCAACGTGCCTGGAATGCGATTCCATTCCATTCCGATTTGAATACCGCGTGGAGTAGCTATGGGGAGCTCTTCGCTTCGGGGTGCTTCCAGATTATTCAGAGATTATTCTCCTATCCAACGAGGGGATCAGTGACACATTTTTGCGGGTGTTAATTCCCAGGCGACCCACATAGCCGCTGAACATCTAATTTGTACGTTTGCAACACACACTGGCAGCAGAGAGGGGGGTTCACAAAAGATCTCCGCCGCCGACTAATTACGGCTCAATCCAGCGGCAGTGCTGCAACCTGCCTCCACTGGCTGGTGCTCCGTTGCAGCTGCAGGGCCTCTGCCACAGACCATTCGAAGAAGAGTTACCTAACTTCCAGCTTAATGACTTCACCAGAGCCCAGAGACCAGAGACCAGAGGCCCTGCTGTTGCTGTTGCTGTTGCCTTGCTCTCTGTGGCATGCTTTAAATATTTGACGGCACCTGAGTGCATTTCACAGATTTTTCATTGCAACATGTGATAAATTGCATTCGGTTTGGGTCTTTACTGAGAGCCACAGACCCACAGACCCATAGAGACTCCTCCCCCCTGGCGCTGACATTTTCTCGCCTTTTTTTGGAGTGACTCATGAACAGCACCGCACCTTCCGCCTAGTGGCATAGGCTCGTCTTGGCATTAACCATTAACATTTCGAATCGAATACAAAGGTTTAACTTAAGGAGCAGCTGTCATCATTGCCTGCATTTTCATTTGAAAGACACACAGAGAGAGAGAGAGGGAGTGCTGCCGAGTGGGAAGACCCTCTAGAGAACGAGAGGAACCACCATCATCATCAGCATCAATGATTGTGCTCTGTTGTTGCGGTCTGTCTGTATTAATGATGATGCAACATTTGCCACAAATGTAAAAAGTTAAGGGGGAAACATGGCTATGCCTTTGGCTATGGCTAAGTAAAGTTTAATGCCCGAAGGCCAAAAGCGCGTTTGACTCGTTGTCCATCCCTTTTGTTTCTGTGTGCCCCGAGTGTAAGACGAGACCTTTTTTGCCGAGGATCGGGGGCTATAATGAGTGGAACACGAGCCCCAAACCACCGACAAAAGAACTCGAAAGAGTCTGTTAAATTTTGGGACGACTTTTAGCAGTTTGCTGTGAAAAATATTTAAAATAGATTTCGGGGGGAAGAAAAGTGTGAAATTTGTGGCAGATTTAAATACTGGGAGTCTCGTTATCCATGAGATACAGAGATACATTCGGTGAATCATGGGATCCCTGGTAAGAACTAAGCATAAACCAACATTCACACAGTTCCATAGCTCCTTGACTTAGATCCATTTTGTATTTGGCAGCAAGTAAACATTAAGAAACATGAATGGTATCGAAGGAAAGAAGAAGAGCATCCATCCTTCGTTGTTGGGCGACTCTAGCCAACAGCAGCAGCAGCATATTGCCACCTTCCTGCTTAAATGTCACTGATATGGGGGCTCTCTATGAAGCTCTCCTAAAGGCAGCCACTGAGGCATTTGCATTGGCATTTGCCGCAATGTTTAGCTTTAGAGGCGACACCGAGAGCTTGACAACTCTGACGCTGCTGCTGCTGCTGCCGCTGCCGCTGCGGTTACGGTTTAATGAACATTCATGTCTCTCCTCTAATGCCAAAACAGAGGGAGCACAGCGGGAGGGGGGTGGAAACCGGTGAAAAACTGTGAACAAGACCCACAAGAACCCTCTGCATTACAACAACAGAAGAGGCAGAATATAAAACACGGCAAAAGAAACAAGTTAAGAGCCATAGAAGCAGCAGCAGCAGCAGCAGAGCATTGCAACAGGTTTCTCTTGATTGGCCTTTCGATGGTGGGCTGCCGCTGCCACTGCCGCTGCCACTGCCACTGCCACTGGGGTGCTGCTGCTGGCTGGTGCTTTATTAAATCTTCTGCTGGCCATTGTATTTGTATTTTATATTTTTCTGTATATTTATTTTTCATCTTTCTGCCTCTGACAGCCCGTGATTTGTTGCCGAAGGTTAGTTCGAGTCATTAGAGCGATGTATCTGTATCTGTATGTGCCTGTATCTGACTGTATTTTTGCCTCTATTTCTGCCATAAATTGAAGACGATTCTCTGTCTTTGTCTGTTTTGTCTGTTTTGTTCTCAGATACTTTGTTAAATGCCCGCAAAAAGGCCATTGTTTAAGCAATTAAAATTGCTGAAAATTATATTCGAAGATCGTTGAATAAAAGATGATGGGGCATGAACACACACACACACAAACACACTTCTATGTTCAGTGCTTGGGGCAGGCATTGCACAAAAAACCATAGAGAAACGAATGTTTTGTTTTCGATTTTCCTTTGGGGCTTTCCATGTTTTGAATAACTGAATAATTAATTTAGTTTTTGATCAAAATTTGATGTTCAACTGGTGGCCGACAGCAGGTTTCAATTTAAAGAGAACATTCAGTGGTTTTTCAGAGGCCAATATTCGATGGTTAAATGTTTATTAACTAAACGGGAAACCCATTGGGCCTCTAGCAATCGATTTTCATACAGTTTTCGGGTTTACTACGCTTCCGATTGTAGCCCTATGCCTTCTCTTGCTGATTATTACGCATTCAAATCTGTTGCCAAACACTTCTGCTCTTTAAATGGATTTATTGAGTCTCGTCTCCCCCCACCCCCACAACGTGCTTGAGTACTCCAACAAATGATGGCAATTAAAACTTAGATGTCCGACTCTTAGTGTCGCTTAGTGGCTTTGGCCATCGTCAGAGCTTTGGCTACATTTAATTATAAGTTGAAGACTAATTGTCCGTTGTCCACAATTAAAAATATCTTTGAACGGGTCGGGTGGAGAGTGGGCAGAGTGGGCCGAGCGGGCCGAGCGGGCTGAGCGGGGAGGGCAGATTTGTGTCCAAAGTTGGTCACAGACGATGGGGCAAGTGGGGCGACGACCAAAAACGCACAACTCTCTGCAACTAATTGGACATCGGATGGGGGCAGGCCATGAAAGCGACGCATCATCTGGCCTTTGGCAAACAAGAGAGACCACAATAATTTCAACAACTAAAACTACAACAACAGGAATCTAGTGCGAGCAAAATAATACCACAAAAACAAACTTCGACAGCTACAAAGCCGAAATATTTCACAAAATACTAATCTTGAATCTTCGACAAAAGCAAATTATGCTACAACAATACACGATACAATAATTACAACAACAAAATCTATAACAATAAAGATTCTATTAACAATAGTTACAAAAATAATTACAACAACAAGCCCAGCGACAACAACTGCAATAACAAATACAGTAAATTCAACAATAAGTTGATAGCTTCTACAAAAACTTCAACAACAAAACAATAACAAAAATTGTTCAACAACACCCACAAAAAGGATCAATAACAGTAACTAACAAATATTTACAACAACAAAAAACAGAAACGACGACAAATACAACAACTCCAACAATAAGTTCAACAATCACTCGGAACAAAAACAACAACAGCTACAACAATCGCAATGACAAGACAAATGTTGGAACAAGAAGCTGCAACAGGAACACCCCGACAACAACAACATCAACATCAACACGACTGCAACATGCGGCATACAAGTTCTGTGGCAGCAACAGGAGAACGAACAAACTTTTTCGTATGTTGCTAATCCAATTCGAAAGCAATTTCTGTGTGTTTTGGTAGGGAGGGGGACATGGGTAGAGGGGTAGAGGGGGCAGGGAATGGAGAACTCCCCATTTACATGGCCCGAGACCATGTCTGGGGATCTGCCCACTTAGCACACACACACACACAGACCTACTCTCGAACACACACTCTTCACTCTCTCGAGGAGAGCCGAAAGCCAAGTTAGAAGACGAGTTCATTGAATTCTTCCCGCTTGGTATTCGCCAAACTCGTAAATTTTCAACATAAAAAAAAATCGAAACAAAAATAAAAATAAGAGACCAAATCCCAAAGCAAACAGGTTCCTGCATCCAGCATCTACCATCCACCAAAAACAAAGATACCCCGAACAGCCAGACACATCTTGTGGCATGGTTTGGTATGAGTTTAAGTATGAGTATGAGTGTATTTTTTGGGGCCTGCAGCTTTGGCTTTGGCCAAGTGGAATGCGGCAGTCATCTGGCCAGTCGGCCATCGGCCATCGGGCATCTTCATCTCTGGCTCCCTTGAGACCCAGGTCTTGGGTTTCGGTTTCCGATTCGGGTCTTGGGTTTTGGGTCTTGGTCTTGGCTGCATTTCACTCTGGACTTCGATTAAGTAGCTGTCAGTATGTGTATCTTGTATCTTGTGGCTTCCATCGTGCAGCTCTGCATCTCCCCCTGTGTCGGTTGGGAGAAAGCGCTCCTCGTTCGCATTGCACTTTCAAGCTGCGACCCACTTCCACTTCCAGCCAAGACCTGCTGGCCGTGGCCTTATCGAGTGTCAAACACACTAATTGATTCTACAAATATGGAAATCTAATGCCAAAGAACAGCAGAAGCAGTAGCAGCCAGCAAAAAAGTGAACCTCTAACCAAAAAAACCAGAGATTTATATCTACGGATGATACGCAGAGGCAGACACGACTCGAACAGGCAGATAGACAGACAGACAGACAGGCAGTCGGAGGGACGGCTCAATCTAGGTCTCAGGCGAGGGATCATCTCGGTCTAGGGGTCGCCTCCGCCTCCTCCTTCTTCTCCTTCTCCTTTGTGTGGCAAAACAATGGATGAGAGATTGCTGCCAGTCATTCGGATGGGATGACCTTTCAGCCTCTCTATTCCGAACCATCAATCAACCGAAAAACCGAACAAAAAATCCAAAAGAAGGCAAAAATTGTTTAAAACGGAAATGAATCCACGCTTTGGACATTAACTGTAATTGCGCTCATACACGCGCTCGCCTGCTCTCCTGCTCGCCTGCCCGCAGACCCATAGATACGTTTCTATCCCATGACGCACCAACGAGTTCCAGTCTATGGGTCCAGTCAGTTCCCTTCCCCACTTCCACTTCCACGCCACTCCGCCCAACACAACCCCACATAATGACCTTGTAACTCAACTGTCAACTGTCACCACACGCAGCAGCAGTGGCAGTGGCGGCGGCAGCAGCAGCGGCAGCCTGAATGGCCAACAGCAAATCAATAGCTTCGGCCACAATTTATAGTATCCATGGCCATAAATTGGTCCGCGCCGGCACATGTCATGACTTTGAGGGGCAGAACCCAAAGAATTCTGGCCAAAATAGGCACAGAAAAGAGGGGCGGGGGAATGGGGATGGGGATGGGGATGGCGAGGGAACCCAAAGGAGAACGAACAGAGGCGCAACAGCTCTCATTATCATATGAACAAAAGGGTTCTGTCCGTGTATCGCATACGATTTTTATGAATTTATAAAGAAAGAAAGTCAAGGAAGGGAAGATACATTCAGGAGATACATAGCCCATGGATACGAGTACTGGCACTCGCACTCGCACTCGCACTTGAGTATTCCGTGGAGGAGTGGGGAGGAGAGCCGGGAATCTAGGCGTCTGGCAATCTAATAAATATTTAATGAGTGCAATTTATTCGCTGACTGTAACAGATTTTCAGTTGCAGGAAGGAGGGAAGGCTTTTCCCAGAGATATTCGAATCTGTGGAAGCTTCTGGGGTTCTCCTTTAACAGAAGGGATTATTTCATATACAGATTATCCAGATAAGATCCAACGGAATGTTTCTCCCCATGTTTCCCAAGTGTTGGGTATCGCCTAGTCGACTCTTTAAACTCATAGAGAGGAATTTGTACGTATGTGGGATATGTACGGGATAAGCATTCCCCAGTAGCGCTTAGATATTTATGTATATTTAATGTTGTAGATACAGTGCGGGCTCTCTGGGGCGGACAGTCCGCTCAGCAGAGCTTTCACTGTTTCAGAAACTTCTTATCGCCAGTGAAAAATGTATGTTTTCATAAGCGTAGACTTAGGATAAACGAACAACAGGCCAAGGCATGCCACAGCAGCAGAGATTAGGGGGAGAGCAGACCAGAGAACAATGGAGCAAGAGAGTGGGTGTGGGGATAAAGTATGAGCAGAACTCAGATACAAAAATACAAATAGTTTGTGCGATATCTTGCACTGAAATTGAAACTGAGACTTCCGCAAAGGCCAGAAACCAGAGAAACCGGAGTAAACAGAGCCCCAGACCCAAGGCGAACCCTCAGACTCGTAATGAATTACGCATCAGAATGCTCTCCTTCTCAAGGAGAGGGATCCCGAGGAGAGAATCCCGAGCTTCCAGATGCCAAAAAGAGCTACAGAGGAGTAGGAAGCGTCCAAGGAAAAACGAATGAGTGCGAGGCAAGTGGGGTATTGGGGTATGGGAGAGGGGAGAGGGAGAGTACATAAAAGGCTGCTAAAAAGTTTTGCTCAGCATTGTTATCATCACGGGAGAGCACAGCACAGCACAGCACAGCATTATACTTACTATAAAAGGCCAGAAGCCAGAAACAAACAAACAAAATATGAGAAATGAAAAATAAACCCGAAAATCAAGCAAAAGACCAACACAACACACAGAAAACTCTGGACAAAAGATCTCTTCTGACATAAAGTTTGTTCATTCTATATGTTTACGGTTAGGGTATGGGTAAGGGTATGGTTACGGGGACCATTCTGCCAAGGAGCAACTTTCTTCAAAGGGAAATTACTGGGTCAGCCAGAAGACAACTCGAAACATGGAAGGAAGAAACCTGAAAAGCCGAAACGGAAATGGGGAATTCTAAAGACAAAGATGATTGGATTGCCAAACTGTTTCCATGGAAGATGCCACCATGAAAGATACTACTTTTAGATACTTTCAGCTGTGTTACGGATGGAGGAGTGTATCAATCGACTTTCGGGTAACCGAAGCCCTGGAACGTGCCCCAAAACATTTCCGCCCCTGAAGGAATCCCTCTGCCCCACATTACGCTGGTTAGAAGATATCGGATATTCCACTGAGGAACGTGCAGCAATACGTAAAAAACTACAAGACAAAAGAATAGTGAATAATTTTTTTCCCATGTACCACATTTTGACAACTGTTTTTTTGCTGTTTTTCTTCGGTTTGGAACAGCTTTTTCTGGCTCTTTTTTGCAGTGGCGAACGTGCAGACGTGCAAAATACGGCAATACGGCAGGCGGGCAGGTCGAAGAAGAGGTGGGAGCCGAAGCAGTAAGCAGCAGTTGATAGGAAAATTCAGAGCCAACAGCTGTTGAAAAGCAGACGACGGCAAAGAACACAGACACAAAAGATACGGAAAACAGAACCGTCGACGGTTGCGACGGTTCCGACGATCTTCTTGCGACATGATGTAAGCCACACTAAAGAGGACTAATATGTGGAGTGATTAATTTATTTAAATTAACATAAATGGCAACAGCTTTAACTTTTACCCGAGGACCGCAGGTGGGCTCCAGATGCCCCTTCCCCGTCCCGTCCCGTCCCGTCCCGTCCCGTCCCGTCCCGTCTCTCGATCCCAGTGGCCGACATAAATAATTAAAGTTAATTGCCGCCGCCGCCGCCGCCGCTGCCTCTTAATGATGCAACCAAGCATCAAACGAGCCACAGAGAGAGGGAGAAAAGAGGGAGAGCCAGACCTCGGTCAACCCCGGACTTGGTTTCAGCCATAACTCCAGCCCCAAGCACCTACTCTCTCCCTACTCCCTTTCCGCTGAGAAAGCCAGAAACTCGTTTTATGGAAAATGGAAATGAAATTAAACGGAACCCTCTCGCCCACAGGTCGTCACAGGCAACAAACGAGGGCGATAAAGGTGAATTTTTTGAAATTAAACAAATGCGAAACAGGAGTATAAACCCACTTGACGGGGTCCCAGGAGAGCATGAGAGGGGATGCCCCGAATGACAGAAAAATGTCATTTTCACCTGATTTTCCTGCTGTGGCTAATGGAGTCATTATGAAGGGTAGGATGAATGACGGCCTAAAGGTGCCGTCCAAAGAAACTGCTAAAAGAAAGAGCGATGGGAACGAATTAGCCTCAGGATTTACCCTCAAGACTGATGCTCAAGAGAAGTGTTCGCTGCACAAAACAAATGACATAAGAAAACTGTCAACAATCCGGTTGTCAAATTATTCCATTATGACATTTGAAATCCCAGGCAAAGATAACCCCCGGACGGGGCTACACTTGGCCCCAAAAGATATACCCCATTCCAACTGAAGCATTCTAATCTTATCTTATCTTTGAGTATAGCGTGTACAGCCGTGAGTAATGGTGCAGTGGAAGAGAAGAGAACGGGTTTCCAGTGGAGAGCCCAATCTGATAAAAGTTCTGAATTAATTAGAAGACTAGTATAGAGGCGGCTCTTGGGCTGCCCCTTGCCCCCTGCCGCTGACACCAATCCATCCATCTGTCCGTCCGTCCGTCTGTCTGTCTAATTTGGGCGGGTCTGGCTAGCGATGCCCGCCCCTTCCTCGGGGGAGCCGCCTTTGATAATTAATAACAAAAGACAAGTTTTTTTCGGTTCTTCTCTTGGCTGGATTCTAGGCCAGACCCAGAGCAAAACAAAACGCGGCAAAACGCACAGAAAGAGACAGCGAGCAAGCCAAAGGGTGGACGCGAGAGAGGGAGCTTTGGGTGAGGCCAGGACTAGGGGCTGGAGGGAGGAAGGCTGGGTTGGGGGTTGGCTAAGGGCTCTAGGCGTAGGACTAAGGGGTAGAGATGGAGGTGGGGGTGGCGCTAAAAGCTGTCATTGCAAAGCCAAAGGCAAATACAAAGCGCTTCCATTCAACGGTTCTTCTCCCTCCGTCCGTCCTTCTCCCAGACACAGCTGTGGGCTCGGTCAGCCGTGAGCAGGGGAGGGGGGGGTGGGGCATGGGGCAGGAGGCGCAACATAAAAATCAAATGAAATTTATTGATTTTTTCTTTTCGCACACGCCAGTACATGCAAGACGAGGGCCAACCAGTGCCAAAAAAAAAAGAGAGCAAAACAGACAGGCAAGCAAAGTCAAGGAAATGGCCAATAAAAAGTCATTTGCAAACAAAAACACGTGAAATCTGATCCGAAATGTATGAAGAATCGTGGATACCCTGTCCCCTCTGTCTTTCCAGAGAGGACTCTCTCCCGCCCTCTATTCGAAATGTTTTCCCGATCGAAGATCTCTCTTTCACTCACTCCCACCTATCAGTAACAGTAACAGCAGAGCTTCTGCTGTAGACAGAAAGAGAGACAAAAAGTCAATGCACGAAGAGCATGCGGAAGAGCTGTGAAAGAGAACTCATGCAAGACGAAAGCAACAACAACAATGAGGAGAAGGTGGGGTTTGGATGAGAACCAAAAACAACACAAGAAGCAGTCACAAGAAGAAGAAGAAGAAAAAGCAATGCCATGTAAAATGTCAGTCCAAGTTAACGGGACGCCGCGCGGCGTCGGCAAAGACACGCAACAAAAACAAATGTTTGATCTGTTGTCACGGGCAAAGGGGGCGGGAAGGGAGAGCGAAGGCGCCAGCAGGCACAGCAGCAGCAGCAGGTGCCGGGGTGGGTGCCAGCCGCTGAGGTTGTGACTTGAGACAGAATATGTTCCATCCAACCCCCAAGACAACCCGGTCGCAGGTCGCGGGTCGCGTGTCGGACGGAAGAGTGGGAAGCAAGTCTAACAACAAATTTGAGTGCTTTACTCCTCCGGCCGCACCGTTACATTTCCGTTTTCCTCTCCGTTTCACTTACCCCCGCGCAATCCACCTGCTGCTGAAATGACGGCTTCTCCTCCTCTCTGCGGCTGTGCTGATGGATACTCCTCCCTCTGCAGCACTCTCTTTGGATTCCTTGGATTCTTCACCTCCTCCAACTGCTGCTCATCCGCAAGCAAATTTATGGTAAACACTTTAACGCCGATTGCTGCTTCTGTGTTCCTTTGTTTGTATATTATTTGTTTGAAATATTTTTGAAAATTATTTTGTTAGTTTTTTTCCGATTGATTTAGAGCCGCACGCTTCGTTTCGATTTCGGAGATATGGAATTTACGGGAGAATTCGCGCTGATAATTCGTAATTTTTGGCCAACCATTTATTCGATTTGCATTTTGCTTTCGCACCTTCACAGCTGATTGCGGCCCCGTGCTGCTGCTGCTGCTGCTGTTGTTGTTGTTGTGTTGTGTCACTCTTCACACTCGCACAACACACAGGCACAGACACTATCACACACACTCACATAAGCATAGGTACGGCACGCACACAATGACAAACACCTGCGCGCGTAGAGGTGTGCTCGTCGGCGGACTCTTCACGTATTTTTTTTTGGATGGAAGAAAAGAAATGCAGCGCACTCACTGCCAACATCCAAACGTCCAACAATTTCAACGGCCAAAATTCGAATGGGGCGGCAAGGCCGTGGACTGCCAATACGCGCCAACTTCCAATTTTCCCTAGGGTATGCCGAATGTTGCGGGACATGTTGCTCGTTTCCGCGGCACATGAGTCTGGCCCATACAAATCAATGTGGCCGCAACATTTGTGCATGAAATGGTCAACATTTGTGTATGGAATGAGTGTTGCTACCCATGCAAAGAGAGCGAAAAAGAGAGCCTTAACCGATTGCAGAGAGCGTGGAGAGTTCCAACATGTTGCCAGCGCATAGCAGAGCACGTTGGGGCATGTTCGAAGCGAACTCTGGTTCGACTTAGGGTGTGGGTCACTTCTTTCTGTGTGATAAAAATTCACTGATAAGAGACACAGTCAGAGGGTTTGTGGAAGGAGGTCTGAGAATGACAAATGTGCCCCTATGCGAAAGACATTTGTGGCAGCCAGACAATTGGCTGGGGGGCCAAGAGGCAGTGGAAAGAGATTGAGGGCCACTTTTGCTTCATTCCCTATGAATATTTCCATTGAACTTCTTTCCCTAATGTGTATCTTTGTTTGTTTTCTTTTCGTTTTACGTCCAGCCCGCTCATCACTATGGCAACATCGAACAAAACTTGTTTTTGCTGATTTTATGCCGGCTCCCAACTCGAACACGCACATGTTGGCCGCTGCACTTGTCGCTCGAACTCCTCCGGCATGCACGTGGCTCATTTGCATTTTGTTGTTGCTACTTTTGTTGTTGTGGTTGCAAGGCATTGTTGCAGGCGATTTTTGAATATGGTTTGAAGCGGTTTCTGCAGAGGGTTTCAGGCGTTTTTAGTCGCTAGCTTATTTTTTTTCTTTTAACATTCTCCATTTGCTGAAAATAATTTAATTTAATTTTTTTAATTAGGGTAATATTTAGTATTAGTATATTTAGTATATTTATTATTTTAATAATTTTAAACAATTTTTTGGAAAATAATTTAATTTAATTTTTTTAATTAGGGTAATATTTAGTATTAGTATATTTAGTATATTTATTATTTTAATAATAAAGTAGGCAATTGAAGAAGTTTCAATTAGTGGCATTTGACACTCGCTCACAAACACAAGCACACAGACACACACTCCGGCAAAGTGGGGGTGCAGACACTTGTGTTGGTGCACGGGCACGCACACACGCACATTTTACCTGTACATGCGCCAACGACAACGCCGCTTAAGCGTTTTTAGCGCACAGCCGCCTGCGCGCATGCGCGCTGTTGGATGTTTTCATCGATCGCTGCTACTTCCGCTCGCCAGGGGAGAGCCAGCCACCTGCGGGAATAGATCCCCAGACGACGATTACTTCGAACTGGCTGGCAGACGTTTGTTCTCTTCTGTTCTGTTCAGGTTCAGGTTCTCAAGTTTTCTGTGAGCCATCTATAGGCTTACATTACAGATATTTATGCCCGATTATACAAAACAGTCACTGTCGCTGCGAGCCCGCATCGGATACACGAACTTGTGCTGGTTAAAGGACATCTGCTCCGCCACCCAGGAGGAGGTGTGCGCCAGCGACTCCTTGGAGCTGTGGCACAGCTGGCACTCCCAGTCGGCATCCTTGGGCCGCCAGTCAGCGCACTTGGGGCCGCGGTACTTTCCGCACGTACAGCATGTCACATAGCTGAAAAATACAGACATCCACTGAATGACACACGAAGGAAGAGAGGTACGTAGGATCCGAATGAATAAGGACTATACCAGAGACTTCTCAGCGAGGCATCGAAATCACTTGCCAATTAGTCTTCAGCGCCGACGATTGCGGGGATATTCTTTAGATATTCATTTTTCCCCAAGTCATCTCCATATAATATGCATCGGGTATTTTCAGACACACATCTTTTTAGCACGTATGTTTTGGGTGCACAAAAACAACAACAAAGAGAATTATGACGCCATTTGTGGTGGCAGGTCTTAATAATAAACCAACATTTTTCCGTTTTAATTATAGATTTCCATACGATTTTCTTTTATTGCATCACCGATCGTATGAAGCTGCGGTTTTTGATGATGTATTGCCGTTTCTATGATTGACATGAGCGGAATATTCTGCTTTTTTACTTTTTTACAATGCAAATAAAAATTAACTTTTGTTATGCTTCTTCTTCTTCCCCGCGGGAGCACAGAGTTGCTTTGACTCAGGAGTTAATGTTGTTAAGCGGCAGCAGATTATAGATAGTGTTGTAAGGGATGAAAAAAGCGCGGCGTTTGAATTCAAATTTGAAATTGTTTTTAAAGACTGGGGAAAAGAATGGAAATTTAAAAAGAGGCGAGTTTTTGGGGCGGTAAATTCAAAGCATTGAAAATAAGTGGATTTCTATGGCAGCTATAGAAATAGAGTCAACCGATTTAAATTCATTTTGCGTTAGTCATATACGGTATTCGATTCGAAGGCTAGTCCCAATAGCGAGACTGAGGCAGAGGCGGAGCTTCGATCCGGATCGTCCAAGAGGGTGCCGCAGCCCATTGCGGAGCGCAAGTCGTTGTGTTGGCCTAGGCACGCGGCCAGAAAGACACTGAGAGTCAGCGCAGATAGGCCCTGAGGGAATACGGGGTACACATTATCCGCGAGAGTTTTCTCTCAGTGGAATGCATCAGCAGGCATCTGTGTGCATAAATTAATATGAAAACATTTGCAAAAACAATTAGCACTCAGAAAAAAAAAAAAAAAAGGAATGCTAATTAGCCGAACCGAAAGCATTTGTTTCGATGCCCCATCCCACAATAAACTTTGACCGGTCAGTGTCGTCAGGTTTTCATGTGTCGTTGTTAGAAAATTGTACAAATAACGGCCACTTTGTTGGCGACCGAAACGAGTTTTCTTCGGGTGTTTTCGCCATCAATAAACACAATTTTCTGTTTGCCCAGTTGCAGTTTCATATACGCTCATGCCTGTCTATATAAAGTGGATATTCCGTATAAATATTGGCACTACTTGTTGGAGGGAGGCCCCAGATATGTATATCGGAGTATTGCGGAATAATTATTAAATATTTATCTATGGGTTGGATAATCTAACAATTCATTATTAAGTGTGGATGTTGCAACTACAGAATGGGGCACTCGTAGCACTAGATATGAGGGGATGTACTAACCGTGGGTCAAGGAAAGTTCTCCACATCAAATGAAGATCTGATAATATAGTACAATCGCCAAAAAATGTCAACGATTTCATAGAAAATCCCATGAGTTTCCAGAAATAATGATATTCCACACCATTATTGAGGACAAAATCACCCAAAAATACCCCTATTTCCCTCCTATATTCCCTATTTTGAATATAGAATATCTGCCACCTGTACGATGCAAGGCTTGGGGCTTCATTTGCGGACTGTTTTCCGTTGGCGCTGCCAATTTGCAGACCAATTGAAAATGCGTTGCACGCCCCAGACAAAAACTCATTTGCAACACTTCACGCAACGCCGGCGATTTCGATTTAGCCAAGATCAAGGGCGATAATGCCCGCAGCAGCACTACACGGGGGCTTGGAACTGCTTGGGAAGGGGAGCGAGAGGGGGAGCGAGCTGGATCTGAGTTTTGTTGTATGTACGGGACGGGGGACTGGGGACAGACATCACATTGCGTGCAACAACGTGCTGCAGATATAAATAGCCGGCAGCCAGAGAGCAACTTGCAACTTGCAACTTGCCCCTTATCCAGGCTGGCTGATCTTTACGCACAGGAGGCAGCACCACTAGCAGCAGCAGCAGCAACGACTTGCAACAACAGCAACAACATTCCTTTGGACATTTAATTAACGATCGCGATTGCAATCAATGCAGGGCTCCTCTCCAGCCTCTCCTCCATCCCAGCACAGCCCATCCCATCCCAGAGATTGGTGAATGAGCCGGCGATGGCTCTTCTTCGTGGCTGCTCTTCTGGCCTGCCTTTCCGATCCGCTCCGCTCCGTTCCGTTCCGTTGCGGTGGCCTCCTGGTTAGCCGGAGCTAAGCTGACAAATACTGTAATTAATTTTAATTGCAGCGATTGGCGCTCGCTTTCCGTCTCATTAAAGATTTAACTCTGGGCCAATGCTAGATTTTAGTATTATGATAAACCCGCGGGGGGATCTTCAATTCAAGGTATGCCTCCGCGGCATGCCCCCCCATCTAGAGTTGCGTCTGCGTCTGTGTCTGCCTCTGCCCCTGCCTCCGAGCACAGACCTAGCCATTCCGCTTGCCATTCCTGGTACGTGTTTTTGCCCCTAATTGCAGAAAATGTCGCGTGGCAAAGATTTTCTCGCCTTTCCATCAAAAGCGAACACGACCAAAAGGGGGCGGACCAAGGAAACAACAAAACAAAAACAAGAGATAATCGAAGCGATATTTCGACTATGGGATAACCGATTGTTGGTTCTATGTATATATCTGGATAAAACAGGAGAATACTGATAAATAAAGGTTTTCTGATATTTCTGGATACAACAGCGGAAAAAACAGGATTTCTAAGGAATATATATTTGTCTATATCTACAAACTATAATTGTTGCTCTGTCATTGAAATCCACCTCTCAAATGATTTACGACCCAAAAATCTGTTCATTCAAGTCTAGTTAATTTCCCAAGTTACATCCTGCCACACGACCACGGCATACCTTCTCAATGCACGACTTTCGGGGGTATCATAAATCGAGTGTGTGGGCCCTAATTTGCATTAAGTACTTTGCCACAGCTCAAAGGGAGAGTAAAGGAATTAACAAATTGATACCAGTTCAAAGGTCGCAGCAGAGGAATGGTTTTGTATCTTTACAAGCAAATCAATTGCAGATGTCAGCTTGGGTCAGTGAATCCTTGGGGAGGCGTTAGAACATCAAGGAACTGTCCTTCAACTAACCAAAAATATCATATATTTTAATGATTAAACTCCACTTTTGAGCAGCTTTAAGCCCGAAAGATAGTCCCACAGGCCTTCGCCCTGTAAAATCCTTCCCCCCGCCCCGCACAGAGTAGTCTTCCGCTTGGTCAATCATCCCCTGAACACCCCATGGTACCCGTTATCCGATTCACGTCCAATTAAGCGCAGCTTAATTAAGCCCCAACGTTCGGGCATTTTGTATTTATTTAAAACATAATATATTCGCCGTGGAAATATGGCCAGACAGGACGGGCAATTAATCAATATAATATCAATATGATTGCCGATATTATCGGGCCCTGCCGCAGACGACGGGAATTAACATAAACTGTCACTGCCATAAAAAGTGTCGGAAAAATGGAAAAACTTCTACACACACACACACAATTAAGAAGCCATAAACACATGATATGCGGGCGGGCAGGGCAGGGCAGGGCAGAAGAGTTGCATGCGGGGGCTAGTCGTGGCACGGATAGAGGTAGGTGCCTCAGCTAGGAGGGATCGTAAAAAATGCTGCCTGCCTGCCTGTGTGCCAGCCAAAAAGTTTCAAAGTGCAATTTGAAAAACAGTAAATATGTCGCGGGGCAGCAACGGGAGGAGACGAGGCACTGGGGAGGCGAGTCACGTAGCTGCCGCAAAAGTCACGGAAGTATTTTCGCATACGAGTCCTGGCCTCCAGGATCTACATATCCGTGCGGGTACATGCATGGATGGGGATGTGGCAATGACATGACTTGGCAGCAATTTCTATTCCAAACCCGCACCCCGTTCCCGTACCCTTCCCACTTCCCCTCTCACTGCCGCAAAACTCTGACAAATGGCCAAAAGGAACGACGGAGTGGGGGTATGTGGTGGTGCTGGCAGGAGGCGTGGCTGTACAGGTGTTTGCGGTAATCGGGGATGACGGCAAAGATATGTACGGTGTACGGAGTACGGTGTACGGATGTACGGTACATTCGCGCCGAAGTTGCAGCTGAGAATGACGAAAATTTATGATATTCTACGACTCCGACTCCGTCGCCGACTCCGAGGGGCTGTGCTCTTTATTGAATCGCAACGAAGGCGGGGCTGATGGTACGATTTGTAACGAAACGAAATTGAAATACCTTCCCGGGGGGGATGAGAGTGCGGCAGAGAGGTTGAGGTAGGTGGTGGGGTGTGGTATCGTTCAGGTCAAGTAGAAGAAGGTTAAAGCTAAAGTCAGCCGAAAATTGGATTCGATTGAAGTGCCCAAGAGCACCCCTCCTTAAAGCCAAATCCCTTTGAAGTCCAAAGTCCAAGGGCTGCTTTCACCGCGTGGGACATTTTTTCACCTCCAATGCCCATTCAATTGAGTTGTTTGCCGGCTCTCAAAAGCCTCACGCGGCAGAAACGGCTTATGAAGCCCCACACTGATACACCCCCAAAGCCACACACACACACACACCCACAGAGAGACATACAAGCACCGTGACAGTCTGATGCAGGTGGAAGCAAGGCTGCATTGTTGTTGTTCTGCTGCAATGTCCTTGCCATGCCACCGCTATCATAATTAGTATCCTGTGAAGACATGTGTGCGTGATGCATGTTGTACTCCTGTTGCCGCAACACACACAGACACACAGACACACACACACACACACACACACACACGTGTGGCTACACGGGACAGGTGGCTTTGTTAGCCAGTGATATATTGGCATTTAAGCCAGGCCGAGAGTGTAGACTGTAGAGAGCCCACTGCCGCTGGCATATCCTGGGCTTTAAAGGACACTGAATGAATAATGCCAACCAATTTGCCTAGACGACAGGCGACGAGCGACGGGTCCTGCAGCCCGGCCAAGGACTTCATTAAACTGCAAAAATAGAATTACCAAACGGGCTGTGTGGAGGGGGGGCTGAGGAACCTAATGGCAGCTTAGACCCCAATTAAAACAAAACCCAATGGCAGCACAACGGACAGCGGACAGTGGACGGGCGACACTCCAAGAGAAAGGAAAACCAAACTGAAGAAAAAGACAAACACAGCAACAACAGTCATCCACTCCAGCAGGATGGAATGGAATGGGATGAGATGAGATGAGAGCGGTGCTTCTCTGTTAGTCCGGTACTCTAGTACTCCGGTGATGACCATAAAACACCTTGGCTAATTTCCGCAAATTGTTACAGCTGACGAGTGAGAATGAATGGCCCCAAAACGAGTGAGAAAATGATTAAGGAGAGCAAAATTAATGAAGGAGCCAACGAAGAAGAGCAGAAAGGATATCCAGGCTAATGCTTCCACCTGAGAGAAGACAAAAAAGACCCTGGAGATGAGTGAGTCCCGTGTCTAGTGCTCCAATTCGGGAAACATTCAATGGCAGAGTATATGGCAGACGATCTGGAAGTCCTGCCACTACTCATGCAACGGAAAGCATTTATTAAGAAGGACCCTGCAGCAAGCAGTTGTCGTTGTGGCCGTTTGCGGCACGTACGCTGCTGTACAGCTGTCTCCGGAATCCTTTGCTCTCGGCCTGGGACTTTTCCCAATTAACAGCAGCTGCATCGCCACAAACAGCTCTGCCGGAACACTCTCGCTCTGGGAAATGCATTTAAAAGTGGCAAAGACTTTCAGTCGTCTCTTCGATAACCTCCCACGACTATGGTGTTATCCGCTTTAAGCCGTCCCGCACACCCCCCATACGGGGGAATCCCCTGCCTGCAGGGGACAGGGACAGTGAGGGGACTCTCTGTCGCCATAAATTTGCAGCGCCAAAGTGATAATGAAAGTGTTTCCTTCCGTTTTGGCCAAACAATGTGCCAAGAAAAGGAGACACGAGGCGAGAGGAAACCCCCGGAGGACGCCACACAGAGAGAGAGAGAAAAGAAGAAAGGATATACGAATGGTTCGATACTCTAAAAGGTTCTCTTTTCGATAAGGTTCTCTTCATTAAATGTTTTCCTGAAATAGAGAGTCCCCTGAAAACATGGTACTTCCAATGGGAACAGCCTTTATTTTGGAATGCCACGGTGTTTTTCGTTGGAGTTGCTTCCACGAATACAGTGCGTGTAGATAGTATACCCTCTCTTATCCTTTGCTGCACTGTTCGAAGTTACCTTGGCTTTTCCTTCCCCTTCTTCAGAGTCCTCCTCCTGCTCCTCCTGCTCCCCTGTTGCCATCCATTCATCTTTCAGCTTGGCGCACTCCGCTGCGCTCCGTCGCCTTCTGGCTTTTCACTTGGCTTGTTTATTGTTTTCCGCTCAGCGAGAAATTCAATTTCGGTGGCAAACACAAACACACAAACAAAAACAAAACCAAGAAGCACGAATCCTGGAATCGAGGAGTCGAGGCATCGAGGGAGGCAGGAAAACACACGGCCAGGCCAAGCAAATGAAACGCAGCTCCAATTGCTCCAATTGCATTTGGCTTTCGCTGCAAATCCACGCTCTGGATTTATGTATGCCGCAGGGGGTTGCAGGAGGGGGGGTTGGCTCCACCATCAGAAGACACGTTTAATTGTGGGCTTAAACCGAGACTCTGGACAGACTCTTGTTCGAAAACAATTAAAGCGGACTGGACTCCTTCTCTTTGGTCCAAGGCTTAGGTCCAGCGGAAGAAAAACAATCGCGAGGAAATGCCTCCTTTTTCCTTTTCCCCTCGCCTGAAGCTCCTCCTTCGCCATTTGCTTCGCCGGCCAAAAGTTGCAAGTCCAAAATGACCGACTGTCCTCGCGGAACTGTTGAAGCGCGGCCAAAGGAGCAGCAGGAGCGCAGCAGGCGAGGATGGATCCCCGAGGATGCTACGGAGTGGCATGCACCGAAGCACTTTACACAAAATGGCTTCCAGCCAGTTTTAAGTTTGGGCTGCTCGCCCCGGCACTCGCCCCCACACCACTGCTGTGCCACACCTCCAAAAAAACGAAAAAAAACCCGGGCAACAGCCAAAATGTTGCTTTGCCTGCAGTCGTGACCCTCTGTACACCCTGTAGTTTTAGGGGCGTATATTCTTTGCAGACCTTTTCAGACTATATGCTATATGAAGGTCCTATTCTCACACCGAGACTTATTCTTCGGCAAGTGCCGCCAGCACAAGACGCACAACCGACAAAGAGAAAAAGAGTAGGCCCGAGAATGCAAAAACAAAATACATGTAGTTCAAAAAAAGGGACTCCACGCTCTTGCATACAGATCATATCTAATGGGCCTACATCCAGTGGAAAAAGGGATGTCATTCTGCAATGGACATCTGGCAGTCGAATCCTTTTCATATTTGTTCGTCTTTTCGGGGAGGTCCAGACCGTGAACGGGGGAAAGGAAAAGGAGAGCGGGGACCGGCCATAAAATGAGGGAACTATGACAAAAGATTGCAGTGGCAAAAGTTTGGAACAGCGTTAATTAATTTTGCGTGCGTTGAAGCCTGAACTCTGGCGTCGAAGCCTTCAAGGGTCAATTGGTAGCCCATGAACCCCACACCTTACGCTGCATTAATGAAGTGCACAAAGACGGAGAACCCCCCGTGGTTCCTAGATCGAGAACTACGTTTGAATACGAATGAAGATATAGCTTACTTTTCAGTATCCTTGGGAAGTCCTTCTTGGCTATTGGCTAGTCCACCTAAAAGGATAACAGACTTTAGAGTATTAATGCGTTTATGTGTTGGACGGACCTGGAGGGTTCTGGTAGTTCTTAAACGATTGTTTATGCCTTAAATAAGATCCAGAGCCAATCCACATGTGTAGAACGAATTGACTTCACCTCCCCACTCCTACAAGAAATTTCAAGTGCTCGGGGATGCTCGACAAAGTTTCCCTTCGATAACCGCACTGCAAACATGCGATGCAATCAAAGTTGCACCCACAAGATGTCCTTCGGTTCACTCTATGTTATAAATAATGCTTCAGATAAGTTGCTGTTCAGCTGCTCTTCGGTTTACGTTTGGCGCACACCCAGGCCCAGATACTTAACGAGCTGCTGTTGCACAGATACATTGCGGGGCGACGTACGGAAGCGCCAGGCAGCCTGATCTGTGTTCCCCCATTGATTTTGTCGGATGGACGCACCCGCGTACAGATGGACGGCTAATGGAAATGGCCCCGGAGGGAGGTACATCCGGGGATTGGCCCAAGGTGGCGGGGTTCAGAAGCCTCCTGGTCAGGCCCAAGACTATCTCCGACTCGGCACGGTGTGCGGTGCGGATTTCGAGTATCCGGCTACGAGTCTGTTGCACATCAATCACCGACTGGAGGTCCCCTGATGGAGAGTCTGTTGAAGAACCGTCATCTCAGTAAGGTCACCCAGATGATATCGATTAGTGCCGGGGCCTCTGAAGGACGCTGGCAAATACCCTTTCCCCGGGAGAACACGGGAGCATCCCTCATCATGCCTCACGGGGCGTTTGGGTATCGGAAAGCAGCAGCTGGTGGAGTTGGAGCTGCCCAAAAAATAGTTCTTCTCCTGTAGAGCTCGTGCCCCACAGACTCAATAATCCCCGATCGGTGCAGCGAAGCGGCGAGCATGATGTCCTTCGACCCTGTCTTTCACTGTTCGGGTTACTATTAATTTCCGACTCCTGTTGCAGAGACTCTCAGAGTCTCAGTGTGGACTCTGGACTTTGGAATGTGTAATTAAGCTGCCTCGAATTTCCCTCCGCCTCTGCAGCCGCCCCACCCGAAGACTGCTATGCTAATGACCAGAGCGAGATGCTCTTTGGCGCTGGTACGAATTCCTGACAGCGATAAAATTGTTTCCCCTAACCACCCCCCGCCATCAGTTGATGGCATGTTTAGTCAGCGGCTTATGCGCCGTATGCGCAATGTTATCTCAAGTTCCTGTTGACCAGAATACGAGGAGTGTCAAGAGGTCTCTCGTCTGCATGAATTGATTGACACGGGAAGCGACAACAACAGCGGCAACAGCCACACAAAATGTGACTGCAAAACAACTTTATTTGCGAGAAGTGGCATTCATGAAATATTCATGCAGGCAAAAAATCAGAACAAAACAGAACAGAACCCATGCCACTGCCCCTGCCACTGCCCCTGCCCCTGGCCCAGGACTGTCAGGCGATGGAGGAGACAGAACTCCTACAGAACTGTCAGGCTGCCTGAGAGGCTATAGAATTTATTGTGGCTCCAGGCAGAGAGTAGTGGATGGAAATTGAAGGCTGCTTCAGGCTGCTGCAAGTGTTGCAGCTTTTTATTGTCGATGGAAAGGACTTGTGTCTATCGAAGGCGTCTAATCGATGTTTAGGTTCGATTTTATTCACCCAAGCTCACTTTAATCGCAGCTTATCGATAGATCCCATGTTTCGATAGCGGTCCACGAAACTTTTAATCGGTTTTTGATAAAAAAAAATCCACTTTTCAATATGTATTTGCGATGGAAAACTTTCCTTTATATTTAGTTTCCCTTTTTCTTGGTAAAATTCAATTTTTCCACACTCAAATGTTATTGTTTGAGAATTCATTTATCTATATAAATTGTTCCGGATGTTTTTTGTGTACCTTGAACCTTTTTCCATCGCCTTATCCCATTTCAATCTCCTCTGGCCTCTTCTGTGCACGACTGCCTGCTTCCTACGGACAAACCATTTATTTGGTCAGCTTGGAATTGACCCACATTTGACACAGCTTAAGTTTCTCCATGCCCATATACGTACATGCCATGTTTGTCCACGCTGATAGTCCAGGCTGCCACCAGAGCCCCCTCCCGCACCTCACCTCACGACCCTGATGGAGAACCAGGAGAAGCTCAGGCAGAGGCAAACTTTAAAAGCGTCCAAGCCAAGCCAGTGGCATCGATGTCGTCTGGCACTATACAAACTATAAATTGGCTTAAGCCCCCAGACAGCCAGCCGGCGACCAGTTTTGGAGTGTGTTCCCATTCTCGGTTCCTTCCACAACGAGGAGAAGTAGGAGGAGGATGGATGCGGAGGGAGGATAGGACAACAGTGGTGGCTGGCAGTGGTGTACAACGTTTGACACTTTTGAACTTTGATGTACGGCATTCAATCTGTGATTCGGGTCGGGTCGGGTGGGGTCGGGGGCACTCTATCGACTGGCTGGCTGGCTGGCGGAAAAGTTTCTTTGTGGCTTGTCATGTTTTCCATTTGATTTGCAATGATTTTTGCTAATTTTCCATGGCATTCACTTTGACAACATTGCGGCTGTCTCAGTATCTGCCTCTTCTGCTGCCAAGATTCCCACGAAAGATGTGCGACTTATTCATCGTCATCGCCATCCCCATCGCCATCATCATTGACTTTTACCCGATACCGATGCGAACCTGTTTTCCCATTTCCATTCCCATTTGGCTTCTTTGGCCAGACTCTTCGGCTGCATAGATTACAAGTGGAAATTTTGTAAGTGCCCCCAAGCCAAAGTTATTATTATGATTAGGATGAAATGAGTTTTTTCCGATGAAAACTTTTTCGCTGGAGATTTTCATTTCGCGGCGGAAAGCGAAACATGGAAACTTTTACTTGCAGTGAAAATCATGGGCATGACCAATCAAGTCAATAGTTCCATAGTCCATAAAAGAACCGCCGCCCACAGTACTCGACTGCTGCGTTCGGAGCTCGGTTCTGATTGAGACGAATCGGGGGAAAAATCAAGGACCACTAGGTACTACGACTTCTGTTCATGCATTAATCATAAACTCAACTCAAACCCGGAAACTCAAAACGGAAATTCGCATCCGTCTTCATCATCATTAGGGGCATAAGGGGCCGACATACAGGCGGCTTCCCACAGCATTCTTTCTCCTCCTTTGGCTCCTTCCTTTGGAAATTAAAAATTCATCTGCGGAATTTTCCTTTTCGTCCCTTTTTTCAGTTGTACAGTTGTACATTCGTTTTAAATGAATATTAATTGCGATTCCAATTGCGTTTGCCTTTGCTCCACGGGCGACCATTGAAATTGGGCCTCCATTTTTCCTCAGACTGCTATGCAAAGCGGCATTCAACGCGGCTGGGCCAGGAACTCCATTAAGCCGTAAACTAGGCATCGACAGCCGCCGCTTTTGATTCAATTAAGCGCAGCGGGAGCCCGAATAAAGTGCCCGGATTCGCTCAAATAGAAGGCTCTTCACTCAGGCAGAGCGAGTACACTGAGAGACAAGCAAGCCCCAAGTAGGTTGAAGCGGGATAGAGCTCAAGAAAACGATAAGCATAAGCACGCAAGAGAGGGATGCAGCTAGGCCTACTGACACCCAAACTCAAATCTCACTCAGTCAGCAATGAGCACTTTTGCGGTAAACATAGCATTGAGGTTAAAAACGAATTTAAAATTAGAAAATCCTACAACAAAAATTAATTAAGAAGCATGTTAGCAATTATCTTGAGTGCAGCCTCATAATGCTGTTCCTGGATTTGAGTTGATTGTGTACGGTGGCCTGCCCTGATGTCTACACCGCAGAGAAAACTCGCTCTCTGAATAATGAAAATTGAATTATATGCTTAATAAAACATCTCCAGTTCCAGCCCGCCCACACCCGCAGGAGCTAAACGAGTAGAGATTTGCTCAATTTGCATTTGCCCGGGCACAATATTCCCTTGTACTTTTGCTTACATTTTCAATTAGCCATTGATTGGTCTTCACGGTCGAATGCAATACCAAAGTACTACGCATACTTCAACTTAAATTGAGTTATTTGTTGGCCAGCTCTGCAACGTGGCCAAGGGAAGATCATATTCTGTGTTTATTAACTCTTACCTGACTCTTACAAGATGGCCGGCGCGCCGGCGGCCTCTCAAAAATATTCCTTTGCAAGGCAGCGAAAAGTTACAATACATACATATGTATGTATGTAATCTTCTATGTAGTTAGATTTTTATATTAATCACTTTAGAACTCATTCAATCAAGCAGCTACACATCGGTAATTGCATTGGAATGTGATCAGTTTTTGGCCAAATTTGGAACAAAACAATAATCACAGCGTCTGAACTTATTTAATCTTTCCCTAACGCGTCCTCAACAACTGATCAAGACCAGTGCTGGAAAATTAGCATATCCTTGGACTTGCGATAAATATTATCGATATTCAATAACAAAGAATTTAAACAATATTCTGAGGAAAATAGATGCTTTAATAGCTATAATCATCACTAAGCTCAGGAAAACCAGCAGAATCAATGTCTCTCACTGACTCTGAATAATATTCATTACCTTTGTAGTCACCGTTGTAATCACCATTTGGGTCACCATTGTGATCACCATCGCCAATAGCATTACCATCGCCAAAATTGTTACCATCGCCAATACCAAGGTCATATTCCGACGGCATCTGACGCCCAAAATTCTTTTTAGCTTTCTTTGGCTCGGGTGGTAATCCCGCCTCTGAGAGCATGGGCGGCACGACTTTCTTCCTACGTTTTCCGTCATGAGCGTCCCCCGGGTCCTCATCATCGTCGCCGACTTGGCACACCTCCACCTTCCAGCACGCGCCATTATTCCTCACGATGAATGCCTCCTCGCAGCCACAGCCGCTTTGACAGCGATGGAAGCACTCGAGGCCGCGGCAGCTGCCGTAGCAGTAATGGTAACAGTCGAAGTAGGTAGTGCCATGACAGGGAACAGCCGGATGCGCGCTCACCAGCTTTATCGAGAGCCAGCAAAGTGCCACAAGGATGAAAGACTTCATTGCGGCAGCAGCGAAAAGCGACAATAACTGAATCGAAAGTCCATTCCAGAGCGTGACTCTCGGCCGCTGCCAATTGGAAATGCAATTCGAAACCGGTACGTATCAAATCGATTGGATTCTGCCCTTAATTGCTATCCACTAACGTAACAGATTACTTCTAAAAAATCCATGTATATTCATCACTAATTGAATAATCTTTCATTGATCTCGCCAATGAAGACCATCCATAATAGTGGGATTAGAAATTAGAAGAACTGCTGAAAATGCCATCTACGAGCGTACGTATCGAATCGATTGGCCTTGTGGCCTTTATTTTCTATGCACTTGAGTAACAGCTTGATCCTCAACAGGACGTCGACAATGTTCCTTTGCGGACACTCTTTGAAGTCCGGGATTAAGCCCTTGCACGGCACTACAGCTGCTCTCGGGAAGATACAGCTGGCTGCCACGCTGAGGTAGACAACGTGTGAGTGATGGATCCTGTGGATCCCAAAGCACTGCAGCGGATACAGCGCTGCCTGCGTATTGAAATTTCACATTTTAGCCAGCTCATTGTAGGTCGCCGCACATCTAGTCCCTTGGTGGCGGGCCACGTGGTCGGAGGACACTCTCGAGCAGATTCGGACCGGGCTGGTTCTTAGGCCGGGGCGTCGGCGTCAGCGAGCGGGTGTGCGGTGGGGCGTCCTCCTTCTTGTGGACGGCAGAGGTGGCCGCACGGCGCAGCCGAATCTTCTCCTCCATTTTGCTGGGCACCATAAAGCAGTTGGACTCCTTGTAGACCGGCTTGCGGCGATCGTTCCAGGGGAAGGTCCACTGAATGGGCGTAAAGTCGCGCCTCCATGGCTTCCTGGGCTTGAACCAGCAGTCGCAGGTCCAGTCCTCTTCGCCGGGAGCATCGTCATCGCTGAAAGAGGTACACGGTTACCTACCGAAGGAGAAAACGCTTGCGGATCGGCTACTTACCCACGCACATATACGCGAACGTACCGCGAGGACTTGCGGAAGAGCTCGAGGGCCTCGTTAAAGGTCAAATCCAGCGCGGGGACATCGTTGATCTGAGTGATTTCATCACCGACGCGCATTCCGCCGCGCTTGGCCAGGCCCGTGGGCGACACATTGATGATGGTCAGCGGCTCGAACTGGTCGTAGCCGCCCGACACCTCCATGCCCCACATGGCGTCGTAGAAGCTCATGATGCGGCAATCCGTCTCCAAAGTGTACGTCATCTGGAGCTCGTACTCCACATTGTCGAACGCCTCCGAATCGTACTTGGGCACGTTAATCTTTGAGTCGAACATACTGATCTCAACAATGGGTGATCTCGCCCTGGCAATGGAAACTACTCGTACAACTGAAGCTGCTGCAAGTTGCAAGTGGACGTGGCACTGTCTCGCCCAGCGTCTAAGTTGTCTGGCGTTGGTGGTGTGTATCGGTCGCTTTTATAGCCGCTAATTGGGGAGATTTGGCAGCCTCTAACGTGATCTCCTGAAGGCCAATGTCATTGTTGTTTAATCGTCTTGCCAAGTGCAGTGGGAACCATGTACGGAAGAAAACCTCCGATGAGTGTACTCCCCGATCAAAGGTTCCTCTTCTTTCGGTTTGATTGAAGAAATTGCCAGCTTTTATATGTGGTTCCCACCGTGCCTTGAGGGGAAATCAATTCAATTGATTTGCATTTAATTGTTGTCTATTTTTAGTGGCGTGGCTGTGATTTTGGCTGACGGAAACAACGGCGGCTAGCCCCAAAAGCAGTCCGAAGAGGAAGAACCCGTGGCCGCGTTTGGCCATTGAAAGTGGAGCCGCTGCGAGAGCCAAGGGAAACCAAGTCCAGGTCCAGTTCCAGTTCTTCTCCACTCTGCTAAGCAGCTTCAGCAAGTGCTAACAACCTGTCCGTCCAATGCTGCCGCTTCGCGTCCAAGCGATTTGATTTCACTGACCTCAATTACAGCCGCCGCTGGCCAACAATGCAACTGCGATGGACTGCAGAGCTGCAGACCTGCAGCTTCTGCCTCCGCTCGCCTGCCGACTATTGAATTATTCATTTGCTCAGACCAAAATCCAACAAAAGAAGAAGGAAGACCAGCGACAAAAGTCCATAAAATGCTCTTGTGGCCAGCGACGAGGGAGAGCAGCTTCGGAATGGCAAATGGCAAACGGCAAACAGTGACAACTCGCCTAATTACAACGAATCTTTGGCTCTGCAAAGTAAATTTGTCCACTCAAAGAGTGCTTGAACCAACACAAAACCCAGGCCCCGAGAGTGCCTGGTACTGGGGCTTATGCAACGACACTCTGCAGTCTCCAGTCGGGGATTTGCATCAGCGAGCGTGGCGAGCTTTTGTTTCCATGGAATTTCTAAGCAACAATAGAAAGGATTTGGAGCGGAGTAAGCGAAGCGACCATGGAACTGAAGCAATTACTTAGCAGGTGCCAGACAAAATTTGGGATTACGAATAGATTGTCTCATACTATCTCCATATGGGTCACGCTTCCGACTAACATTGTGTTCACGTTCTAGGCTTTATCGGACGTTCAACAGTCACGAAATGGTTTGCAATTTACTATATAAACCAGCGACAATGTTCGGTGAACTCAGAATCAATCAGCATGAAGCTTCCTCGACTGTTTCGTGAGTATTTAAAATTTCCGAACGTGTGCAAATATAAACCCTTACTTTTTCAGTGCTCTGCGGCGCCCTGCTGATGATGATGATGCCACTCTCCTGGGGCCTAGATCCAGGATTTCTGGAGTATATAAAAAAACGTGTGACAACCTAAAATATCCCTTAAGTGTATCATATTGAATGGACTACCAGCAGAAGCCTTTCTTAATCGATTCTTAAGTTTTGTTTTGATGTAAAATATACCGAATGGCCTGATTTTTAGCGCAAGTTTCTTGTGTTTCTTGCAGTTTCACATAATTTGACATTCTGCGAAGGATTCCGTTTGATAATCCAATTTTTTGTGGCTTGCTTTGGGGAATCAAACGCTTGTGACGATGATATTCAGTTTGCTAAGCCTCGCAAACTCCGGGTATGCTCTGAATTTTTATTGAAAATGTATAATTTATTGTAGACCTTACTCCTCAAAGCAGTTCAGGGAGTCTAACTTTCGTTCCTGGGGCTTCAGCAAAGTGACAGCCGCCGAGAACATCTGGATAAGGCAATCGGGCTTATGGTAGATCGCCTTCTTGGCAAATTGGTGCACGATTCGAATGTACTTGAGGAAGCTATTGCCCTTTTCCAACTGGGGTTGATAGTCAATGCACAAAACCAGGATCTTTATTGCAGGAATGGTGTTTTCGATCAGCAAGGACACCCCGTCGTTAATCACCTCGAAGCACTGCAGGTACTTGTCAAAATCTTTTGAAAATGCCTGGACCTGACTCTTATGGCACAGCTAAATGACGAATGGCATCGGTATGGATCGGATCGAAGCAAGTAGGGCTAGTAAGATGATAATATACTCACAGCCAATAAGCTCAGCAACAAGGTGACCTTGATCAAATGCATTTGGGCTTTCTCTGTCTTCGTAGGTGTGTGAGGCTTGACGGCTCCAGTCCCAACGTTTGAGCCATCAGAAGAATGTGCCCTATTTATAGGCCACAGGATAATCCCATCAGCCATGCTCGCGGCCATCACAAATGATCAATTTCAGGCTCTGGGATCGCAAATCTGCAGGCTTAGCCATTATCCGTAATGAATTCTACGCGAGCATAGCGAATTTTGTCCGACCTTGAATCTAAAACCTTTTCTTATTGAGTTTTTTGCGGCTCTCTTGAAACGCTTCGGTTGAAAAATTTAATCAATTAGCTTGCTTAGGAAACAAGAGTGGTTATTCGTACTATTAGAAAATCTTTGAGATCTGATTGATATTTTTGCATGCAAATGCTTTCGATATATTGCAATTTGGGATATATTTATACATATACATATATGTCCACGTGTGTATATCCTTTCTACAAGATGTAGTCTTTCTCCTGAAGGCATTCCAATTCCTCGATTTGTTCGGAATATGGTTTGATCAGTTCCGTTGCCTGGGTCACCAAGAGCTTGAGGCACTTTGGATTATTTACGACCAGCTTCTTAAAGAACCGATAAATGTTCTTTAGGTACCATATCGATGATTTTGGCTTGCCATCCTTCGGTGGAAGCGCCGTATAGAAGGAGCATATCTGCATCTCGTAGACCGCTGGAATGACGTTGGTGACGACCTTGGCCACCGCCTCGACGCCCACTTGGGCGCACTTGCTTAGCTTGCTCCATTGGGGGTTAATTATGGCCTGTGCATCGGTTTGCTTCGGGGCCAGGCAAATCTGTGGGTCGTGACAGTCTTTACTGGTTAAGATTACTATAAGGAAATCTAGCTGAAGATACTCACAGCCAAGAAACTCAGCAGTAAAATCGACCTAAGCACGTTCATTGTGATCGGACCCAGCTATGAAGTGTCTGATCAATCATCTGTTCTATTTATAGAGCTTGAGAAAACTGTATTCGTCATGCTTCTGGCCATGGCTAAAGGATCTCTTCGCACCTTAATGCTTAATGCGTTAAAAGCCTCCCATATGACATTGAAACCCATTCATAATAATTATATAATACCCTTATCAAGGGATAAACGATGGGTTCTACTTTTGATCTCCCCAGAGGTAACAGGACTGTCAAATCTCTCCGAATATTGATGTACATATGTATTTATGTTAATGTAAGTATAAAGGCAATGATAATGATAGTAATGTTCAAATGTTTTACGTTTAGGAACCAAGGATTTTCTTATAAAAACGACAGATATTCGAATCATAATATATATGATTTCTAGGATCCGCATGTTGTTGGTCTGCCATATCCCTAAATTAAATCAGAAACATGTTGTCAGTTTTGGCATGCTTCAATTAGAACAGACGGCAGGCTCTCGAATGCTCTGCATTTTATTTCAATATTGAAAAACGTATTGAATATTTAGGAGTCCAAGCAGTGCATGCTATCAATCCTCTCAACGTATGGCTCGAGGGTGTTGACAACTCCCTTGAGGGGGTCAAGCAGACAGCTCTGTTTGTCGTAAACAGATAGCTTCAGGAACTTGTAGATGTTTTTGAGAAGTCTGAGTTGACTAAATTCGGGGTCGCGGAGAGGCTCGAAGTCGATGCACTGATATAATACACGCATCGCGGGGATGGTGCGTCGCAGTATTTGCGCCGAAGCTCTGGCGCCAATATGGGTGCACTCCAGCCATTTTTCCCAGTCTATGGACCCTGACTCCTCCCCGGCCTCAGACAAGACCTAATATAGATGGGGGATTGCTCAGAGATTAGAGAGAAAGATCCACTGATGGACTTCCCGTGCTCTACTTACAACCAACGCGCTCAGCAATAGCGCGGCTTTAAGCAGATTCATTTTCGGGCTTTCTCTGTCTTGATGCTTTCGGCTAAACGGCTCCAGACCCAACGTTGCAGCCAGCCACAGATCGTGCCCTATTTATAGGCCACAGGATAATTCAATTTGCAGTGCTCGCTGCCTTCTGTAAAAATAAATTTCACGCCTCCAATGAGTCACGTTTACGGCGATTTAGATTTGCTTTTTTCCTTTTAAAATGCAACGTTTTTTATTCTGAATTTCTCAACATAGAGGTGGCTTCACAAACAAATAGGAACATTGCAAGGAGTTCATCTTCTCCAAGTAAGGACCCACGACGCTCGATAGCGTCATGTAGGCATTCATCAGGCAGGGAAGACGCTCGCCCATCAACATTTTATGGACGAACTGGTAGATGATCACCAGAAGCTGCACCCTATTCACTCTGGCAGTGCTGATCTTGGGCAAATAGCCCACGCACTGCAGCAGATCTTTCATCATGGGCATGATCTGGATGGCGAGGCTAGCCGTCAGCTCCAGGCCCGCTTCAACGCAATTCCCTACCTTGATCAGGTTGATCTTCTGCCCTGCGGTTGGTCTGAACTGAAACAGCTAAGAGACGATCCGTCTCTGCTAAATCACATACATATAACAGTATGAATCCCGTAGTCACAACACTTACAAGCAGACAGCCGAGGAGCAGTGAAACCTTCACTCTTTGCATGCCGAGGGTAGTATGAGAGAACTGTGCGGCATTGTCATGGTTTGAGCTGCTTTTATATGAACCTAAGTACTTTTTATATGCTTCACAGTTTCACCAATGTACACGTAACTCGTTGCGAGATACAGGCTGCTCTTTCATTTGTTGTTTATAAATCTTTGGGTATACAGGACGGCGCCACACCCAGGTACATGCATCTATAGTTCTTCAGTCGCACGAAATGCTGTCCCAAGATTTTTTTTATCGAGGTGGCCAAATCGAGAAGGCACGAGGGATTCTGGACGAGCTCTCCCAGAAACCTGGAGGCCACATCCTTGAATGTTCTGGTATCGAGTGCTGCCAAATTTTCCGAAGTCTTGAAGCTGATGCACTCGAACATAGTCTTCACAATGGGCATAGCCTTGCTGGTGAGGTCTGAAGTTGCCTCGAGGAAGATCTGGGAGCAGACGCCAATCTGCTTGAGGCTGTACGACTGGGTATTCGCTAATATCTACAAAAGGAGTCGAGGACTTAAACAGCTCACTATAGAAGTATTTATTACCCAGAAACAGCTCAGGATTAATGCGGGTTTTAAGCACTGCATGCTGGAAATTCATTTAAAGAACTGTCTTACTTTTTTTTAACTCTACGGAGTATATAAGACATGCATGAAAACTCATTTTATATGCTGCCATAACAGTCCGCTTCAGCCCGCTAAGGGCAGGCAGCTTTGCGGAACACCAATGTAACTGCACTGATAGCTGGAATACCTGCTCCAATGGGGCTCTAGAATCTGGGCCACCGCATCGGTCATGTTCCACAGGCAGTCGGTGGCCATGGCCACGTGTTGCAGGAAGCTGAATCCCGTTATCATGAGCATCGGTACGTCCATGCTCTCCAGATCAACGCTGTTCGTGAAGTTGGTACACTTTACCAGGTCTTTGATGAGGGGCATGCCACGGTTCGCAATGGTGGAGGCTGCTTCCAGGAAAATCCTCCAGCATATGTCTATTACGCCAAGGTTGTACTCCTGACCCCACAGAAAGGGTACCATAAGCTACCGACACAAAGTGTATCCATCAATCCGAGTATCTGTGGATAGTATGGCTTCTCTCACCAACAGACAGCCAATGAGCAGAATGTTCTTCATGCTTGCAATTACCCAAGGCACTGTTCTAAAGCGAATGTTGTTTTCTTCACTTATAAAGCTGACTACCCCAATCGATTTCATACGGTTGTTCATTTCATACGCTTTTTTATAGATTTTACGTTATAGATATAACGATGGACGACCCTTCAAGGGTCCCTGTCATATGACAAAACGAGGGGGAACGTTGTGAGTTGCTGCGGACGGCGCAACTCTACATTTATACCCGATACTTAGTCAGTATGGCTCTCATCCGGCAGACGCCGCTAATATTGAACGACACGACAAAGAGTGCGTGCGAGAGAGACAGAATCTCTCGTCTGAGCGTGACGTCGGGAGCTGCGTAGCCACTGCAAATTGATTTGTTCCTTTTGGCTATAAAAATTATCTGATCTGATCCAGATTCAGCAAGCTGATAGATATGATCATTATCTATGATTCTGCGTTTTTAGTTTTCTCGAATTTGGAATATTGGAATAACACAGATTTTCGCCCTTTGTGGGGGCGGAAGTGGGCGGGGCAGTTTTGAAATATACTTGTAGCAGTGACATACCACAGAAGTCCGGATATAAAACGTCGTGGC